>NC_080562.1:29973658-30286927 GCF_030253575.1 Rhododendron vialii | reverse complement strand
ACCATTGACTCCTAGACTACAAAGGCTATATTGTTGTGAGAAAATAGCTCCTGATATAAGATGGCATAAAGACAAACGTGTAGATGATGACGAATTGCGTCATCCGGCTGATGCTCAGGAATGGAAGAACTTTGATGAGCGATTTCCCGATTTTGCTGCTGAACCACGAAATGTGAGGCTTGGGATGGCTACTGATGGTTTCAATCCCTTTGGACACATGAGTCAATCATATAGTATGTGGCCGGTAATCATGGTGCCTTACAATCTCCCCCCGTGGAAGTGCATGAAAGAACCCTTTTGCTTCATGTCACTGCTTATTCCTGGTCCATCATCCATTGGAAAAGATATTGATGTTTACTTGCGTCCGTTAGTTGATGAGTTGAAAGAGTTGTAGAAGAATGGTGTACAAACTTATGATGCCTCTACTGGAAAAACATTTACGATGCGTGCATGTGTGTTTTGGACCATCCACGACTTTCCTGCATATGGGATGATGTCTGGGTGGTCTACGAAGGGTTATTTGGCTTGTCCCATTTGCAATTGTGATTTCTCATCAGTTAAGTTGAGGAGTAAGATTGGATATTTGGGTGCACGCCGCTGGCTACCTGAGAACCACATTTGGCGAAGGAGCAAGCTCTTTAACGGTAAATTTGAGGATAGGACCAGACCTGTGGAGTTGTCGGGCCAAGAAATATTAGAACAAATTAACTCAGGGACATACGAGCCGTTTGGGAAACATCCAAGTAACAACAAGAAAAGAAAAAGAGATGAGTTTGAGAAAAATTTGAATTGGGGAAAGAAAAGCATTTTGTTTGAGCTCCCTTACTTTGAGTTTCTCAATCTTCGATGGAATCTCAATGTCATGCACATAGGGAAGAACATATGTGAAAATTTGTTGGGGACATTTTTGGGCATAGATGGAAAGAACTAGGATACGGAAAAGGCACGCAAGGATTTGGAGGATTAGGAATTACGCAAGGAGTTGCACCTAAAGAAGCGTGCAAATGGGTCATTTGAAGAGCCCCCGGGCATGTACACATTATCAGCGAAAGAGAGAGAAGGCTTTTGCAATTTCTTGAAATCGATCAAGTACCCAGATGGATATGCTGCAAACATCTCTAAATGTGTGAACACTCGTGGTGGCAAGCTATCGGGGCTCAAAAGTCATGATTGTCATGTCCTTTTGCAAAGGCTTCTCCCGATTGGTATGCGTGGCTATTTGAACAAGGAAATTGGAACCGCGTTATTTGAGTTCAGTAGCTTCTACCAACAGTTGTGCTCAAAAACAGTGAGGAAGAGCGATTTGGATAAACTTCAGGAGAACATTATACTTGTGCTTTGCAAGTTTGAAAAGATTTTCCCTCCCGCTTTCTTTGACGTAATGGTACACTTGGCTATTCACCTGCCTCGCGAGCTTAAACTAGGAGGGCCAGTGCATTATTGATGGATGTACCCCATTGAAAGGTATGTATACCTATTGTACTAATTGTGTCATTTAGCTATAATCATAGAACCATAACCTAATACTGTGGTATTTTGTATAGACTACTTGGAGTTTTGAAAAAATTAGTTGGCAATAAAGCTCATCCTGAAGGTTCAATTGTGGAGGCTTATGTTTGTAAAGAATGTACAACCTTTTGTTCTATGTATCTCGATGGAATTGAGACAGTGTTTAATCGCCAAGAGCGGATTGACGATGGTGGTGAGCATGATGTGGGGTTAAGGGCTTTCACTCAGCAAATCCGTCCCTTTAGTATAATTCGGAGAGCACCTGATGTACCTGTTGACCAACGTGACATGGCTCATTGGTTTGTCTTGAACAATAGCCCTAAAGTAGAACCATATCTAGAGTACGTATTTACAACAATTTTTTTTTCTATATTTGGTTGTGGTTTTATCATCATTCATAATTCTCTATGTTAATTAGGATACACAAGAATTTGTTAGGAAATGGCAATACACTTGACATTGCGAAGAGACAACGCAAAGAGTTTCCTCAGTGGTTCAAACGGCATGTAAGACATACAAAATTAAATTTTCTCATTTGTCGCATTAAGCTATGTTTATTTAAAGTAGCATAATAGTAATTTTTAATGTAGGTGAATGAATTGCGGAAGCAAGGGTCTCCAGAAGCAACTAATGAGTTATGGTCATTGGCCAACGGACCCAGGCCAATAATAAACACATATTCAGGGTGCATTTCTAATGGCGTCCGTTTCCTTACTATTCAACGGGACAACCGTCATACAACTCAGAATAGTGGGGTGGTAGTGGAAGGGGAGCATGAAGGGCAGACAATAAACTTTTACGGTTTCTTAACCAAAGTATGGGAAATGGCCTATTTATTCGATCATCGAGTTGTTTTGTTCCAGTGTGAATGGTACAATTCCGGTTGTAGTAGATTTTTTCGGGTTGATGCACATTGCTCAAGTATTGATGTAAGAAGTCGATGGTATAAGGATGACCCATTCGTTTTTCCAAGTCAAGTCCAACAAGTTTTCTACATTGCAGATACCAAGTTGGGTGAGCATTGGAAAGTAGTAGAATAAATTCACCGTCGAGGAATCTGGAATGTCCCAGAGACGGCAAGTTTGGAAACCAGCGGGTCTCCCAATGAAGTTTTCCAGCAGGAAATAACTACTGAGGTTCCAACAATTGTCGTTGAAGATCCTCCCATCGTATCCTCTTTGCGGAGAAATGATATTGAACCTGCAATTACTAGTGAGGAAGAATATCATAGCGATGAGTATGAAGAAAACTTAATGTCTGATCTAGACGATGAAGAAGATGAAGAAAATCATAGTGATTCTGATGATGATTTTGACATAGAAGCTTAATGTACCAAGAAATTTGGTGGTCCCTACTTGTACCTAAGATTAACTGCCGAAATTAGTTTTAGCTACTTTGCTGTTGTATGTGGCCCATTGATTTGTCCACTTCAATTGATTTTGTTCATTTCCTAGCCTTGGGGGATGTCCCTTGGAAGATCAAATGTAGGTTTGTGTTGGTGGCTACTATCTTTTGTGGTTAGCTAGTCACGCTGTGTTCAAGTAGAGAATTCTAGTGCTGAATTCAAGTAGTGTTTGCTTCTAAATCTGTTTCTGTTGGTGGTGGCCAGTTGTGATTCTATGCTAACAGGTTGAGCTGCATGTGGTGCTATTGATGGATTGAAATGCAATTGTGTATGCATCTTATACTTGGTTCTTGAAGAATCTGGATTTAGATTCCACTAGTGCAGCTCCTACTATGAAGCTGCTTATGATGGTTTTGATATTGATGGTGTTATGCTTTACTTGTCAATTGGTAGTGCTGGATTTTAATGATGCTTGTAGCAGCTTTAACTGCTACCCAATTAGCTAGAGTTATCCAAAAAAAAAAAATTGTATTTTGTTTTCTGATCTAGAGTTATCTACATCTATGCTTACATATGGGTGACAAAGGTTCAGTGTAATTGACTTCTTGAGCAATATGGTTATTAATTGTTTGTCATATGCTACATACCTCATAATTTGCACATTGTTTGTCTTACATATCTCTCATTATAATTCACTTCTTTGATATGCTTGTATGTAAATGGAGTGTTTCAAAATTTGACAGATTGCATCATGCCTCCTGGATCAAAAAAGAGCAGTGCATCTTCTAACTCGACAAGCACAATGCGTAACACTGCAGCAGTACGAGTTGAAACAGAAGCTCTAACACCCGCTTCAGAGATTCTGACATCTACTCCTTTGACTGTTTCATCTCCTTCTACCCATGCTAGTGCTTCAGGTTAATGCACCTGTATCTCTCTCTCTCTCTCTCCCCCTCCCTCCCTTTCTATATGTATCTCACTACATGCCTTTTGTATGAGTTGAATCTGTCATGTCATGTATTTGAGGAATTTGAATCATTGACGTGCCGATCATGCAAAGATCACAAGCACTAATGACCAGACCTGTGGATAAGACCATTAAACAACAATGATGTCACATTCTCAGTTAAATCTGCACACTCTAAATGGGAGAATCACCTGACCATATCTTTATCCTATGTATTCTGGCTAGGAGAGTATGGAAAGCTATTTTTTTATGGTGGCACATCCATTGGCTTCTAACATGTAGTTTTGATTGTAACAAAATCATAACGTTTCTGACGTAAGAGTCTCTTCGAAACTTGAGTTGAGTCCATTATAGTTCAGCGTTAGAAGTAAGCATGAGGATTTGTGGACACTTTCAATCATACAAGGTTCTAGAATCAGTTCTTGCCACAATCAGACTCTCTGACTCATCTGCAGAACGTAGAGCAGCTCTACGATAGAAAAAAGTATGTAATATGCTGAATGTTTGAAACTTGCTGACATAATTGTGAAGTAAAAACCGCATTGGTCATGGTTCATCTGGAAAGACATTTGGCTTCTTTACCAAAAAAAAGTGCAGAACTATGAGGACCCTGCTCATTTTTGGGGGAAAATTGGCCACGCTAGTTATATATTCATCATTCTTTTACTTTTTATTCGTTCTTCTGATGTTAACAATAGTTAAGAATGGCAACAAATGTTTTTCTTATATCAAATTGGAAGTGTCAATTGATGGATCTCCATGCTGTTTTGTCTGCACTCTGCATGTTGGTCTTCGCATCCATTACATTGGAGCTGTTCAGAAACATACATACGGTCCCAAGTTTTCTTGCATATTACACAAAGTTCTCAACCTTTTGCAATGCTTGGCTTAGTATTGGATCCCATTTGTGTACTTGTACATTCTTACTTCTACTAGTACACATGGTTCTGTCCGTTATGCTTCATGTCCAGCTAGTTGCATTGTGGAGCTAATGCTACTAGTACACATGGTTCTGTCCAAGTTATGCTACAAGCTAATGCTAACTTGTTGTAGTTGTTATTCTGCTTCTGCTACTGCTACTGTTTCTGCTAGTTGCACTGTGGTTCGCTTCTACTGTTTTCAAGTGTATTATTGATGGGCATTTGTCTGCTTTTGGTCAGCACATTTGTGTAGTTCCAGTAGTGTTAGTTATGGTTAGCGTATTCATTTGATGTTAACCGTTGTGGACACTTTCATTTCTGAACTGGACTGTTTGTATCTCCTTATAATTACCAGTTTCTATTCTGTTTTGTCTGTATCTCCTTGTCTGCATTTTCTGTCCAGCTTTGGTATTTTGTTGCTTTGAATCCTGTTTTGGATGTTGCTGTTCTGTCCAGCAACTGTACAGTTCTGTCCGTTACTTCCATATCACTTTTGTAATGCTTTTGTAATGCTTAGGAGTCCAATCACTTTTCTTACTGCTGCTACTGTCCAGTTCAGTTGCTGCCAATCACTCTCTTTTGCATGTGTTTCACTCCCAAACATGTGGTGTTTGTTATGGCCCAATCAGTCCATTTTTCTTTTAGCTCTTGGCTTAGATCCTTGTAGCCACTTGGCTTATTTACTGTTAGTTTACAGGTGCACCTTCAGCAAAGCGGTGGTGTGTGCGAGGGCCAACACGTGGAAAAAGAATTAGAAGGATAATTGTTGAGAATAAAGGGGAGAGGATCTCAGCTTATGTGATGCCAGAAATGAGAGCGTTTTGTGGAATAAATGCAAACAAGGTGGCAAGTGAACTAGGGACACAAATTAGGTGGATATGTCCTATTCAGGGATTTTACGCCTCGTGGAATGATGGTAGTGATGACTTGAAACGTGCTGTCCTACAAGCAGTCCGGGTAAGAATGTCAAATTTGAATGGTTACCAGCATAACACCCTCATAATATAAAGACTGCAGATTGCATTCTGTTAGTGAATTCTCTCATATATGTTCGTAGGACAAATTTAAAGTCACCGAAAATGGCGTTGAGGGCACCGAGTTAGTTGAGCAAATTTTTCAAGAAAAGGCAAATCTAATATACAAAGATTGGAAATGGAGAATGAACAATTTCTATACAAAGACATTGGAAGCTGGATTAGACGCATATCATCATCCATTTCAAGAGATGTCCATAGATGACTGGAAGTACTTGATCGATCATGTATTCAAGGATCCAAAACGAGAGGTTAATTGAATACTTATTGGAGTTGCATTTCCAACTTTAACTTAATATCTAACAAATGATTTTTTTATGCCCGCAAAATAGCTGGCAAATTAAATAGGGAGGCTGTACCGTATGGTCATACTACGGGCTCTCGATCCTTTGCTACCGTGATGACTATTGCGGTGAGACATTTTGCTCATAGTGCTGTACTTACTTTTGTTCGTGGTGCTGCTATTGATGATATATGGTTGTGCTTATTCTGTTATGATTTCTGCCGGTGCTATTTGTTGGATTGTTAATATGCTATGGTTATTTAAATATGCTAGGCTGATCAAGAAAAGCAAAGAATTGCCAATGAGGGAAATGATGATGCTGGAAACGGTAATGAGCCAAACAGTAATGAGGGTAGTGTGGGAACAAAGAAGCTCGATTTATGTGATTTGTTCAAGGCATCACATAGATTGAGAGATACAAATGAATGGATCAATTCATCATGCCAAGAGAAACATGTATGCATTTAATGTTCAATCCTTTACTTTTGTTGTCTGCTTTTTAATTAGTCCGTTCCTTATGTCTTTGTTGTTTGTTTTCTTTTTTCCGAAATGATAGGAGATGATGGTGGGAGTACGTGATGAAGCAGCTCTATCTGGCACTCCATTATCAGCCGAAGAACTTTCAATAAAGTGCCTCGGGGAGTCGAAGACAAAGAACTACATTAGAGGATTAGGGAATGGGCCAAAGCCATCTACCTATCTTTCCAAATCCAACTCACAGTCAGCAGCACGCCAGGACCAGCTGCAAAAACTTCAACATGAGTTGGATTTAATTCGTGAAGAGCAAAGAAGAGAGAGGGAAGAGGAGAAGACGCGGAGGAAAGAGGAGAAGACGCGGAGGGAAGAGGAGAAGACGCAAAGGGAGGAGGAACAAAGACAACACGAGGAGGAACAAAGACGACGTGAGGAAAAGTATGAGGAAGAGAAAAGACGGTGGGAGGAGACACAAAGGCGACAAGATGAGGAGCGGTCTATACTTCTAAAAGAGATGGAGGTATTCAAAAGCTTTATGACCCAAATGCAGAATGGTGGACGAGGCAACATGGGAGCAGGGTGATGGTGGCTCGAATTTATGGTACGTAGTTTGAGAATATCACTTTTAGAATTTACTTTGATGCTAAGTAGGAAATTTGGAATTGCAATTTTTTTTAATTCTTTTGAGGTTGAATAATCAATGGTTTTATGACTGGGAAGCTAAGAGTTCCAAGCACCCATGTGTTGCATTTACTTTGTGTGTTTGGATAGTCGTGAAGTAGTCTGTCAACTAGTGTATGAAGTTTGTGGCATGCTTAGACTCCAAATCTATTGCCAGTGAAGACATCCTGAGGACATTTTAAGGGTAGTTATTGTGGGTACATTGATAGCTGGAGCCTAAAATCCTAAAATCTATTTTCACTTGACGTAGATGTTTTGTGTCCTGCCCAAAGATCAGGTTTTGTTTTTGTTTTTGTTTTTGCAGCCATGATGCTTTAAGATACATTAGAGTATTGGTTAGAAGTTGGTATCAAACCTGCACCAGTATGTGTAACCTGTACAGTTGAACCATTGCCAACCAAGTGAAAAAATTACTCTGGCAGTCCATATCTTGTTGCCTTTCTGCGTAACTTATTCCTACATGCATGCATTATTTACATTCGTCATTTCAAGGCTGTTAGGCTGTTGTTGGTGTTGGGCAACTTGATATAAGTTGGCGGTAGCCGCTAACGCTTTCGGAACAATTGGTGATTGAACATGGTATCATAGATTTGGTTCTGAGAGATGTTTGGTTCAAAATTCTGTCCACGTGTTTGCCGTGCATTCTTATTCTCTGGGTGCATTGTGCTTTTTTGTGTGTATGGATGTTTTCAACTCCATGTTCACCACTGGGTTGCTCAAAACCCATGAGGTAGGGATTTCTCCTCTCTCTTTACATGGCTATGTGTTGACTTGAGTATTGGTTTTGCTATTCAAAGTCATTCGATCCATAAAATTCGTGGTCCTTGTAGTAGCTCTTATAATCCATGTGTTTGAGCATGTTCTTCCAAGGTTTTGGTGATCTTCTAGCAAGGGGCTTGTACCTTGTCTCTGTTTTCTGCAGAATTCTTGTTTTGCACGAATTTTTAAGAGCATCAATTGACCTTCAAATGATCTGATTTTTGGACTGATTATGCCTTTTGTTATCTACTATGAGCGTGATTTTTTATGAACATGGTTTATTTGGAGGAAGTAGGTCAAACCCAACAAGTTTTGGACCCCTGTTTTTCCTTCTTCCAAGCTGTCAACTTTGAGACAGTCTCATTTCTTCCACATGTCCTATTTTTTAGTGATTCTTTCACACAAAGCAAGAAAAAGAAGTTAACTTTTAAACCCAACTGGTCTCATCTATTTCGATGAAGTTTTGAGTGAGTTATGGTTACTTTTCGGGGACTGATCCGTTCAAGACTAGCACTGAGGTTTCTTTCAAAAACTCAAGAAGTAGACCTTCATTTACAAATCCGAGAGTACCATTGCGTCCCTAACGAAATTTTGCTTAACAGGGGTGAATGAGAGGTTTGTAAAGTGCTTGTTCTATTTTATTCGAATTTTTGAACGAAGGGACAGCTTGCTGAGTTCTTGGCAGATTGAACGTAGGAAGCACCCTAGACTGACCGGAGCCTCGTGACGGCTTGTTGGACTTGTTCTCTAGAATAAGATGGCGTGTAGATGCAAATGTGATATGTGGGTCATGTTTGAGTAAATGAAAATGTGATTCGCTGTTTGTTATTACATGCCTATAATGTGCTTACATCCCTATAAGGGGACACGAAGAAGGGTACGATAGATGTTAACCTGAGAATTGATAGATAGGTTTGAATGTATGTTTGAGTGTCTTGATGTTGTGTTGTTATTTTTCGAAGTGTCATTTCTCGCATTATGTTTCTCCTCCTCATGAGTAGGGTATATATTTTGATGATAAGTTGGTTAGTCAAATGGGACAGAAAGAGAAAATAGTTGTTAGAGAACCGAGAATGTACCAACACGTACTCTCACCCACGCACACGCATGTACACACACCATTTACTTAAGCTACAGCTTACCATTACCAATATAAGTTTTGTTATTTCATTATCATTCCACCAGCTGTGTGAAAGAGAATTCTATGTTGTCGAAAATAAAGATAGCGTTGTCTGCTCTACCTTTAGTCAAACATTATTTCTTTTATCTTAATGATTTACTAGGAAGATATATTTTGACTGTTATAGTGATGGTACATTGGTGAAAAGCTAGGTTAGTATCCACGAGTTGGAATCATAAAGGAGATTTATGAAAAGAGATTCAATAGATAATAACCTGAGGTTTGAAGGAGTGACGTGGGTGTGTGTGTGTGAGTTCTCCGAAGATTTGTTAGTATGACTAATAGTTTGGCATTAGGGCATATTTGTTACTTGATAAACGATACTCTGATGAAGGGTTGAATTGGCTTTTGTAAGTCAGACTTATAAAGGAAATCGGACAATTGTGATTCAATAAAGGAAAGACTGAAAAAAAAATGGTATAAGTGCATTAGTTCTTGAGTAACTAAGTTATAATGATGATGTACAACTTTATTTTCTCTAATGTCATTACCCATATTTTGAGTTCTGTCTTCAGCCATATGCATGTAGAACTTGCTAGAGATTTTGGGCAATTTTAGCTCAACCTGTCCTTTTCAGTACTGGGAAACTTGCTATAATGACTTGGTTTTTGACAGTTTTGAACCAGAGTTTGACCTTGGTTTGTGACTTGGAAAATAGATGCAATTTGAGTACCTTGTTTTTTGCCCCATGTGTGAGTCTATATAGAGCACAAAATGGAGGAAAACCCATCTGGCTTGGCGCCTGGCGCCAGATGTGTTGGGAAGGTGGAATTTCAGTTCTGCCATAGTGCAGTTTTTTGTTGGGTTTGCCATCCAAAATATTGGATGGCGTTAGGTTATGGACCAAGTAGGGTGGGATATGGATAGTTCGAGGACGAAATAGGTCATTTTGATAGTTCAAGGATGAAGTAGAAAAATGAGTGATAGTTTGAGGGATGTTTTCATATAAAACTTTAAATACTAATGATAGATTGTTCTTTTTTTGGTTTTTTTTCAGGGACGGCGTTTTAATGGAGTATCGTGCAGGATGTTGGTTATTGATTATGAAGATTGACGTTGGATTTTGGTTGTGGACGTGCTTGGATTTTTTTGGGTTATCCGTTTGTTGAAGTTGAGTGTTCACGAGGTTTGGATATATTTTGTTACTGAGCTTGGATTTTTTTTTTCCCCTACGGTGGACGTGTTATTTTGCACTTTAGGAATTTGGATACAAGTTGTTTTTTAACTATTTGGTGGACACCTTTATTTATAAAAGTTTCTATTTATTTCTTGGAATTTTTATTTAGTATTAATTGCATTAGATTGGCAATTTTGTGCATTTAATGATTGTTGGTTGAAATTTATAGGGAATAATAATATGGAAAAAATTTGGGAATGATAAATTGGTATGGAACATTTTCCGACTAAAGTTTAGTCGCTAATAGGTCACAAATTAATTGATTTGAAAAGACATTTACCGACTAAAATTTAGTCGGTGATAATTAAAACCATTCCCCGACTAAATAATTAGTTGGCAAATAGGTAATATATTCCCCGACTAAACAATTGGTCGGCAACTACGTAGCACATCTCCCGACTAAATAATTAGTCGGCCAATAGTAAACCATTCCCCGACTAAATTATTAGTCGGCCAAAAGGTTATATATCCCCTGACTAAACAATTAGTCGGCCATGTTTAATACATTCGCCGACTAAACCGTTAGTCGGCAAATAGTCCGATCTTTGCCGACTAAATACAAGTGCCGACTAAGTATTTAGTCGGGAGATTTTAGTAGGTAAATGTAAATACTTTAGCCGACTAAAACATTTTTTAGTCGGCAATTTCCTTTGCCGACCTTCCACCGACTAATGTGCCGACCAAAATTTTTAGTCGGGAAAGTGTTTTGCCGACTAAAAATTGTACAATTGCCGACTAAACCTTTAGTCGGGAATGGTGTTTTTTCTTGTAGTGTACCTTTGTAAGGAGAAGGACTTTCTAGACAAGTCTCCGGATGATGCGTGAGACTTTTTAGATGAGTTGGCCGAAAAACACCGGAGTTGGGAACCTTCCGACCTTAGTGAAAGAGCCATGGTTGCGCAGAGACCCAGTGGGTCTGGCATTTTTCCCTCGAGTGTACGAGAGCTCAATGTCCAGTCTCAGCTGGATAAAATGGCTAAGCAGTTAGAGAACTTGAAGCTTAAACAAGTCCATCAGGTGAGAGTTGAGGAGGTTTGTACCTTATGTGAGTGTCCGGGGCATCTAGTTACCGTTTGCCCTGCTTTTCCTATGGTGAAAGAGGCCTACCAAAGCAATCAGGCTGAGGTGAACGCAATTAACCAGTGTTAAGACCCGTATTCAAATACCTACAATTCAGGGTGGGCCCAAAACCCACTTTTGAGTTTGAGGGATCAAAAAGCCCCGATGTAACCCCAAGCATCACCTCAGCAGCAAATACAATAGTTTCGGCCTCCTCAAGGCCAAATGACCCAGTTTCATTACCCACCTCAACAATAGCAGGGGTTTGGTCCTTCATCTTTTAGACTACCCCCTGCCATTAACCATCTCCCGCGGGATAAACAGACTGATGAGATGATGAAGGCTCTCATGCAGTCTCAAATTAGCTTCACTCAACAGACTAAGTAGGCAATTGGTGACATTAGGACCCAATTGACCCAGTTGACGGCAGCAGTTGGACAAGTCCAGCAGGAGAAGGGAAAGTTTCCTTCTCAACCTCTAGTCAATGCCGCTAGTACTCATTATATGAGTGATTCTTCTGGCCTAAGTAATCCGAATCTCAGTCTGGAAGAGGCTAAGGCGATCACCACTCTCAAAAGTGGGAAGGTGATCGACAAGGACTTACCTCCAAAGCAGAAATCGGTACCACCCCCGGTGCTGGTAGCTATTCTAGCAGTCGTTCCAGACTTGAGAAGTGTTCCTGAGTGTGAGAAAGAGGTGGAGTCTCCTGAAGTGGTGGTGCTTGCAACTGCGGCCCCCACGACTCTAATGCCACCCGTTGCTCCATATCCAAATCGCTTGGTGGCGAAACCTAAGGTCAATGTAAACTTTCAAATGCTTGAATTATTCAAGAAAGTTCAATTTCCTATCTCTTTGATGGAAGTCATTGCCGCAATTTCTCAATTTGCAAAGGTCTTAAAGGATCTATGCACGTCAAAACGGAGAACCAAGAGTCAGGACAAAGTGCTTCTGACGGAGCAAGTGAGCTCCATTCTCTAGGCTGAGATCCTCACCAAGTGTAAGGACCTTAGGTGTCCCACCATCCCTATAGCAATCGCAGGCCAAAAGTTCGACAAAGCTTTGCTGGATTTAAGAGCAAGTGTCGACTTGCTCCCCTATTCGGTATACTTGAAGTTGGGTTTAGGCGATTTGAAAGCCACACCGGTCTCGCTGCAGTTGGCTGACCGGAGTGTGAGAATTACCAAAGGGGTGGTGGAAGATGTTTTAATTCAAGTGGGCGAGTTTCTTTTTCCAATCGACTTCATTGTCCTGGATACATGCCCAATACCGGAGGTCTTTGAAAAGACTCCTATCATCCTAGGCCGTCCATTTTTAGCTAGCTCTAGTGCTGTCATGGATTGCAAAACTGGACAAGTCCAATTGTCGTTTGGGGACTTGAAAATGGAGGTGCAAGTGTTTAATGTGGATAGCCGAGTCAAGGATGATGAGAAAGTGTATAAGGTGAGTTTGATCGACACGCTAGTTCAGGAGCATGTTGATAGTGTTTTGTATAAGGATCCTCTGGAGATAGCCTTAACCGCCATGGAGGCGTCATTCTTAGATTCTCCAGAGGTAGGGAGTTTGATAGAGATGCCTGCGGTAGAGGATATGTGTGGCGCCGTTTGGGACCCAGTTCTTGAACCGCTGGGTGCCCCATCGTGTTAAGTTCCGACGGGTAGCTTTTGCGTACCACTCTCTTCACTGAGAAGTGGACCCGGCCCCTAGCTATAGGGGTACCCATCATTGACTTGGGGTTTATAGCTTTGCACTCCGCTATTAAAATAAGGATCATGTGCCCAGCTCCGGTTAGTAAGGACAATTTTGTGTCAGTGACATTGGATTTTACTAAGTTCTTTTGTTTTTGGCACAATCTATGTATAATTGTCTTTTATTTCTTGTTTTTATTTAGTTATTCTTATATTTCTTGTTAAGAAAAAGAAAAAAGAAAAAAAAAGAAAAAAAGAAAAATTGAACACAGAAACAAAAATAATATAATGGTCTTGTATAGCCACCAGTTCCTTGCCCTACCGGCTAGGGATGGAGAGAAAAATATGACACGTTGATCGCATGAAGATTTGGTGGCGTCTTTGTTTTTCTTTTTCTTTTTATCTGTGGGAGCCCGGATAACATGCGTCGGGCGGTACTAGGGTTTTTTATTTTGTATTGGGACTAACATTGTGCAGGTACTTCGCTTCAAATTGGGGGATGTCTCCCACCTCTTCTTTTGCCTTGCCTTTTGTTGCTCATCCGCGAGGTGATATCTCTCATTTCTTTCTCCAGCTTGTCTTTTATTTTTCTATGGTTGAGTCGTCACTGAGGACAGTGTCGTTTTAAGTTGGGAGATGGATCACTTTGTTCATTATCTTTTTGCAAAAAAAAAAAAGACACCCAAAAAAAATGAAAATTTAAAAATACTTGTTGGATCCTTTCTACTTGAGACTTGGAGATTGCAATGTCTACTTGTTGGTTGCTTGTGCTGAGAATATGTGGGTATTCATTGAATATTTATGTTACATGGTAATTCTTTTTGCTAGCATGGCGATAGGAATTTATCTTGGCATTCACTCTTAACATCTTTGCACTGCACGTTTCTTGGACCTTGACTGCTTGTGAGTTGTGACTTGAATGCTTTCAATGGCTAGATTAGTGGAAACTTACGCCCATGTGAGCTTTAGCACCTTACCTTCCTTTGGAGTGGTGTCACACAAATTCTTTTATTTGTCATTAAAAAAAGAGAGGAAAGTTTAATCGTTGTCGATCTCATTATTTTTGTCGTCAAGTATTGGGACTTAATGCATGCCTATTATTTCTTGTTTTGGGAATGGAAAGTTATATGGTTGTATTGCCCCTAGGAGATGATAGTAGTCCATTTTTGTGCTTTGAGCCGGTTCGTTTCTTTTTCTTAAACACTAATCTTTTACAAGCAACATTGTGCCTTTTGCATGAGTCTTTTTCTTGTTAAGTTTCACCAATAATATTGTGTCTTTAGAATGGCAAGTTAATCATGTGAAGGCTAATTTTTGAAGAGAATAGGATAAGTGTATTCGAAAATGTTGAACTTGAGTTGCGGTGTTCTTTCCTATGCTAAAAAAAAGGAGGTTAAAACTTGAATGAAAAAAAGAAGAAGAAGAAGAAGACACCAATACACTTGTTGCCAGAAAGAAACAAGTTGTTTCATCGTGGAATTATGTGAAGGGTAAAGAATATGAGGGATATGGCGGAGTTGAAAAGAGTTGAAATATGGCGCACATTATTATTTGTCTTATGTGTTTTGGCCTTTTCTCGGACACTTAATTATGTCTTACTCTAACCTTGAAACAACTTTTTCTTACCTAACTATATAACCGAATAAAAGTCCTATTTGATCTTAGGGGCAATGAGTTGTGGATCGATGGATAGATAGTCTTTAATGCTTGACATTCCTTTCATGAGATCATGTGTTTACCTTAAAAAGCTTTCTCTTCGTGTTTAAAGCGTGCGGGATATTTTGATTCTTTATTGCATAACTTCTGCCCGCACTCATTGAGAGTTTATTAAATGCACTATGTTTCGAGTGTTTTCTTTTGTTGAGTGCATGACACGGTGAGAATTAAAGTCAAGACTCGGTCCGGAGAGAGTACTTGGTTGTGGTTCACTTGTGGTCAAGGTCTTTACTCAGACACGCTAAGTTTGGATACCATGATTAATTTCTATGTTTTGATAGCATCTAAAAAACTACTCTTGCGTATGCTATATTCTTGGCATTGGTGTATCAATGAGTTGCATTGTAGTTTTTGAGTTCCATGTGGAAAGAATTCACGGTATTTTGTGGGTGATCACTGCTGAAAATCCTCACGAGATTTCATTCGTCCTATCGGGGCCACCCGGGGGTTTAAAAGATCTATCCCTTAGTCAATTGTTTTATTTTATTTGTTTATCTTTTCTTTGCTAGGGACTAGCAAAGTGTAAGTTGGGGGATGTAATGGGTGCGTAAATATGCCTATTTACGCCTCTTAACTTAGGTTTGTTATGTCCGTTTAGCGTGTTACTTGGGGTTTGATATTTGTTAATTGTGTTTCAGGACTTTCGGAGCCGATGAATAATATTTGTAGCTAAAGCGCAAAGTTCAAATTTTATTTAGTGCGAAAGCATAGCCGGTGAACAAATGAATTCCAAATGGTTGTTCCGAGCTCTAATCGAGAATTAAGAATAATTGGTTTGGCTCGAGCATGACTAAGGCTTTGCAACGCATGACCAGCGCCATCCGCGTAATTGACGCCTGCATGACAATTCATTGGCTGATGATTTGAAATAGGAAATCACAGTGTATTTTTTGTATAAAATAAAGTAGGACTTGTGGGGGCCAGTAGGGCTTTAATTGGGCAGCAGCTTATAAAAGGGGCAATCACAACTTTAGGTTTGGATCATCTCTTTTTGAAGCCGCGGAAAAACACAAAACGAAGAACGGGGGCTGCCGAAACAACAAACGGCGCTGCTAGCAACATTGTTTCTTTTTTAAGTTTTGTTCAATTATTCGCATTCCGGTAATTCGTTTCAATTTTTGTTTTTTTGGGTTTTCTTCGTATTAATTTCTCGTTTATTTTTTATCTTGCATAATAGAAGCATGTTTCAAACTAGGGTTTCTTCTATTTCTTGTGCAATGATTAGTGAGTAGTCATATAGGTAGAGTCGCGGGCCAGTCTGAACACTGCTCCTATTTTCAAACAATGAAAAAAACAATTTTAGATTAGAAAAATACTTTCCGCAGACGAATCCGGACATTGTCGGAGCCCATGTGAACGGAATGGGTGTCCAAAACTCATTCTCCGCTGCGCATGGGTAAACGGCGACCATAGGGTCTCGCATCTTGCGGGGTATCTTTTTCAATCCAAAGTTGAATGTTTTTAAGAACACTAAATGAAGCAGGTTAATCCGGTCTGGTTACGAGTGTTATGAACCCTACAATCGTGCCTCCTTTTAATTATTTGAAAAGAACAATTATTTCGTAAGTTTAGTTGATTCTCATTCAAAACGACAAGGGGTGTCTACCTAAGAGCCAGTTTAATCAGTAACAACCCGAGTTTTTAGTCAGCACACATTACCGTCTCTGTGAATTCGACTCCGGACTTACCGGATATTGTGCTACGTTGATTTCAACCCTACGCTTGGGGCAAACCCGTTAATTTAGGACTAGGAATCGGTCAAGCATGATACAAGAGCATTTGAAAGTAAAAATGGGTCTTAAAGTTATTATTATAAATAGTAAAGATTAGAGTTAAAGTAATTTTTTGTAAATAGTAAGAAAAAAACTTTATTTCATATTTATTTACTACTAAAAATAATGAGTTAAAAGTAATTTTGGAAGTAAAAAATATAAAAAACAGGAATGCTAAAAAAAAAGGAGGTAAAAAGTAATTTTGAATTTCTGAAATTAGAGCTAGAGCTTTGGCAATTGATTGTGAGATTGATTGGTGGTTTGGGGTTAAAGTTCTAGAGAGAGAGAGAGAGAGAGAGAGAGAGAGAAGGGGAAATGTAAAATTTGAAAGTAACAAAAAAGATGGTGGTTAAAGTTATTTTTATAAATAGTAAAAAAATAGAGTTAAAGTAATTTTTCATAAATAGTAAGAAAAAAAAGAACTTTATTGCATATTTATTTACCAATAAAAAAGAAAAGAGTTAAAGGTAGTTTTTGAATGTAAAAAGTAAAAATAAAAATAAAAAGTTAACGCCTTCCGTTAGCTCCATCCGTTAAGACTAGACGGAATTGGACGGCAGGGGCCTAATTGTTAACCGAAAGGCTAAGTTTAGGTTTTTTTTGTTAATAGTGAAAGTCTAGGTGTTTTTTTGCGAGTTGTCAGAAAGTTCAGAAGTTTTTTTGAAATTTTCCCATGTATTAATAAACTCTGACCTAAAAAAAAAAAAAATTACTCAATGATCCTATTGCATTCAAGGAATGCACAATTCAATACTCGATGAAATATTCAACTGAGCTCTATGAGAAGTCCTTCAAGTCCGCCATCTTGTCTTATCTGAAGGATCGAGAAAAATGTCTTATAATTGTGCTCTTCCATCGTGTTACAATCCAATTGAGCACAAGCGATGACCAGTAGCGGGGACGAATTTGTCTTAAATAAAGAGTGTCACACTCGTATTGATCACCAATTTGTTGCATCGATTTCCAGATTTTGAGTTCTAATTTTATTGCACTCATTTTATTGGTTTTATCACCTAAAGTAAACAGATTATTCCAACAATAAAAACTAGACACCCAACGCCAGACAACAGACCTCCAAATCAGGAAAACAAAGATACAAACCAAACCACAAAAAACAGAGGACCAAGACACAATCCCATCCTTTTTTATTCCACGTTTATTCCATAAAGTTTGATTGTATCAAACATCCTATGAATTTGGTGGTAGAGTATTTTGGACAGCGGCCTTAAATATCATGTCAAAGGCCTTCTCAATGCACGAATTGAATTTTTGTGGATCCATGAAGCCCTTTTCCATCCGGATGGTGATCCTCAACTCGCCTATGTAGCTCATAATCGTTATTGCTAGACTCTGCAAAACCATCATTCATCAATACACCATGACAGTTATACTGCTATATGGGATGTTATATAGGAAAAATGAAATTGTCATATACTGGTTTACCTTATATGTGCAAATGGCACTATTAACTATTGCCAATCAAAAAAAAAAAAAAATGGCACCATAAGAGGTCATACAAAAAGGAAGGGATAGATGTTGACTAAATTGGGTCATGTCGAGTCTACTCATATTTTGATTAGTGCTTTTGTTAATCAGAAAACACCATACACTACAAGAAATTACACCATTGTCGACTAAAATTTCCCGACTAAAGTAAATTTAGTCGCTAATTGTTGAACAAATACCGACTAAATAATTTTAGTCGGAAAATAATAATTTTTGCCGACCAAATCCTATTTTAGTCGGGAAATAATAATTTTTGCCGACTAAAAAATGAATTTAGTCGGCGAATATAAAATTTTCCCTAATATAAAAAAGCCAATTAATGAAAAACATTTACCGACTAAATTTAAATTTGGTCGGCGAAAATCAATTTTTTCCGTAATATCAAAAGTCAATAAATGAAAAAAAGTTTCCCGACTAAATAGTTTAGTAGGGAATTAGTAATATTTGCCGACTAAAATTACATTTAGTCGGTGAATATCAATTTTTCCTAATTAAAAAAAATCAATAAATGAAAAAATATTTTCCGACTAAATCGTTTAGTAGGGAATTAGTCATATTTGCCGACTAAAATTACATTTAGTCGGCGAATATTAATTTTTTTCCCTTTTAAACAAATTTCAAGGAAAGCCGTTCTTTTTTTATCTTTTTTTATCAATTAATTTTTTTCCCTTTTAAACAAATGACATTGAGCACGATGCAACCTTCCTGATCGAAGCCGTTCTTTTTTTATCTTTTTTTTTTTCCTTCTTAATCATAAGATTTTTGTAAATTTTTGGCTCGATCGGGTTAAGGAAAGCCGTTTATCGGCACGCAAATTCTTAAATAAAAAGAATTTTGTTGGCCGATCAAGTATCTATTCATGTGCGGTTAACTTCATTCTTCGTACGAATGATATATAATTCGTATTACATTAAAGATAGATGATTTGGATTGCAAAAAAAGACCTCAGGCAGGGCTTGTTTAGTTCACTATAACACTAAAACATCTCCGAACTCATTAAATATCTTTTGATCATGTGGTCCCCGATATTGAGTGATCTTCGATTTTGGTGACAATGCTATAGTTGGTAATAAGTGAAATCCTAACGGTTCAGATCGGGCATTATAAAAAATTACTCGACAATTATGTTTATAATCTATACTTTGATTTACTTGATAGTCAACTAGGTCTTATGTTGCACTCATTATTGTAGAAGGCACACAATCGCGAGAAAATCATTACGATCGACAGCGTTCATTTTGTTACACTTGTTGAATAATTCATTCTCGTAAATTTGTGGTTCGATCAAGTTTAGATAAACCCTTGTTATCTCGTTAAAGAATGATTTTTTAACCCATATAATAAAACAAAAATAGATTGGTTCTAACCGGGCAAAAAATACCTCAAATGGGGCTCGGGTGATAATGGTTCTAATTGTGTATTGGAGAATAGGTTCTGTCTTTTTATGAATATGATTGAAATATTATCTTTTAGTGTGTTGGTAAAAAAAAAATGGGAAAAATTAAAAAAAAAAACCTCTGAACTTACACCGCAATGTCCCATAGGCTTCCAAACTTAACGTATTTTCAATTTAACCTCCAAAGTTTACAAAAAAAAGCTTACAATTAAGCCTTTGCCATCATTTTCCGTCAAGTTACAAATAGAATTATGAAATGTGTACTGTTCATCAAATGTTTAATATTTATTTGGACCCATTACGGATCCTATAAAAATGATTCAAACTGCGAGTCATTCTTAAAATGTTTTTTATAGGTTTCATAAAAAAATTAGCCCAATCCAATATGGGTAGTGCTCTCATATGAGTTAATGGATCTCTTAGGATGTTCATTGAAAGGTTTTAGAACCAAAAATTAATTATGACCATTTCGGATAAAATTATTAGAAAAATAAAATCTTCGCACCAGTTGAAATAGATTGAAAATTGGATTACTTAATTTTTTATTCATATTTTTTAAAAAAAATTCACAAATAGATTGAACCGGATAAAAAAAAATTAAGTGCTCTAATTTTCAATCTGTTTGGACCAATGAAAAAATTTTACTTTTCTGATCATTTTTTTCTGAATGGTCATATAACGAATTTTTTGCTCTAAAATCTTTCAATGAACACCTTAAGAGACCCCTAACTCATATGAGAGCTCTATTCAAATTGTATTGGGCTAATTTTTTTAAGGAACCTATAAAAAAATATTTTAAGAATGACTTGCAATTTGAATTATTTTTATAAGATCTATAATGGATTCAAATAAAATATTAAACGTTGGATGAACAGTAAAAAACTGAGGGTAAAACAAACAAAACCCAATGGTATAAGTATTTTTATTACCGAAA
Source organism: Rhododendron vialii (assembly GCF_030253575.1). Taxonomy (NCBI): domain Eukaryota; kingdom Viridiplantae; phylum Streptophyta; class Magnoliopsida; order Ericales; family Ericaceae; genus Rhododendron; species Rhododendron vialii. Next base: position 30,266,530 of record NC_080562.1, on the reverse strand, counting down.
AGTAAATAGAGAATAACTGTGGTGGAGTGGCAAGTTGGGTGTGAGATGAAACACAAGGTCTCAGGTTCGAGACCTTGGAGGCTTTATCCGGAAAGGAAACTAACCAGCAAATACGAAAGGTGCACAGGAAAGTGAAAATATTATTTATCCACTTTGGCCCTTTAATTTTTTTGTAATATCATTTGATGCCACAATGTGATTATTATTGCCGACTAAAAATTTAGTCGGCAAAAGTTACATTTCCCGACTAAAATAGAAACCGCGACCAAGTTTTTAGTCGCCCCATTTAGTCGCTAAAATCATACATTAGCCAACTAAACTTTATTTAGTCGGCAAATGTTCCATACATTAGGCTACTAAACCTTTAGTCGGCAATTACATTTGCCGACTCTCATTCCCCGACTAAATTGCCGACCAAATTATTTAGTCGGGAAAACCATTTCGCGACTAAAAAGGCCACATTAGGCTACTAAACCTTTAGTCAGCAATTGAGTTTTTTCTTGTAGTGATATCGACGTGCTAAGTTTAACGGTACTAGTTTACGGGCTCGATCCTGTCCAATTGACTTCAAACCAGTTTGGTCCAGTTTATGGACAAGATCCAGCCAACACACCTTCCCCAAAATCAAGGGCTGGGATCATCCCAGATCACGCCCGACCCTTCTTCCCCCAAAATCAAGGGCCTCTCCCCCTCGACCGCTGTATCTCCTCCGCCGCCGCCACCAACCATCCTAACGCTGGAGATATAGCGTAATGCCTCTTATCGCCTGAATTCGGTTTTCGTTCTGACCCTACTCGATTAAAACCCGACGCGTTGGTTTCATCCACTCGTGGAATGGATATGTTCAACATGGACGCCGGTCAATCAACCTCGATGATGTCGTTGGATTTATGGTTCGTGGGTTTGCCTCGAATTCGAAGTGGTTGATTTCAATTTTAATGGTTTTCTACTAATAGGTGTACTGGTTTCGAATCTGAAGTTGGAGATATGGATTAAGCATCAGATATAGGAGTTCGCATGTTTCAAATCTGAAGATGGAGATATGGAAATTGGGTTTCGGATGAATTTTTAATTTGCTTCACGAGGGAGTTCTTGAAAATGGGTCGCCGGCAATCGAACTCGTCGAAAAAAGGAGGTGCCCCTGCCGGAGTGGGTAAAGGGAAAGGTGGGGCAGTGTCATGGCGGTGGTCGGTAATGGCGGCGGCGGCGGAGATACAACGGTCGAGGGAGGCTGAGGGCCTTCATTTTTGGGGAAGAAAAGTTAGGTGTGATTTGGGATGATCCCAGCCCTTGATTTTGGGGAAGATGTGTTGGCTAGATCTTGTCCGCAAACTAGACCAAACTGGTTTGGGGGTCAACTGGACAGGATCCAAGTCCCTAGTTTACATGTTGTATTCTACCAGTTAAAAAATAAAAAGTTTTTTTTTTTGATAGACAACACAAGTTTTATTAAGAACACTTGACAAGGGTACATCAAATGGGAGAGATGGGGAGGGGAATCCAACCAAGGGTTGGAAGAAAAGGAAAGAAAATGACGGGTCAAAGCCCACCAACACCCAAAGAGCCAGGCCCCAAAAATAAATCTAGAATCCACCTAAGCCTGGCCCGAACAGAGCCAAAAAAACCCTAAGCCCAGATCACTTCCAAACACCAGCAGAAAACGAATAGTTGCCGTCGCCACCACAAATCACATCCTCCACCAACCCAAGGCACCACCATCAACCACCTGAACTCCAGCCCCTCAACACCAGCCGCCCCAAACCCAGCCGCCTCCAACCACTCCACCACCTGCTTGGACCACCACCAGCCTCCTCCACCCTTTCCACAACCTACGGCCACCACCACCCACCAAAACAGACGACAAGCAAATTCCGACGCAGACGCGAACCCTGCGAGCAACTGGAACTCGAGATTAACCGCCGAGGAGCCGGCGATTCGGTCCTTACAAACGATTTGGGAAGCCAGAAGCTGAGCACTTCCATACGTCAACACCAAAACAACCACCGCCGTGCCGACCACCACCTCCTCTAACCTTCCACGGCCAACCTCCGGCCGAAAAGACCCACAAACAGCCATTAAGCAAAACCCACGCCCGTCCAGCAATGGAAAATGTGGTGGGATCCATTCTACCTCAACATCTCCGGCCACCGTCGGACCCAAGCCGTTAGGACAACCGAACACCCCCAGATGTGGTGACCGGCAGGAACCAGAACGGCAACCAAGAGAAGCGAGGTAGGGAAGACAAAACGGCGACAAGAAAAGATCGGTGAGAGGAAGAGAAATCGGCCTTGAGTTTGGGGAGAAAAAAGAAAGGAGGAAAGAGAAGAGAGAGAGAGAAAGGGAGAGAAGGAGGGAGCCCGGGGGGAGGAGGGAGGAGGGCACCTCTCCCCCCCAGGCGGCAGCAGCTGAGATTGGGATAAGAGCTCTGGTTTTTTAGAGAGAGAGAGTTAAAAAGTTAACTTGCATGATTGTAAATAGTAAGTTGGTCACAAAGTATAGCCAGTCTTATATGTCCATAATGTAACAACCGTAATTTTGATATTGAAATTATAAATTACTTTTAAAGTTTCTTTATTTTTTATTAGCATTTTTAATATAAGTTGAGTTTGTATAGAAATTTGTGTACAATCAGTAGGTATATACAGATATGTATCCTATTACCCTAAAATAGCAAATACTCCCCACTTTTCCTCCTATTGTGAACCGATGTGGCCCATCCTAATTAAGCCCCACACCTCAGCATCCCTCCTCCCTCCACAAGTACCAAACCCTTCCCATTCCCTCCTATTGTGCACAAGCGAGCAATGTTTTGAAAATCGGACTCGTGAGTGAACCGGAAAATATAATGGACTGGATGGATGAGTCACCGGTTCCAATCGAGTCGAACCGTGATGTCATAAATATATAAAAAAATAAATTTTATAAATTAATTATAACCGGATATATGTAGAGAATAAAATTTGAAATATAAATTTATCCCATTGTTTTGTGAAGTTAAAGTGGAGGAATTGAAGTTATATTAGTATTGTTCACATAGGAGAGAAAAGAGTGATTTTTCAGTGCCGAGCAGATATATCTTACGTGGTACTCGCTCGGCGCATCCGAACCATCCGATACACTTTTGGATGGTTTGGATTGAAATACTTTCTCTCCTCTCACCTAACACTTTCTCTCTCTTTTTTATCTCTCCATATCTAAGCTGTTCACACACGTAATAAATGGCTCGGATGCGCGAGCGGACACTACATGGTACCCGCTTGGCACTGAAAAATTTTCCGTGGGGGAACCAACTTAAGACTTTAGCCTGCTGTCCATAACAGCTGTCTAACACGTGACCTGCCCTTGAGTTTCAAAATTTTTGCAGACCGGTTTGGGTCAGTTGATGGTCCAATCAGTCGGACCGGCCGGTCCGGTCTTGTTTTTTAAAACATTGCTAGAGAGGGAGAGGGAGAGGGAGAGGGAGAAGAAATTAAGTCGGCCCGAGCACCTGGCAAAGCCTCCATTGCCGCCACCCTGCACCGTTTTCTCCGCCGATCTGCTCTTTTGACAATTAATCTTTAGGAGAGAGGTGTATTTGATCTATCCAAAACCCTTTTCATGTTTGTTATACTATCTTACGGAATTAACATTGCATATATTAAACAAAAAAATCAAAACTTTTTGGGCAAAATATCAATTCTGACCAATCGTATCCGTCTGAACAAACCAAACTTGTGCCCTCCACTTCAACACTAGCGGCCACCACTACGCCCATGAAGTATTTGGCTCAATTTGGGCATCTCTGAAATTCCCATCCAGACAGCTTTCAATCCCACCCGGGCGGCTAGTGCACACTAAAGACAACTTGGTTCTCAAAAAATTTCACCCGAACGGAAATCAATCCGGGATCACGCGGAAAGACTTCACTTTTAAGGGGTTTCCTAACCCAATTAGGTTTTCTTTTGGTAGCCCAACTTGTCTTTAGCTATACATAGTTGTTATGTGAACTTTTTATTGTTGTGAGAGCAAATTGGAATTTTGGTTTGGGAGATTTTTGTCTTTGTTTTGGCTTTGGTGAGATTTGGATAAAAGGGTTTCTACAAATTTTATTCTTTATAGCTCTTTGGGCATCTGTTTGCCCTTGTTTAGTGGAATCCATTGATTGACTATTCGTGGAGCAGGTTTACATTCCAAATAAAGCTGAACCGCGTAAATTTGTGTCTCCATCTCTCATTTCGTTTGATTTCTCTCACAATCTCTCACATTTGGTTTGATTTGCACAACAGCCCATTGATTAATTCCATATTCATAATCATCGTTTGTTTATTTGGCTTCCGTACAACAGCCCATTGATTTTCCTCCAGACGGAACTCCTGCGGGGTAATTTGGTTTCCAACTTATTCTTATATTTATGGTTTAGCCCTTGTATTGTAATTTTACAACATTTAACTTAAGTCCCTGAATTATTTTATTACAATTATAGCCATGTAACATGCTTAATTATAGTGTAATCCCTAAAATATGTTTTATTACAGTTACACCCCTAAAGTGTTCTTATTGACAATTAAGCTAGAGTATCTTTATCGCCATTTTACCCCCGGAGTATGTTTTATCCGGCTTCAAATCCCGTAAAAAATTTAATTACAATTTAGAACCCAAAGTAGGATTAATTATAGTTTTTCCTATGCATGTTAAAGTACAGATTTGGACTTCAACTATGAATTGTTTAGAACTACCCCCAAAAAACCTAGACGCATATAGTATGCTTATTGGTTTACTTGCATAATTTAGTGTAGCATAGCATGAATTAAAGTCCTTCATTGCTAGTTCATCATCGTTCATGTGACGTAAAGGAATAAAAGGAAATGATATGGATCTTGTTTAAAATTGTTGGTGACCTGTAGGGTCCTACGATTGTAGGTAACTTGCGCTGCCCAGGATAGTTATGATGTGGAATCCTAAGTAGACATGGTTTTGATTAATTTTGGTGAATATGTTTTAGGATAAGGTTGAATATGTACTATAAGTGCATTCCAGGGGCTTGTTTAGGCCTCTTGTGATTGTCACAGATAAATTCAACCGAGTAGATAATTTAAAAGTAATCGTACATCTAGAACCCTATTTGGACAAGGGGGAGTACTTGAATAATATCAGGGCTATAACTTGGTGGTTAAGGGTATGAATGATTCTCGAGGTAGAGACTTAGAATGACACATAGGTTAACAACTAGTTAAAGAAATTGAATATCGTTGTACATTTTAAATCACATATACATTTTTTGTTGTGCGAACCGCACACACTGAAATAGAGTTATTTCCCTAAATTTTGGATGATTCACTAAACTTCATAAACTCTATTGGTGGCCTATTTTACTCTAATGGGCCTACCCCCTCAAACCAACTCAATCATCTCATAAAGCGTTTAGTCAAACTTGAGCATGAGACCAAGTATGATGACAAATTCAATAGACATATATACACATACAAAAACCATTGATATATAAATACTTGGATTTGTAGAAAAAAAAAAATTATATTAATCAGCTAATTAGTGTACCTCTGGACTGCCGATAACTGTAAAATATAATCCTTTAATGGGGTGTTTGGCCAAAGCCATTTTCTCAACTGGCCCAATCAAATTCGACATTGATATGCTCGAGTTCTTCATCGTGTTGTAAAAGTACTGAGCTGTTGCCTGAAATATCAGTTTCATGACTTTTATAATTTTCGATTGTGATCGAGAAAACAAGCATCGTTTCTTTTTTCCGGGAACCAAACTCCATAAACCATCATGGTTTTAGAAAATTTTGTAAAGAGAGTAAGACTTATACCGAGCCTCTATGTAAATGCTCTTGTGCGGGCAACCAACAAATATCAAACACATCACCCAAAAAATAAAGAAGGAAAAATTAGGCATAAGGACGGTAAAATAGTTTTTATTTAGAGTAAGGACGCCAGTAAAATAATTTTCTGTGGAGGTCCTTCAACTTTTTTAGTTTTTTAGCCATAAGTCCAAAACATGTTTAGGCACTTTCATAGGGTTTAGGATGCACTTTCCTATTATAAGATTTTAATAATTTAGGCACTTTCATATATAGGGTACCCTAAAGTTTTAGGCATTTTCATATATTGGGTACCCTAAGGTTTTAGGCACTTTTATAGAGCACATTTGTCCTTATATTTGATTACAAAAAGTGCTTGTCCTTGAGCTCAAAAAATATAAATTGGAGGAATTTTTGACTAAGTCTCCCTAAAATGAAATCATGTCAAAGTCTACATGCATACCTCAGGGCCTCTAAACTTCCTCCAAATCGCCAGCATCCAAGCATTGAGATAAACAACAGCAGAGTTTCTTTTCCTCTTGATGATGCAATGTGCTTCCTTCACAATTCTAAGTGGGTTTAAATTAGCCTGATCATCAGTAGCACCACCAATTAACTTAGGTATGGAGACATGCAAGAAGGTGAAGTGGTTTCCCCATGGCATCTCGGACTTGGTTTTCACCATCTCTTCAATTATCTTGTACCCACCAAGGGCTCTGGTGTTTAGCACCACCAGTGCAATGGTATTTGTGTTCCCATGTTGTTCATTATGATCATCCTTGGTTGATGATGATTGTTGCATGTACAGCCGAGTTCCCAAAAAGATTACTCCCATAATTACGTCGTTTATCGTCTGTAATTAAACACTACGGTTTAGCAAGGTCGAAAAGACTCGGGTATTTTTGCTAACACAGAAGGTTGATTTTTAATATGGCAAAATACAGATTACTTTCCTATGTCCTTTTCCCCTCACATTATAAGAATGAAAGAAATGTTTCATATTAAGTTGTTAATTTGAGATTGTAAATATGTGTGTATCTCCCTGTTATAAGAAAGAAGATACTCCAATGGCCCAAAAAAAAAAAAATTAAATTACGAGAGATAGAGGGAGGGAGAGACAAATTTGGCAATTAAGTAATTAAATCCTTACGAATCCAAGCTTGGCTTTGATTTGTTTGACGCGATCAAGAGAAAATGTTACGGTAGTTATTACGTTGGGCCGGAACTCCACTCCATCTTCACCGGACCGGATCGGCGTCCGCCCATCTTTAACAAAGGTCGAACCAAAATCCAATACTGTATCCGCGACGCCAGTGAAAACACTACCCAAACCCCTAAGAATCCCATTGTCTTTTCCATTTCTTGTCGAGCTAGATTCATGAGAAGGGAATGTTAAGGGGGGAGAAGGATTATCAGCTCTTTGTAAGCAAGAAAGAAGAGCTCCCATGAGAGAGAAACCGTCGCCGAGAGCGTGGTGAAGCTTGAAAATTATGTGTCCGGCTGCATTACTAGTAGTGTATTTGAGTATGTGAACTTCCCATAACGGTTTGTTTTGTGGGAATTCATCCAAGGATATTTTTGACAAGTAGTCATTGAAGTATTTGTCGTAAAATTCCGGCGACAGTCCGGCAGGGAAAGAAGGGACGTTGATGTGGTCTTCTAGCTTCACTTCCACCCTTTTCCATTTTTGGACTCCATTTCTGTCTCCAACCTGTTTTTTCAAGAGATTTTACCAAGAAGTGACGGATTTAATTTCAATATAAGGTGCATGCGTTGAAATTTTAATTAAAAAAGCAGAGTAATTTATTTGGTGATCTTACCTTAATTAATACAATTGCGGTACTAAAATATACAAAACACTAGACAAACTTGGAATAAATGGGCAATAGGATTTATAATGCAAAAGTGCTTGGTACCCAAAAAAATATACCCGAATAGACTTATAGAGGTATTTATGACCGTTAATAGACTTTTATTAGCAGTAAGAAATACCTGTTAAGGGTGATTTTAGGGTTTATTTTTCAGGGTACCTAGCATTGCTTTTTATAGTGGCTGACCAAAATATCACAACCACTTGTATATGTGATAGGCGCGTGATATCATAGATATGAGCGCCTAAGTTGGGTGAATTAGCGCGTTAGAGGCGCGTTTTATCTCATGTTCTACTTGATGCCGTATTTTGTCTTGTTTTTTGATTTTTGTTAAGTTTCGCAGAAATAAGGTGGACTTTACGCCAAGATTGGATTGCAAGGCCTTGAAGCCGGTAGTTGGAGAGTTTGATACAAAAAGCGCAAAGTTGGAATATTAAACAGTGTTTGAAGCTGATCCATTTGAAGGTCAATATGGGTCAAGAGTTTAGCACTGAACTAATTAGTCCATAGGCATTACTGGAAAATGATTTGCAATTTTATTGCGTGGCCCAATGCTTATTGACTAAAAGATGGCCATAGAGTAAAAGAGTGATTGTGGGCCCATGAGATTTCCTACGGAAAAGGAGAAATAGGTTGGCTGGGAGTAAAAACAGAAAAAAAACAAATATAGGGCTGCTGGGGGATCAATATATATGGACGAAAAATGAGAGAACGGGGCCATCACTGATTTCCACGCACGAAGCACTATTCTCGACGGACGAAAAGAGAAGAACGGGGCTGCCGTGATATCTTCTTGGAATCACGCTGTCAAAGAACGAAGAACAGAGGGGCTGTGAGGTTTAGCTTTTTGTTCCGAATATTGTTTATTTTTGTTCCGAGTTTTTCCTTCAAGTTTTGAAGCTTCATTCAATTATTCGCATTTCAGTAATTCGTATTAATTTTTGTCTTTCATTAAAGTTGTTCATTGATACTTGTTTATTAATTTATTTCTTTTGCTTATTTCGTATTCAGATGCATGTTTCAAATTAAGGTTTTTTTCGTTTCTTTTGCAATGACTAGTGAGTAGTTTTTTTGAGATTGGATAGCGAGCACCGGATTCCCTACGACCGTACCTCCTTTTAATTATTTGAAAATAACAATTTATTTCTTAGTTTAGTTAATCTCAATCAAATTATAAGGGGTGGCTATCCGTTTGAATAAGTAACAACCCGAGTTTTTAGTCAGCACACATCAGCGTCTTTGTGGATTCAACTCCGGTCTTACCAAATATTGTGCTACGTCGATCTCAACCCTACGCTTGGGGCAACCCATTATTTTAGGTCTAGGAAATCGTCAAGCAATATGCATTGACTTTTTCCATTTGGTGGATAATATGGCTAAATCAAAAGAGTTTGTTGAGGAACACAGCCGCTCGGTTGCCTAGACACTGAACCAGTTTGGGAGCCTAATTTTTTGGCATTTTACATTTTAGATTATGAGTTATATAGATTTTTGAATTGTGGTCAAAATTGATTACAAATCTGTAGAGAGTGCTTGGAAAACTCAAGTTAATAAAATTATTTTCTCATTAAAAAAGGAGTGATGAAGGTGCATTAGAGATGGTAGTGGAGGGAGAAATTGAAAATCGTTGTCCATCCTTGAAAATACTGCTCTATCGTGTTGGAGGTTATATGAAAGTACAGGGGGTGTAAGTGGCTAAAAATGGAGTTTAGGGAATGTCTCTACAAATAGGACAAATAGGGCAAAGTACAGGTGGTGTAAGTACAAATTTCCCTAAATTATTTTTTTTTCCTTTTTTGCTATTTGCTAATCTTAATATACTCTATTCTATGAGACTTGAGGAGAGAGATGAGTGCTTATGAGAATCAAACCCCACCGGGCTGGCCTCTCTTCTTTTTCTGAGTTAATAATAATTGGTGCATGATTATTGATCCAAATGTTCAGCTATATATAGAATAGTTCCAGCCACATGCATGCCTGCCTAATTAATACGGTGTATTTACTACTACACCTATATGTAGTGGCAACTTTACTGTTCAAGCTACTGATAATGGGATCAAGCGTGTGTCCTGTGCGCTAGTTATCGGCCCACCCCGGGTATTTGATTGGTGAGTTTAACTTATAGTTTTGTAAAAAAAATCACCTACGACTATTTTTCTTAAATGTTTTTTCGAAATAAAAATACATTTTGAAGACATAATTACTTGATTGGTGAGTATTTAACTTACAGTTTGGCCAAAAAAAAAAATCACCTACAACTATTTTTTTTGAAGAAAAATGCTTTTGGAAGACATAGTTACTGATGTTTGATTATAATGAAGTTTATCTGCATTAAGTACACGACGAGACGAAAAAACTAAAAGGTTCAGATCAAATAATGGGACACAAGGTGGGCCGGCCCATAATGGGCACACAACACACACCCTCAACCCACTGAAAGGGTTTCCTTTTATTGGATATACTCCATTAATTTTATATATATATATATATATATATATATATATATATATATATATATAATTGAAATCTCTGCTTTTTAAAAAAAAATTAGAATTCCCGTAGGTGTTCGTGCTCCCCATTTCAAGCGGGGATGGAGGGTAAAAGCAAATTCTTGTCAGAATCAATGAGGAGACAAGGAAAGGATTTGGGCATCGGGCACTGGGATAGTAATATCCGGTCCCAATCCGCCCCGATGCCAACTCTCTATATTATTGGTGTTTACTGGTTATGTGTACTATTATCACGTTGTAATTGTACCTAGTAGGAATAGGTGTTGACTTATGACGTGTGTAATAAATATGGCAGGAATTAAGTTTTAGTAGGCGATGATATGTTTATACCGTTTGTTGACTAGTAATAGTATTAGTTAATTATGGTTGTACGTAGTAGTTGGTGTCATGTAAAGTTGTCAGTAGATTTGCAGCTAGATGTAGGACTAAGAATAGTGATATTCAATTATGGGTACCATCTGTATTCTTTGTATTCCCCTCCTTACACCTATAAAAGGAGGATTCTGCCTATTGTAAAAATCAAGTTAATGAAAGTCAGTGTTTCCCTAATATATCCTGTGTCTTATATTCACTCTCTTGGATCATAACCTACTTTGTATTTGTACCCATTTCGTGTCTGCAAATTTAGCTAGCTCAAGCGAATCCTGAGTTCAAAAAATTCACATCCTCTAACTTCACAAAAGTTTGAATTTGATTAGGTTTTTCAATATTATTTCTTATTCTTTATTTTAAACCTATTTAATTTTAGTCATTTATGACTAATAGCTTATGACATTTTATTCAATTTTTTTTTTTTGAACTTTTCAAGAGATATTTTGAGACGTTCCAAAACAAGAGGAGAGCAAAATAGGATGGATAGAGTACAAGAATTATCTTTTGTTGTCACTAACCAACAACTTGCAAAATAGAAAGAGAAATTATTCGTTGCCCTTGAGCAACATGTCATTTTTGTCGGGTGGTGCCTCTCCCCAATATATCAAAATCTGCCCTATTAAACTTTGTGTCAATACTTGTGCCACACCTCATTTGACAGACAAACAAGGCAAGCGGGAACGCAACGGCGTTAAAGTCTACCTACCCTTGTCTTTTGAATTTTAATTTCTGGCTTTTCTCTCTCTCCAATTACTTTACCTCTGTTTTTTTTCAAGTTGTTGGGGACCACAACTTGTTAGTTTTGTCCTTAATCAACTTTTTTTTTCGCAATCGTAAGTTTTGCGCCAAATTTTTATGTATTATTAGTTCTTCTCGACAAGAGAAATCGGAAAATAAAACATTGTTCGCTACCAAGTTTTGAAAAAAACTTTTTACTCTGTATAGTTTTCAATAAATTTCTCATCCGAGAAAAAGTTCTGATGTTTTGAGCTTCTACTTGGATATTTCTCAAAATACTTGTGTAAAACTCATAATTTTTTTACTTTTTAGATTCCTCTCATTATGATGGAACAATAATGCACAAAAATTGACGAAAAACTAAAAAATGCATTTTTTAATAAAGACAAAAAAAACCAATTGGCTAATTTAGCCAAAAAGGCCTAGGAGGGGTTGTTTGGCCTAATAAGCCAAATGAATTTTTTTGTCCTTATTCCATTTTTTTGTGCATTTGTTTATTTTGCATTAATTTTTATGTGAATTATTGCTTCATCATGACTAGAATGATCTAAAAAGTAAAAAGTCACCGTCGAAAGCCAATTTTTTTGATAAAGATAAAAATAAATTAATAAGTTAATTTTTCATCTTTATTCAACATAATTTGGGTTTCGATCATAATTTTTTACTTTTTAGATTTCACTCGTCTTGAAGAAGTAATAATCCACAAAAAAGAAATTGACAAAAAAACTCAATAATACGCAAAAAAATTTGAATAACAATAAAAACTACATAACTTATTGAGCCAAAATAGACAGATAAAGAAGAAGAATCATTGAAAATGAAACAAAAACAAGACCCCGTTCCGCTAAGGGAAATACTTACTTTTGAACTAAAGATAATACCACCTCCATCCGAATTTAATTGTTACTTTTGGGAGTTCGTGCCACTTTTCAATTGATTATATCTTGTAATTTATAATGTTTTAGGTGATTTTGAAAATATTGTATTATAGAACAAATCGAGATCTATCAAACAAGATTCATATTGGATATAAAATTCAGTATCAATTTAAAGATATAACTAGTTTTTTTATCCAGTTAGAATATAACTGTGACAAGTAAATTGGAACGGCGGGAGTATATTGTAAAAGAACGGCTAGGGTGGGCTTGCGGTGGTGTTGATGTATGGCATTGGTCGTCTGCCTTTATCACTGTTGGGTGGTTGGGTGCTTGCTTAACGGCTTGTGATGCTTTCGCGGCAATGTTTGGGTGTGATGGATCTGTCTGTTTTCCATGATGTTTACCGGTGGTGGTGTGGTGGAGCTTGGTGGCAGGGATCTGTTGTTTGTGGGCTGGTTGCTTGTCTGAATCAGTGGGGAATGGTGGGTGGCGGTGGTTGGGTGTGCACAAATTAGTGATTTTAAGTTTAGGGTTTTCTTCAGATTGGGCTTAATTGTTTAGATCTTGGTATTTTGGCCTATTTAGAGGTTTTGTGCTTGTATTGTTTTATCTGGGCTTCTAGGCCTTTTGCTGTACTAGGCTTTGACCATATGAGGTTAGGCTTGTTTCACGTGGCTGTATTTGTCCAACTTTTTGTTGAATTCCTCTTCCCTCTTCCCTTAATAAAATATTACTCTTGCCTATCAAAAAAAAAAAAACTTATCTCGTAAAACAAAGAATAAATACTTAAAAAATAAATGTGAAAAAAATTGAATAAGGACAAAAAAAATAGTAACCCAAATGAATTAACCAAAAGCCCTTAAATTGTGTATTTTTTTAAATAGTCTTTGGTCCTGTTGCTTATACACAAAACTTGAGTTTGAAGTTTTAAATCTATGCGCCTATTTTACAAAGAGAAGACTTTTGTCGTCTCAGTGGAGAGAGAAGACGTGTCAGTGGATACTTTCTCTGTCCTATTTTCATTGTTCTTTTTCGAAATTTGTATCAGTTTTCAATCGTTTATATCTTTTAATACTATATGAATTTAGACACGCCCAGTATTCTCTCTTTAAATATCATAGTCTTTTTCCAAATGGGTCTCGCTTCTCTCCAATCCAATGGTTTGGACCGGACGAAACAGCCTGGATCGGAACCGTCTAGTGGTAATCTTAATGGTTTGGATTTTTTCATATACTTTTACCAATAAGAATACACTCTCACCGGTAAAAGCTTGAAAATACATCCAATCCATTAATCGCAACAAATGAACGGTATTGATCAGAACTGTCTCCTCCAGTCCAGAGTATACATTTCCTTTCCAATTTTTTGTCATCAAAAAAAAAAAAATGGTAGGTGCTCCATTAAATGTGACCGGTCGGAGCGGTTGGTCTGTCACGTTCACCTATAGGAGTACAAAGGTACGAATAAAACACCATAAAAGATGGGAAAATGGAAAGCACATGGAATGAAACTTGTGGATGGTGTTCCACTTTCTCCAAAAAAAAAATTTTGAAAAAAGAAGATAATTTTAAACTCAAATATAATAAAAATAAAAATTTTTTTAAAATTTTTTTTCACCGTTTAAAAGATCTTAATGAGATCTATCAAATAAAATCCATATTAGTAGAAAAATTATTTGCGCAAGCACATGATTTTTGAGCTTGAAATTGTCTTTTTTCTTAAAAAGTAACTTTTTCAAGTTACTGGAACGGCCCCATGCCTTTGAGAGTGTCTTTGTCAGGTGGTTTTCAGGCAGCTATAGAACATTGGGGAACCCTGGGGTCCCAACTCGCTTTGCAAAATCAAAGATGGTAGGCAGGGAAATTTACTTACAGAAATGAAGGGCCTCTATTATGGGGGCCAAGGTCCGGTTCAGTTAACCTTGCAACCAGTACGGTCCAGTTTGGACCCTTTTCGAGCCCATAACAATGATCGAAATCGTTCACTTTTTAGAGCTCGTTGAGAACATTGATCATGCGAAAAATCACATTGATTGGACATAGTTTGATATGATTTCGAAATGCATTAAGGTTGGAAAAAAAAAGTGTGCAACACTGGATTGCAACCCTTTTGACACAATTATCCGAAGAAAAATGCATTTCGAAATCATACCAAGCGATATCCTATCAATGTGATTTTTGGCATGATCAATATTCTCGACGAGCTCTAAAAAGTGAACGGTTCCGATTATTATTGTGGACCTGGAAAGGACTCACAAAGGATCCAAATTGAACCGAACTGGTTGCAAGATAAACTGGACGGGACCTTGCCCCTTATTATGTGGTCACATGATCCTTTAATGTCACTGCAATTTTACTTGACAATTCAAGTCATTTATTATTTTGTAATTCTAATTGACTTCATGTGGAAAATGAAAATCTATAGGATATGTGATAAGTTTTTGTAGTCCCTCCCAGAGCTTGCATGCACGTTAGACTAATTACTTCTTAATGAGGCGCAAACCCATACAAAATAATCAAGTGTTCAAATTTTTTGATTAGCAAAAAGAAAGAAAGGGTTCAAAATCTCCATAACACCCAGAATTTCAATTACCCATGGCAACAAGCCAGTAGAAGAGTCCAAAATTACAAATTACTCTAAAAGGTAACAAACTGTCATGGTATTTGATAGTAGTTTTACAGTATGGGAAACATCATGACCAATTTTTGTACTTACGGAAAATCATAAGAATTACAAGCATTCTGCGGACTTTCATTCAACTTGGACCAGAGTGGAAAGTCAATAATGACGCGTACGGATTAGATACATCATGGTATTTGATAGTAGCATTCAGGTATTGGTTGTTGGTATTGAGCAAGTGTAAATTTTTACAATTCCATTATAACGAACTTGTGTACAATTGCGTGTTAAAATTTACAACCTTTCCTATGTTGACAATTGGCATCAATTCTCCACATGGGCTGCTGAGAGGTGCAGCCTTTGTTGAACCACATGGGCTGCTGAGAGGTGCAGCCTTTGTTGAAAATGGCATGACAGCCATTCTTTGAATGGCCTATAAATGGAGACCCTTTGGCTCAAAGTTTTGTATCAGAAATCAGAGAGAAGAGAGTGATACACGAGTAGATTGTGAGGCAATACTGTGTGAGTCTGAGTGATTGTTGTAATCCTCCTCCAGTAAATATAGTGAATCCGCTGCCCCTCCGTGGATGTACCCGATTATTGGGGAACCACGTAAATCCTTGTGTTTCTCTGTGTTGTGTGTTTGTGTTTGCTTGGTTTGACTCTGGTTTAGCACTACAATTGGTATCAGAGCAGTGTAGTGGCAACCAAGAACACAAAACACCATTGTTGTCTCTGTTTCAGGGTCTCTGTCCGAAAATCACAGCACGGATTTCTGATCCTCCACTCAGTTTGAGCACTGAGTCTAGTGCATCTCATCGAGACGATTCCAACGCACCAAGGCCCGTCGACAACGGAGGTCCACAGTAGCCACACGGTCCGTTCGACGGAGTTGCGTGTACAACGAGTTCTGTCCAGAAATCGCAGAACTGGAAAGTGATCGAAAAATAGATCTGATCATTAAGTCTTGTGCACCTCGGCGAGACGATCTCGGAACAGCCATCGCCGTCGCCGTTCTTTGTCGGAGCAAGCCGCACCTGCGGTTTGAAGTTGGAACCAGAACAGTGCGTGCTTAAAGGAAAAGAATAAGAACAGTGGGTCTTATCTTTTGTTTTTCTTTTATATATCTGAAGAAGATGGTTCTGTGAACGTGGGGTCAATTTTCTTGGGAGAAGGAAATTATTCCCTGCTTCTCAAAAGGAAAACCAGGTGCTGGTTTTTGACTAGTCAAAGCTAGGGAAAATTATCCAGTGCTACTGGCTCCCCTAGAGACGCTGATGTCAGCTTGACATCATCGATCCAGAAGCTTCAGAAGGTTACGCCCAGTCAGCACGCCACGTGTCACCCAGTCACCAGACACGTCACCAGCCACATCATCAGAGAGGCTGAGTCATCAGCCACGTATTCAGCCACGTGTCTTTCCACGTCAGCCCCAAGTGTGCGCCACATCAGCAAAAAAGGCCCAGTCATTAGCGCCCAGTCAGCATTTATTGCTGAGTCAGCAGGTCCAGTCAGTCCTAACCAGAGGGAATATTCTCTGATCCAAGGAATATTCCAGAAGGTGTTATTTTGCGATTTCGGAGCCGTTTCAACTCTGATTTGCGCAAGTGAGTAGTCGTTCCTGACTATTCTCGACGTTCCGGATCCAACGCCGCATTCCGTTTTCCGTAACTCAGCTCCGACATTGGTGTTTTGTCCGTTGGTTGGCTAAAAAGCGCCGTTTTTTGGTGTTTTTGTGCACCGGATATTCACGTGGGTGGAGTTTAAGGAGTTCTAATGGCGGAAGAAGAGTTTAAGGAGACCTCGGAAGTTTCTTCATCTGCAGAGAAGAATACCGAGCATCCCAAGGTCACTTCGAGCAGTTATGGGCAAAGGAATACGGTTTCCAATGCTAAGTTCGAGGTGGAGAAATTTGACGGAACAAGTAACTTCGGCATGTGGCAATGCGAAGTTTTGGATGTTCTGTATCAACAGGAGTTGGATATTACGTTAGAGGAGAGGCCGAACGACATTTCAGACAAGGATTGGATAAAGCTTAATCGCCAAGCTTGTGGCACCATCAGACTTTGTCTTACGAAGGATCAGAAATACTTCGTGATGAAGGAAACGTTAGCTAAAGAGCTATGGGAGAAATTGGAAAACAAGTACATGACGAAGAGTATTGAGAATCGGTTGTATCTCAAGAAGAAGCTCTACGGGTTCCAGTACGTGCAAGGTACGACTATGAACCAACACTTGAACAATTTCAATAAGATTTTGGCTGATTTGCAAAATCTAGACGTTTCCATAGAAGATGAGGATAAAGCTTTACTGTTATTAAATTCATTGCCTGATACTTATGATCATTTGACTACTACTTTATTGTACGGTAAAGAAGAAATCAAGTTTAATGACGTTTCAAATGCTTTGATGAATAACGAGGTACGGAAGAGGGATCAGCAAGCTCACCGTGACCCGTCCGCATCAGCTTTGACAACAAGAGGCAGAACCGACACTAGGAGGACTGGTGGTGGAGGGCGAAGGAGGTCTCGCTCAAAATCAAGGGGGAAGTCTGTAGAGAGAAGATTGGGGAAAGACGAGTGTGCCCTTTGTCGTCAAAAGGGGCACTGGAAGAAAGATTGTCCGAACAAACAACCAGCTGCAAATGTTGCAGAGGAGACAGAGGATGATCTAGAGTCAGCACTATTAGTTTCATCATCACCTGACCATTCAGATGAGTGGATACTAGATTCGGGATGTTCCTACCACATGTGTCCCAACAGGGACTGGTTCTCGAGTTTTCAAGATCTCGATGGAGGAGTTGTTTTGCTAGGTGATAACACCGCTTGCAAAGTCCAAGGGATAGGTTCAATCCGTTTGAAGTTGCATGATGGGACGTTTAGGGTGCTAACAGACGTTCGGTATGTTCCGGACTTGAAGAAGAATCTCATTTCGCTTGGAGCCTTTGATGTGAAAGGATACAAGATTACGATGATGGGTGGAGTGCTAAAGATAGTTCGAGGGGCGCTCATTGTCTTGAAAGGTAGCCGAAAAGGAAACTTGTATTTCCTAGACGGTTGCACAGTCACAGGGAGAGTGGCCGTTACTACTAGCTCAGATGAAGACGATGCATCCAAGCTATGGCACATGCGTTTAGGGCATGCTGGCGAGAAGGCCTTACAGGGTTTAGTAAGGCAAGGCTTGTTGAAAGGGGCCAAGACAGGGAAAGTTGGCTTCTGTGAGCATTGTATATTGGGCAAACAAACTCGAGTCAAGTTTGGCACTGGAGTTCACCGCACAGAGGGGATTCTTGACTATGTTCATTCAGATGTTTGGGGGCCGACCAAAAATGTAACTTTGGGAGGCAAACGATGGTTCGTGACATTTATTGATGATTTCTCCAGACGTGTCTGGGTTTATACCATGAGGCACAAGTATGAGGTCCTTCCAATCTTCCTTCAGTGGAAGAAAATGATGGAGAC
Source organism: Rhododendron vialii (assembly GCF_030253575.1). Classification (NCBI taxonomy): domain Eukaryota; kingdom Viridiplantae; phylum Streptophyta; class Magnoliopsida; order Ericales; family Ericaceae; genus Rhododendron; species Rhododendron vialii. Next base: position 30,248,281 of record NC_080562.1, on the reverse strand, counting down.
GCAGACAGGAAGGAAAATCAAGAAGCTGAGGTCAGATAACGGTGGCGAGTACAAGTCAGATCCTTTTCTCCAAGTCTGTCGGGAGGAGGGGATAGTTAGACACTTCACAGTTGCGGGGACGCCGCAGCAGAATGGAGTAGCAGAGCGCATGAATCGTACTTTGGTGGAGAAAGTTCGGTGCATGTTGTCAAATGCCGGGCTTAGCAAGGCGTTCTGGGGCGAGGCTCTCAAATATGCCTCCCATCTTGTCAACCGTTTACCGTCAGCAGCAATCGGAGGGAAAACTCCGATGGAGGTATGGTTTGAGAAACCAGTTACAGATTATGATTCATTACATGTTTGGGGTTGTTCTGCTTACTATCATGTAACTGAGTCCAAGTTAGATCCACGAGCCAAGAAAGCTGTTTTCTTGGGTTTCACTTCAGGTGTTAAGGGATACAGGCTCTGGTGTCCCGAGTCCAGGAAGGTGATTCTAAGTAGGGATGTTACTTTCGACGAATCTGCTATGTTACAGCAGGTTCCTTCCAAGGAGAATGTGGAGCCGAATGCCCAGCAGCAGGTGGAGCATTCAGAACAGGTGGAGGTTGAGACTCCCCTTGTTCCAGCCAAGACTGTTCAGACAGTCAGCCGTCCTGAGGATCAACCCGTTGATCAGGATGTCATTATTGAAGAGGAGGCTTCATTACAGGAAATACCACAGCAGCCAGAATCCATTGCAACCAGCAGACCGAGGCGGGAAATCCGGAAACCTGCTCGATATGCTGATACAGTAGCTTATGCACTTCCAGTGACAGACGATGATGTCCCCTCCACTTACCGGGAGGCAGTGCAGTGTACAGATAGTAACAAGTGGAAAGAGGAAATGGATGAGGAGATGGGTTCACTCTCCAAGAATCAGACATGGGATTTGGTTCAACTTCCCAAGGGCAAGAAATCTATTGGCTGCAAGTGGGTTTATGCGAAGAAGGAAGGTACAGGATCTGAGAAAGTCAGGTTCAAAGCAAGATTGGTAGCCAAGGGTTACGCACAGACAGAGGGGATCGACTACAACGAGGTGTTCTCCCCTGTCGTCAAACATTCGTCGATCAGGATCTTGCTTGCATTGGTAGCACAGTTTGACCTTGAGTTAGCCCAACTCGATGTCAAGACCGCTTTTCTACACGGAGATCTGGATGAGGAGATCTATATGGCTCAACCAGATGGTTACAGAATTGCAGGAAAGGAGAATTGGGCTTGTAAACTGAAGAAGTCGCTATACGGGTTGAAACAGTCGCCGAGACAGTGGTACAAGCGCTTCGATCGGTTTATGATGGAGCAGGGGTACACAAGAAGTCACTTTGACCATTGTGTTTACTTCTGCAAACTCCCGGATGGATCATTTGTCTATTTGCTCTTATATGTAGATGACATGCTGATTGCATGTAAGAGCAAGGTGGAGATTGACAGACTGAAGGCTCAACTCAGTAAGGAGTTTGACATGAAGGATCTCGGGGAGGCAAAGAAAATACTCGGCATGGAAATTCAGCGGGACAAGGCGAAAGGCACAGTTTGTTTGACTCAGACGCAGTATCTGAAGCGAGTGTTGCAGAGATTTGGGATTGACAGGAAAGCCAAACCTGTCAGTACACCTTTGGCCGCTCATTTTAAACTTAGTGCATCGATGTCGCCGCAGAAGGAAGACGAACGGAAGCAAATGGCTCAGGTTCCTTATGCCAATGCTGTGGGAGCTTTGATGTATGCTATGGTTTGTACGAGGCCGGACATTTCACATGCAGTTAGCATGGTCAGTCGATACATGCACAATCCAGGGAAAGAGCACTGGCAGGCTGTGAAATGGATTCTACGGTATCTTCAGGGTACTGTGGATGTTGGATTGAAGTACGAGAGAAATAGAAAACTTGGTCAGCATTTGGTTGGTTACGCGGATTCCGATTATGCTGGTGACCTAGATAAGCGACGGTCGACTACAGGGTATGTGTTTACACTTGCTGGAGGGCCAATCAGTTGGAGGTCAACGTTACAGTCAACGGTGGCTTTGTCTACTACAGAGGCAGAGTATATGGCAGTGACAGAGGCTTTCAAGGAAGCTATTTGGGTACATGGTTTGATTGAGGACTTGGGAATTGTTCAAGAAAACGTGGAGGTTTTTTGTGACAGTCAGAGTGCCATCTGTTTGGCGAAAAACCAGGTTCACCATTCCCGCACCAAGCATATCGATGTTCGGTTTCATTTCATCAGGGAGATTGTAGAGGAAGGGGATGTTCTTCTTCAGAAGATTCCGACTGCAGATAACCCTGCGGATATGCTCACCAAAGTAGTTACAGGGATCAAGTTCCAACATTGCTTGGACTTGATCAACATCTCTCGAGCAGTGCGCGCCTAAGGGCGCAGAGGGGCAGTGTTGTGTGTTGGGGGCAACATCGGACCTTTGGAGAATTGTCGTCAAGGTGGAGATTGTTGACAATTGGCATCAATTCTCCACATGGGCTGCTGAGAGGTGCAGCCTTTGTTGAACCACATGGGCTGCTGAGAGGTGCAGCCTTTGTTGAAAATGGCATGACAGCCATTCTTTGAATGGCCTATAAATGGAGACCCTTTGGCTCAAAGTTTTGTATCAGAAATCAGAGAGAAGAGAGTGATACACGAGTAGATTGTGAGGCAATACTGTGTGAGTCTGAGTGATTGTTGTAATCCTCCTCCAGTAAATATAGTGAATCCGCTGCCCCTCCGTGGATGTACCCGATTATTGGGGAACCACGTAAATCCTTGTGTTTCTCTGTGTTGTGTGTTTGTGTTTGCTTGGTTTGACTCTGGTTTAGCACTACATCCTACTGGAAAACCAACAACAGGTTTTATTTCTGATGCCAAGGAACGCAGCTCAGCAATCTCTTCACCGGTGAGTCTCCATGAAAGTGCACCAGCAAACTCAGCAATCTCTTCACCTGTTATTGGGATAACATTCTCCTGTGCTATCAACCAATTGAGAACAACCTGCACAGTGGAAACAAATATTACAATTTACAGAATCTTCGCATCAAGAAACTGCAGCTGGTTATAATAAAATTTCGTTTGCCGAGCAAAAAAAAAAAGAAACTGCAGCTGGCTGCCTCTTAGGTCCGAGAAAATTGTCTTGTTGAGAGGTTATACGTAACAAAAGTGATTGCCAACTAGAATGTTTGAGCTTAATCTTTACAACGATCAGAGGCGGCTCAATGTTGTTTGGAGACCTAAGACTTCAAGTACAAAATGGGGCTTAGTTTTCAATGTTATTTTCGTTTTTGAAACTTTTGCTTCTTGCTTCTTTAGATGCAAAAATACTTATTAAGCTTTTATATTTGAGTTCTTTCTGAAATACTCTTTCAAACTGATATTTTTGACAATTCATTTATGCTTTCTTGTAACATAACCGAATTTAAGTTTTAAGTACATCTCTGCAAAAGCTACTATTAGAAACAGTGTGTAAGCATTAAACAATTAATGCACGTAAATTAGCATATGATATGTCGAAGCACATAAACATGTGGGGCTGTCCTAAAGGCGAGGGCTTAGGTGGAGAGCTTACTTGCCCACTGGTTGAGCCGCTACAGATAATGAACTTAATTACGAGATGGTTGATAAGTAGCATTTTCTGGGGTCGATTTTGTGCATGAATCAGAGGAACGAAAACAAGTTCCGGTGCCATCTTGCAGACTGTGTCAGAAAATATGGTAAGAAACATGGAATCATGGATCTGATTTATCTCACACTTGTCTTGGTTTGTTGGTTGTTATGATTTAGGAAAACTTGATTTAAAACAGAGACTAGTAAAGAACGAATAGAACCTGTGTAGGAGTTTTTCCATATTTCTCTCCTATGATCCTATCTCCTCGATTCTTCATCAGAGGCTGGAGCTGCATGGCACAAAAACGAAAATACACTTGCACGAATTAAAGGAGATGGTGATATCCATTAATTGGTTGTCATACAATCCGAGGCCCATACCATCGTTAGGAACTCGGGGGTGTAAATATTCCCTCGAGGACCTGTTGGAGGATTTTGTGGAGTGTAGTTTCCTGTCAAAGCACCTGCAAAATTCGGAAGGAACATATGTCATACAATGTGTATCTAATGTGTCCAACCATGGAATGGAATTAGAGCCCAGACAATAGGGACATAAACCGGCGAAGTTTCCAGGCTCAAGTAGAGCAAGCAAAATGAAGGTTCCAGGCTTAAATTTTCATGACAGAATTCTTTTCCTGTTTGTGTGGTTTATTTTCAATTCAAGAGTAATATCTAAGCTTCCATCAAGCTATCCCTTTTTCTTTTCTTTTTTTAAAATAGCACGAGATAATCTCAATATTGTTTCTGTCCCCCTATGTCATATAAGAAAGTTTCTGCTTCATGAAGCTTTCTGGTTTCACAAGATAAATGTTTCAAATTGCAAACCTCTCTCTTAAACATTAGGGGACGGTTCTCTCTAGCGTTCAAGCATCCAACTCAAAATCCATTGGCGATGAGGGGAGAGGTCGCACAGACTCCTATACTAGTTCGGATGTGCTAAATAATCAGAGTGGGAAAAGATCTAACACTGCCTTGAACATGCGACTCTCAACTTGAACACGGAGATGTAAACAAAAAATCCTTAACATGGGACCACACTTATTGATGTCTAATTAACATGAAATTTTAATGTGCATTAAGTACTTGACAAGATACGAAGAAAATAAACCGTTTAGATCAAATAATGGGACACGGGTTGGGCCCCATAACGGGCGGATAGCAGGTGTGCTGTGCACACTACAAGAAAAATGAAAATTGGTGACGAAAAAGTGGCGACGAAATTTAATTTTGTCACTAAATGAGTATATTTGGTGACGAAAAAATAAATTTGTCACCGTTTTGACAACTTCCGCGACGAAATAATTTTGTCACCAATTATACCTGTTTAGCGACGAAAAAAATACTTTCGTCACCAAAAGTACCCATTTGGAGACGAAATACATTTTTCGTCACCAAAAGCTTAAAAAAAGGTGACGAAATTATTTTTTGTCGCCAAAGATATTCATTTGGTGACAAAAAAAATATTTCGTCGCTAAATGAGACCAATTTAGTAACGAAATATTTTTTTTGTCACCAAATGCTTAACTTTGGTGACGAAAAATAATTTCGTCACCATTTTAACGCTTTCAGCGACGAAAAATATATTTCGTCATCAAATGGGTACCTTTCATGACGAAATTTATGAATTGCGCTTTGTCACTAAATGTATTTCGAACATAACTATTTATTAAAAACTCCGATTGAGATAATTCAAATTGGGTTTGAACAATAACTTCATTGCCTACAACTTTCATGTTTATCAAAATTACTAATTTTAATGTTTAAAGGTTCAAAATTACATTTGAAATATATTTTTTATGTTAAACATATATGTTATATATTAGATATTTCAAATATTTACTGAAAAGTGTTTGTGGTGTAGTTGGTTAGAGCTTGCGCAAAAAACTCAAGAGACTCGGGTTCGAAACCCAGCAAGAGTAAGAAAGAATGATTTTTTTCCCATATGAAAATGTCTTTTGCAACGAAAATTTTCGTCACCGATGAGACTCATCAGTGACGAATTTTTTCGTTGCCAAAAGGAATAATTTATGACAAAAAATTTCATCGTCAAAAAACACAATAAGTGAGGAAAAAAATTTCATCACCAATTATTCACTTTTTGATGACGAAATATTTTGTCATCAAAAGACACTATAGGTGACGAAAAATAGATTTCGTCACCAGGTAGGAATCCTCGACAACCTTTAGTCGACAAATTTTTTTTCGTCACCTATATTATTTGTGACGAAAAACAAGCAATTTGTGACGATATTCATTCGTCACCCAATGCAATTTTTCTTGTAGTGGCATTGGGTGCACAACACACACCCTAAACCCATTGATATTGATAGCCATTTCGCCTGACTGTCCGTATCCGATCCGATCCCTGTTCCGAGTAGATTAGAGATTCAGGTTTTGTTCGTAGATCGGGTTGCATATGGTGATTGATTTTAAATAAATTTTGAAAATCGGGTAAGAGGCTGGCCGGGGTTATGTCGGTCCTTGCCCCAACCCTATTATTACTGTGCCCACCTCTAAATCGCCAGTATACGTTTCCGTTTGATACTACTAAGTTATGTTAGATTTGGATGAGAGAGTGTGCGCGCGTGCTAGTACAAACATCAAATACTCTCAATAGTCGGTCCTTTTTCCATGTCTGATTGTGTTTGTAAATTTTGTGCATCCCTGATATCATCTCCCTATGTTAGTGAGAAGTAGAGAACCCATGGTGCATTTCCACAGGTTCTACCATTTAATCATTGTTTGTACAGTACCAAAATAAAATATTCCTGTTTTTGCATTTCATAGGCTGAACTGTGAAGTAGGGTACAGGATTGTACTTTGCCCCAAGTAGGCCTGTCAATAGACCGGATTCGATAAGACTCAAATTCGATAGTGATAATCCGGATCCGAATCCAAAAAATCCGGATCTGATCCGAAAATCCAAATCCGATTCGGAAACTTTTTTTACTTCAAAAATTTTTAACAAAAATATATATATATTTTTCAAAAAAATACAATTTTTAAAATATATATATATTTTTTCCGAAAAAAATTAAAAAAATAAAAATAAAAATACAACTTCTTAAACATTTTTTTTTTCAAAAAAAAAAATTACTATTTTTTAAAAAAAAATTATAAAAATTTTAAAAAATAAAGTTCGGATTTGGATTGATAACGGATTTAATCCGATCCGATCTGGATCCGTATTGAATTACTGGATTCGGATTATCGAATCGACGTTATCGGATCCAAATCCGGATCAGATTTTTCGGTTCGGATCCGGTCCATTAACAGGCCTAGCCCCAGGAGGGCAAGGCTCGGATTCTGTCAAGTAAGGTAAAAACCTGTTTGGTCCATTTTATGGCCAAGATTCAACCACAAAAAGTTCTTCTAAATCAAGGGCTGAGATCATCCCAAACTAATTTCACCCTCCCCCCTCTCTCTCTCTCAACAATCGAGATCCCAACAGACCCAACTTCATCCCGCCTTGAGTTTCTGGGTTTTGTGGAGTTGGGGTTTTAGGGCTTCTGGGTTTCTTTAACTAACGGCCCCTTTGGATGGAGGGGTGAGAAAGGAAAAAAAATGGGAGTTTTCTCCATTAATGGCGAGAAAGGAGAAGAGAGGGGAGTGATTTCTCACTGTGCAACCCAAACAACTAGGAGAAATCAAACCCTCTCCGGCGAGAAACTCTCTCCGGCAAAAATTTAGTTTTTAGAATTTTGTAGTTTAAAAAGGTGATGTGGCAAGTTTTGGTTATCCAATTTTGATTATTATATTGTGGATATCTACATTGCTAACATTGGCAATGTCTTAAATGGATAACCAAAAGATGATGTGGTAACTTTTGGTTATCCAATTTTTATTATTACATTGCGGATGCTTTTGCGATTGCTGAAAAAGCCCTTACAGATTTCGGATTGAGCTAACTTTTTACAATAATCTATAAAAAAAAATTATGAATAACTTGTGGTTTGAATCATCTTTGTGGGACCTAAAATGGACCCCGCGAATTCATGTCCCTAGCGAACCATATAACGCATCTTCAAGATGCGTGATGTTTTTTCAAAAAGCTTCACTTGCTTGTGTGGATTTGTCACGCATGTTTCGTAAAACGCATTTTTTATGTTCGCGATTGACATCATGCATTTTGAAAATGCGCAATGAACTATTTTTACAAAACGTTTCAGAATATGAACATTTCTCAAATTTCTTTCTCATTAGTGGACAGAGCAGCGAAAAACTCAAATTATATGAGCCCCATTGCGCCAACAACTTTAATTCGGTTTTGGCCCAGTCTTCCTTATTGGATGTGCCCAGTCTTCCGTTTTGGCCCAGTTTGCCAAGCAAATCAGGGCTCGTTCAAGATGCGCTATAAGCTGGAGTACAAAATTTAATCCTTGCATTGTCCCCTATTTGGTTCGAATAAATGGACATAATTTTGTAGGGTTCATTTCGAGTCTCGCAAAAATGATTCAAACTGCAAATTATTTCCAAAATTTTTTTTTATGGGTTCTTGTAAAAAATTGACTCAATCGGTTATTGTAAGGATTTTTTCAGCATTCATAGGGGCTCTACGAATTCTAAAACATCCTACGAGTTCTGAAACAATTCTTATCAATATTGAATTGAGCTACTTTTTTTCAGGGACCCATAAAAAATATTTTCAGAATAACTTGCGGCTTGAATCATCTTTGGCAAATGATCCCCGCAAAAATAAAAAAATCTACGCATCTTCAAGATGTGTTATATGTAATATCAGCATTTTCTGGTTGGTGGAAAAGATGTGTTATATGTGTGAGTACACTTTTTTAGATTTTTTAGATTTTTGAAGGGTCCATTATGGATCCCACAAAGATAATTTAAATCACAAGTTGTTTTTAGAATGTTTTTTTTATATTCTTGTAAAAAAATTAGCTCAATCCAATATTGTTAAAGGCTTTTTTAGCATTCGTAGGGGCTTACGAATTTTGAAACACTCTACGAATGCTAAAATAACCCTTTTCTTTTTTTAAGCTTACAAATATAGCACATCTTGAAGATGCGTTATGTGCTTCTTTTTCTTTTTCTTTTTAAATAAATTGTTTACGTTTATAGCACATCTTACGAATATCGGAGTGAGCTATTTTTTAAAAAAATATCATAAAACAATATTTTAAGAATAATTTACGATTCGAATCATAATTGTGGGTTTCAAAATGGGCCCACAAAATCATTCTCATTTATTCGGCAGCAAACACGGGGCTTTTGGGTTAAGTTTTGTACCTTGTTTCAAGATGCGTGGATTTTTAATTTTTTTTGCCATTAAACGGGCAATTATATTTTTGATTTCCGTAGGGCTTATTATGGGTTCCATAAAGATAATTCGAATCGCAAGATATTTTTAAAATATTTTTTATGGGTTTCTAAAAAAAAATTAGCTTAATCCGATATCGATAAGGGCACTTTTAGAATTCGTAGGGTGTTTTGAAATTCGAAGGGCCCCTAGGAATGCCGAAACGCCCTTACAAATTTTGGATTGAGCTAATTTTATACATGAATGTATAAAAAAATATTTTATAAATAACTTTCGGTTCAAATCATCTTTGAGAGATCCGAAATGGACCCCACAAATTCATGACCCTTTATTCGACACCCCTAGCGAACCATTTATCATGGTTAGTTTTTTACCTCACAATATAATGCATCTTCAACATGCATGATGTAATTTTTTTTCAAGAATAACGCATTTTTAGAATGCTTCGATCACTTGCTTGCGTGAATTTTGTTGCCATGCATGTTTTGTAAAATGTATTTTATATGTGCACGATTGACAATCATGCATGTTGAAAATGCGCGATGAACTATTTTTACAAGCCCAATTGCGCAAACAACTTTAATTCCATTTTGGCCGTCTTCCTTATTGTATGTGCCCAGCGCAGTCTTTCGTTTTGGCCCAGTCTGCCAAGAATTATATGTGCCCAGTGTTTCTTATTGTATGTGCCCAGTTGTGCCAACATGAAATTAACATTATAAATTTTACCGGTACAATTTTATTTTTTTGGTCGATCTGGACAGATAGGATTGCATGTCTTACCGATTTTATCATGAGCGCAAAAATTGGTGATAATCAAACGTTGGAAACCACTTAATCGGTACCATTCCGATGTTTTCAAAGGCATTTAAGTCAGATAGTGCACTACTACAACACCGCCTGAGTAATTTTTGGCCATTAGAACCGTCTATCTTTTACATATTACTCCAATAATATCATCCTTACCAAGAATAAAGTCTATCGAGTTTTGGTAGCCAATTGATCGGACATAAAATAACATTTTTTGCATGATTTTTTTCATCTAGATGAGGGCTTCCTCAACCCGATAGGCCAAAAAAATGATGAGACTAATAATACATAAAGCAAAACAAAGTGAACGGTCTCGATCGTTGTTATTGTGTTGCGGTCGTTGGAGTGCAGTACATTTCACTAAAGCACTAGACTTAACTTTAGAAACCATGAGGTTGAACGTAAAGAATCTAAAGCTACTTAGCGAGTAATTTATTCTGATGATCGATTTAAACATTTAAGATTGAACTTCTTATCGATTCTAGAATTGACACCAAAATCGGCAATAATCAGATATCAAACAACCATAGAATTGCAACACATTCATAAACCAATGCTAACAACCAAATCATCGATCTTGATTATTAAAAAACTTATGTACTGAGCTCCATTAAATTTTACTGTTCAAGATAATTGCAAAAATTGCATAACATTGAAAAAAACTTTCCACCTAATAACTACGGTTAAACACATACCAAAAAAAAAGGGGGAATTGCATTTCAGTGGAGAGTGAGGCAAAAAATGCCCAACTCATGGAGCATGTTTTTGGAATTGCTCAATCATGGGAAGGAAAACAATAATTCCCAAGACATGGAATTGAAGACAAAAATACCCCTCCCTTCTGTCATGAATTAGGGGCAACTTAGGTTCATACACGGGGCAATTTAAATTTATACACAGGGCAACTTAGGTTTATACACGGGATAACTTAGAGGGCAACTTAGGTTCATACATTGGGCAATTTAGATTCATATGCGGGGCAACTTAGATTCATACATGGGGCAACTTAGAGGACAATTTAGGTTCATACATAGGGCAACTTAGAGGGCAACTTAGGTTCATACATAAGGCAATTTAAATTTATACATGGGGCAACTTAAGCTTATACACGGGACAACTTAGATTCATACATGGGGCAATTTAGATTCATACACGAGGCAACTTAGAAGACAGCTTAGGTTCATACACGAGGCAACTTAGAGGGCAATTTAGGTTCATACACGGGGCAACTTAGGTTCATACATGGGGCAATTTAGATTCATACACAGGGCAACTTAGAGGACAACTTAGGTTCATATACGGGACAACTTAGATTCATACATGGGACAACTTAAATTAACACATCTTGATATCTTGATAGAAGGTGCATCTTATTTTCATAACATCTTTGCACCGGCTGAAATGGATTGAAAATTGAAACACTTATTTTTTAACTATATTTTTAATATGTATATAAGAAAAAAAGGAGAAAAAAAAACAGTCGGATTCATTAGAGGCAATACTTACATCTCATGCTTAGAGTGTTGATTCGTGTGCCAAAAATGTTATTTCCGGAGACTATAAAAGGAGGACTTTGTGTTTCAACTATATTTTTTAACTAAAAAATTGAAATACATAATTTTTAAATATATTTTAAATATATAAATGGTATAAAAAAAATGTTTCAAATTTCAATCCGTTTGAACCGGTACAAAGATATTATTTTTCTGACCATTTCATCCTAAATGGTCGTAGTAAATTTTTGGCTTTAAGGCCTTTCAACGAACACCTTAAGATTCCTTATTTAATTTTAGAGTTCTTTTAGGGTGTACATTGAAAGGCCTTAGAGTGAAAATTTTATTACGACCATTTAGGATGAAATGATAAAAAAATAATATATTTGCACCGGTTCAAACAGATTGAAAATTGAAATATTTATTTTTGTAACTATATTTTTTAATCTGTAAAGGACAAAAAAGGAAAAAAAACAGTCGGATAGAAAGAGAAAAAAGGAAATAAAGAGAAAAAAAACGAAAAAAAGAAGAAGATTCAAACTGAAAAAAAAGAAAAGGAAATAAAGAGAAAAAAAAAACAATCAAACTGGAAAGAGGAGAGGGGTTAAATGTGGAAATGGGGTTGTGGGGTCGGGGTGGGGCGTCAGGGAAAAAAACACAAAGTAAGAATAATACAACCACGTGCTGGGTGTGGCTGCTGTGCCCTCCATGGTAGCAGAGCTTTGCGTCTGATTTGGGAAGGGGTATCTTAGTCATTTAGCTTTCTGTTTTTATGTCTTAGAAATTATTTGTTCTCCTTTTCATTCCTAGAGTAATTACCCAAAAACGTGTCCATGAGTTGAGAAATAATTGCCCCACCGGCCTCTGAAATGGAATTCCCCCAAAAAAAAACCCTTCAATCATGCCCAAGTTAGGGAATGACTTCGGTGTCCCCGGTCATTTTAGGGACACCATAACTTTTGGCATAACAAAACCATTATGAGCATAACCAAAATCCATTACAAGCATAACAGAACCATAGCAAAGCATAACCAAAATCATAGCAAGGCATAACTTGTTTGTTATGCCCTAGTTGGGTTTGGTTACGCCTTGATTTTGGATATTTCTTGGTTATGCCTTGTTTGGGTTCTGTTATGTTTGTAATGGGTTTTAGTTACACTCATAATGGTAAAGTTATGCCAAAAGTTACGGTGTCCCAAAAATGACCGGGGATACTATAGTATCATCCCCCAAGTTATGTACTATTTGCTTTTTCCTTTGCACTAGAATTGTGGTTTAAATGTTATATATGCCACTTTTCTTTTTGTTATGCCTCAATGGTTTTTGGTCACGCTTCTCAGTGTCTTTTGTTATTCTCACCATATTACGACACACATGCTATGTCCTTTAGTGACATTTATGCCTATTTGTTTTATTGTTATATACTATTGTTATACCTGTTAGTGGACATGTTATACTCATGTTTGGGAATGACTTCGGTGTCTCTGATCATTTTGGGGACACCGTAACTTTTGGCATAACAAAATTATTATTAGTATAATCAAAATCCATTACAAGCATAATAGAACCATAACAAGGCATAACCAAAACCATAGCAAGACATAACTTATTTGTTATGTTTTGGTTGGGTTTAGTTACGCCTTGGTTAGTTTTTTGGATATTCCTTGGTTATGTCTTGTTTGGGTTCTGTTATATTTATAATTGATTTTAGTTATGTTCCTAATGGCATAGCATCATCCGGGAATGACTTCGGTGTCTCCAGTCATTTTGGGGATACCGTAACTTTTGGCATAACAAAACTATTATAAGTATAACCAAAACCTATTATGAGTATAACCAAAACCAATATGAGCATAACAGAACCATAACAAAGCATAACTTATTTGTTATGCCTTGGTTGGGTTTGGTTATGTCTTGATTGGTTTTTTGGATATTTCTTGGTTATACCTTGTTTGGGTTCGGTTATGCTTGTAATGGGTTTTAGTTATGCTCATAATGGTGAAGTTATGCCAAAAATTACAGTGTTTTCAAAATGACCGGGGACACCATAGCATTATCCCCACTAAATTTTATGTTACGCTCTTTTTCCATATTAGTTATGCCATTTAGTGTTCTATTACACTAAATGTGGATGACCAGTTCTATGACCGGTTTGACCAGTCATATTTGGTCAAATTTTGCATATGTGGCATCATCTTAACCGTTCGATCGGAGGATACGGTATCCCGTTTTGCTTGAGGGATATCGAAGGTGTTCGCTTATTTGAAAATTTATGTTCCCGTCGTCTCAAATTATTGATCATGTTTTATTTTTTGTGTCACTCAAACAATTATCTATATGTCACAATTTATAATTAATATTTTTTATAATTTTAAAAACTTTGTTTAGTAAAATTAATTGAGATCTGTCAAATAATATCCAAATTTGATATAAAAAATATTACTTCCTTCATCCAAATTTAATTGTCACTTTTGGGAGTTCATGCCACTTTTCAGTTGATTATATCTTGTAATATATAATGTTTTATGTGATTTTAAAAACATCATATCATAAAAAAAATCGAGATCTACCAAACAAGATCTATATTGGATATAAAATTCATTACCAATTTAAAGATATAACTATTTTTTTATCCGATTAGAATATAACGAGGGACAAGTAAATTAGGACGGAGAGAATAAAAATTACTCCATCCGTCCTATTTTAAGTGTTCACATTTCTATTTTGAGATGCCCCAAAATAAGTGTTCATTTTCTAAAAATAACCATCAAGACGTGCCAAACTTTCAATTTTACCCCTAAAAAGTACCATTTCTCACCTAATTATTTGGCAGTTTTTGATATTCATGTCATTTTTAGAATTCGATTGACAATATCTTTCAATTTAATATATTTTCATGATTTTAAAATTTTTATATACTAAAGCTAATTGAGATCTATTAAACAAGATCCATATTACATAGTTTTTGAGATCCATATTGAAATATATAAGCAATTTAAATACATATAATTAACTTCACAATTTTTAAGTTTAATTTTGAAAATTAGAGAAAAAAAATTGACTTCTTAGAAATTAAGCTCAAATTCCCATAGAGGATAATTAAATTGGGACGAAGGGAGTAAAAGCTATAGCCAATTCCTTGAGAGGTCCGAATAGTAAACGGGACCAATAATTTTGGATGAAGGGAGTAATTTTAAAATATTTATTTATTACCGAAAACACCTAACAACTTGATTGTTACAAATTCTTTATCAAACTTATTCATCAGTGGAAACGCCCCTATGTACTTTTACATACACCAACTAATCGTCCAGGTGCTTTGATACACAGATACATACACAAATGCTTGACTAACCAACCAACTCCGAACTGGAATATTAAATAATCATGCTCTTTAGTCATGCCATGTAAGTATTCATCCCATGCAATTCAAACAGTTATGATTTCATCCTCATCTTAAAATAATCCCAGAACTACCTTTATATATATATATATATATATATATATATATATATATATATATATATATATATATATATATATATATATATATATATATATATATATATATATATATATATATATATATATATTAGTCTGTCTCCCGTAAGGACCACCTCATTTTAATAAAATGCGGACCTCCCTTTCTCGATTGAATTTCAATGATCCGAGCCGCTCAATGTGTTCAGAACGTGATTTTAAGGGTACCCGCGAGAAATCAGCAAAAAAAATGACCGGAAAGGGCTTCATCCGAGCAGTTTTTGTTTGTTTTTTATCAAACGGTTCAAACAAAAACTGCTCGGATGAAGCCCTTCCCGGTCATTGTTTTTGCCGATTTCTCGTGGGTGCCCTTAAAATCATGTTCTGAACACATTGAGCGGCTCGGATCATCGAAATTCGATCGAAAAATGGGAGAAATGAGGAGGTCCGCATTTTAACTAAAATAAGGACTCCCTCATTTGAGACTGACTGATATATATATATATATATATATATATAATTTGGGATGAAATCTTAAAGCTAGGATCTTAACCGTTATTAGAGATACCAATTTCAAAAATCAAATCTCGTAATTGACGTCATATCTTGTAATTAATGCAATTTGTTTGCCCTATAAACCAAATCCCGTAATTTCTGGCTGCTTGTGGAGAGAAGACGAGCGATGGAGTCTCGATCTCTATTTTCGATTCCGTTTTTTGCCCCAAATCTCGAACACCCACAACGGTGCCATCTCTTTTCTCCCTTCGAACACCCACGCGTCGGTCCTATCATCGGCGGGCCTCATGGACCATATTCTCCCCCCCCCCCCCCCCCCCCCCCCCCCACACTCTCTCTCCTTTCTCCATTGATAGAGATCCAGAAACATTGAAGGCGATGGGACGCCGACGACATCCACAGTAGATTGAAGAAAGGAACAGATCACAGCGAGCGGCGACGCATGAATTGGCTGCGATACTCGAAACGGCAGCGGTGGCAGGGGCATGGGAAAGATGCAATCCAATCACTATATGGTTTTGATAATACAAGCTTGAATCGTCATGGTTGATTTTCAAACGAATATCTCGCCAATTGATAACAACCTTCCCTCCCCCTTCCAAATTTGAAACGCCATTTCCATTTAATCCATTTTTGCACGAGATCATTGAAATGGCAGCTGTCATGGGATCAAAGCCCATCGCTGGTTCTTCAATAATAGCTTCAAGAGCTTTGAATAAATCCCCTTCTCCTCCCGTCGACCTCCTTTTGTCGCCCTCTGTGCCGACAAACGGTGCTCCATTGCCATTACCGTTCAACTTCGCCTCCGCCCGAATCGACGGGTTTAGAGATGATAAGTTTGGGATAAAGAATAATAGATTCAGGTAGAATCATATAATGTTTTGGTACTTGTTATATAATCAAGTAGAATTAGTTGGTTAAATCTGTCAATAACAGAGGAAGGAATAACAAACAAAAGTGTGCATTATACAGTTATAGCACTAGCATTTTCAGCCTCTTTATCTTCAAGTATTGTTAGGACCGGATGGGACACACGCACGCAGACTCACACAGTAATTTCAGAGAAAAACTCTCCGAGTATATATATTCACACAACGTATACACAAAGAAAAAAAACTCTCCGAGAACCACACGCCGGTCCCTCTCCAGGAGGCCACAGACCGGCCCCCCACGCTCGCCTCACCCCCTCTCTCTCTCTCACATTATGACACAACTTTCCTATGTTCTATACATGCATATATATAGACAAGGAAACCTAATACTCGTAAGGAAATAAAGTGGGGAGTGATCCTGTGCTTTGCGCACACCACCCCACTTGGGTGGAATTCCAAATGTGATGTTGTTAACAGAAACAGAATCATACAGAATGAAGCACAAGCAGTTTGGACTTGCAACAAGATCATGGGATTGGGATATAATGGAGATGAGGATGAAGTTATTGTTGGGAAAAATACGGCAATAACAGAAAATTCCAGAGAACAATTCCATTGATAATTCAAAGTTACAGAATACATAACAATAGACAGATTATGAAACGAGATACAAACAGATTGAATGAAAATCAAACCGAGTCCTGTGTGATACCACAGTCTCCTTAAGAAAGATTCGCCGCCTACCGTCGGTGTTGTAGGATCTTGTTCGGCGTCTTCCTCCCAGGGTTGGCTCGGCTATACCGCAAGCCGTCGGAACACCACCGTCGACCGCCTTGGCGAACTCACTACTGTCTGTCTCTCTCTCACACAAGAACGAATTTCAGAGCTGTTGAAGGGTGGATTTTCTGGTGCAGAATGAAGAGAGCACTGCCCCTTTTATACTGCTCAGGTGCCTTTGAAAACAGTCAGGAATTGAATACGGGAATTCAATTCCCAGCCTTGAATAGGGAGAATCAATACACGAAACTGCCGGAATGAATGGCAGGTGCAAATGCCTGCATTAACCTCTATTCATGGCCATTATTCTGTCAAGAAAACTGCTGGAGAAATTATCATTCATTAATTTTTTGAAATTTTCCAACAGTTATAAGTAAGATTGCAGATTTGGAAGCTCAAGATTTAGACAGAGATGTAACCAAAAAGAAAAAAGATTTAGACAGAGCTGAATGAAATGCAGGGCAACTCTAAGCTCTCAAACTGTACAACAGAGTGTTTCATGTCTGCACTTACAACACAATGAAGTGTATGACTTGAAATGTCAGAGGGTTAACCAAAAGGAGAAAAGAGGAAGAATAAAGAAGATCCTTAAAAGAGAGAAAGGTGGACATGGTCTTTTTTCAAGAAACCAAGCAAAGATCTGTTACCATGGATTTCATCAACTCAATTTGGTGGAATGACAGCTGTGAATTTTTGGAAGTTGATGCATTTGAAACTGCAAGTGGCCTTTTTTGCATTTGGAATCCAAATGTCTTCTGTTGGAAGGAAATTGGGGGCTCCAGAAACTTCAAAGTTCTTTGGTCACTGTGGAAAATGAGGAATGAACACATCTTTCAGAATAATGAGTCTCTGATTGTGGTACCTTTGTTCTGGGGTTTTTTGTTGGGGTCCTTGGTTTTTTGGGTGATTGGTTTTGATGTTTTCCCGGTGATTGGGTGGCTGTCGTGTGGTGTTTTGATCGAGTCTGTCCTGGGTTTTCTTTTGCTGGGAGGTGGTGTCTTGGTTTGAGTCTTGTTAATTTGGTGGTGTCTACACTAGGTTTGCGTCTTGTTTTGGAGGGTTTTGGGTCTGTCATTTGGGTCTTTTGTGGCTCTTGTGTCTTTCTTTTGTGCTCCTTGTTTTTTTGGGTGATCGGTTTTGATGTTTTCCTGGTGATTGGGTGGCTGTCGTGTGGTGTTTTGAGTCTGTACTGGGTTTTCTTTTGCTAGGAGGTGGTGTCTTGGTTTGAGTCTTGTTTGGTGGTGTCTCTAGGTTTGCTTCTTGTTTGGGGGGTTTTGGGTCTGTCCTTTGAGTCTTTTGTGGCTCTTGTGTCTTTCTTTTGTGCTCCTTGAGGTGTTCTTACTTGCATGTTCATTTTCTACAATCATCTTGAGCTAGCTGCTTACACTTCTGTTCTCATACTGGAGCTGCTGGCACTACTAGACTATGTTCTTACCTTTCATTTTAGAACTTCATTATACCAGTGCTTGGTTGTCTGCTGCTGCCGAGGTTTCAATTGTTGGTTGCCTTCATTATACCACCAGTGCTTGGAATGCATGGACTTGGAATGCCTAATCCTTTACCAGTGCTTGAAGATTGTTTTAATACTTCAATTCAAAAGGGGAGTGGTTCTTAGTATATTGTATATTTGGATGGACATATGTTTAATTTATATCTTGTTGGTGTAATTTGAGGGTACTATACATTGCTTGCATGTAATGGGGATATCTTGAAATACATTTAGAAATTAATTTCTGTCAAATATATATATGGAGAGTGGTGCTGTGAAATAACCACAAAATATTGGCAGGTCAAAATTTTCATCATCTTTGATATTCTTATAATTCGTCACACTGTTTGAGTTAACAAGCTAGAAAACCCTAACGATTATTTCCTCTAAAATGTGCTTCATCATCTTTTGATATTCTATAGTTAGTCTTACCGTTTGGGTTTACAAGAAGCTTAACTATTATTTCCAACATAAAAGGATAAACAGATATACACTATCATCATAATTATCTCGTGAAGTGATTTTGTTTACAGATACACAGTACCACCGCGATCGAGAAAGGATCTTGTCATGTAACGATCCTTATAGTTAATGTGATCCCAAATATTTGACTAACTTTATTTTTTGCATAGATGCATGATAAACACATGATCAGACCTCTAAAATGACCGATCTGATCTCCATATGGAACAATAATGGATACTTTTTCCTGTTACATGAGGAACGACATGAGATAATCTTCACATGAGATGATCTTAACTCCCCCACCTGATCACCGTAGCATTTCCAAATTAAACGTCATCAGGAGTACTATTTGGTTAGAATGCCATGCCCGATTTCATTGTCTCGGGTGCGCCTTCCATCTCAAACTTTATTAAATTATTCTACCATAGAATTTTAATTGCCTAAATACATCAGTAATAGTAATAGCTACGGAGTATTACGTTCCCAAAAAAAAAAATCATTTACAACAATTTGGCTATCGAAATTTGTTAACCTCATTTGCATTAATTAAACTTCAAGTGAAAATTAATCACTCATAAAAAAGAAAAACATAATTGTTTTTGAGTAAATGATACAGTTTGAAGCAATTTTTACCTCGTATGAGCTTTTAACGCTATTTTCACTTATAGTTCTCTCTCTCTCTCTCTCTCTCTCTCTCTCTCTCTCTCTCTCTCTCTCTCTCTCTCTCTCTCTCGCACCACAAGTTTCATTGCATCAAACTTCTTATGTATTTGATGGTGGGGTATTGTCGACGGTGGCTTTAAATATCATGTCGAAGGCATTCTCTATGCATGAATTTAATTTTGGTGGATCTATGAAGCCTTTTTCCATTCGGATGGTGATCCTCAGCTTGCCCACATAGCTCATGATCGTTATTGCTAGACTCTGCAATATCATCAATCATCAACACCATGTTAGTTTTGCTAAATGTATAACAAAGTATTAAGCTACATTGGAGGTTGGTTTAGGGAAATGAAAATATATTATTTTCATTTTAACAGCGAAAAAGCGACCATAGTATTAATCCAACCGAAATTGAGTTACAAAAGCATACGAGATACAACAATAAAAGGGCTAGAGCATACGGCATCACAACAAAAAATTAGCATCCAAATATATTAATCTTATGGCCACCGCCTATTATATATTCAAATGGCACTGCTGACTATTTGAAGTGCTTGCCATGAGGGCTTGCTTAAGAAGTTCACCAGCCATTGCTCTTCAGAGCCGGCGGAATGTGGAAGGAAGGGACATATATAAATAGGCCAACTAAAGTTGGGTCATGTTGACTCTACTCATACTTTGACTAATGCTTCCGTTATTCAGAAAATGCCATATCAACGTGCTAAATTGGTCATGATGATGTTAATCAATGTACTTCCTATTGATTGAAGAAAAAGAAAACTTAATTTTCCCTAAAATTTGGGGAGGGCTTCAATGTACATCTTAGTTGGGTATGTACAATGCTGTAGGCACCACTTGAATGTGTAGTATATATTACATAAAAATTCATACTATTTTCGTATAAAAGTTTCTTATAGTAGCATTGAAATTCATGACATTTGTTTTAAAATCATAACCTCAAGACGAAAACTCTTATTATGCGAACATTTGAGGACTCAAATTTATCGTTATGAGTTTCTATGAAAATACTACGAATATTTATACTCACAATATGAATTCAAAACTCTTACCCGGAATAGTATGAATTCATGTGATTTAAGGGAATGCATATCGCGCACATCAAAGTAGATGTATGTATTGGAGTATTTCCCTAAACTTTTGGTTGATTCACCAACTTTATGGTGGTGCCAACCCCTCAAACCAACTCAATCATCTATAGCGTTAACTCGAACATCGGAAGTACGATGACAACTTCAATACTATAGACATATGTATGTTGAAATAAACAGTAAGCTTGATTGGGTTTGTGGAATTGGCAGCCTTTGTGGACTTTGTGGAATGGATGAGGCTCAGCCGAATTCGTGGAATTGGCAGCCCACGCTTGAAGACTTGGCTCAGCCGAATTCGTGGAATTGGCAGCCCACGCTTGAAGACTTGGAAGCCTCGCATGGCTATGAACAATTGTATGAGTTCCTCTATAAAATACAGGTTGTATTGAGAGAAAAAAATGTGAGTGGAGTAAGAGAATAAGAGAGTTACAGAGAGAGAAATTCCTCCTCTTTGTATGTTATTTTCAGATTGAATGAGTTCAATATATGTGAGTGTGTTTGTGCAATTCTCTTGTGAGTTTCATACATTATAAGTGTGTGATCAATACTCCTCCACCCAACAAAGTGGTATCAGAGCTCTTAGGCTAATCCCGGAAAAAAAAAATCTCTCTCACAAAACATACCTTCGCCCTGCTATTTTTCAAACAGACTCAAAATCAATTTTTTTTGGTGCTGCCCAGATTTTTGAGTGCGCCGAAAAAAAAAGAACCATCTGTTTTTTCCACCAGAAAAACAGAAGTGATCGACACTCAGTTTTTCGATTCCATAAACTGAATCGTCTCACGCCGACGAGTTCAGTCCCGGCAAGATCGAAGCCGTCCGACTGGAGGTGAAAGCGCAGCTATTCATCTTCCACAAGTCTGGTGAACCAAGCCGAATCATTGAGACGAAGCCGGAGTGGTCACACCCGAAGCCAGACGGACAGTGTGTCTCTGTAGTTCCAGATTGAAGAAGCAATTTTTTCTTCTTTGGTTCCATCGTCAAAATCAAAGAAGAAAGGAGCAGGTGTCTTTGTTTTTTTTAAAAAAACAAAAGATTACATTTAATTTCACCACCAGACAAGTTGTCTGATCTCATTACTCCTACCGAGCTACTTTCCATAAAAGCTGGTCCACCGAAGGTTCAATTGCAGTCTAACTCCTGTACTTTTGAAGTTATCTAGTCAAAGTTCAAAAGTTGCAAAGATTTCACTTTGACCCCAGTAAACTAGATTCCATCATTTCTAGTTTCGATGGCTAATGGAACATCCCAAGCTGTTATTCCAAAGCTCACCAAGGATAATTATGATAATTGGTCTATCCAAATGAGAGCACTGCTGGGTGCTCAAGATGTTATGGAGATGGTAGAAGAAGGTTACGATGAACCCGCCTCAAAAGAAGCTGAAACAGCTTTAAAGGAGGAACAGAAGACCACACTTCGTGCCGAGCGAAAGAAGGATTGCAAAGCCAAGTCCATCATCTATCAAGGACTTGACGAAGCCACATTCGAGATCATCGCTTCCGCCAAAACTTCCAAAGAAATTTGGGAGAAGCTGCAGAAGACCTACAGAGGTGCTGACAAAGTAAAGAGGATTCGCCTTCAAACACTACGAGGTGAATTCGAGTCTTTACGAATGAAATCCTCAGAATCTATTTCTGAGTATTATGCTCGAATTATGGTGGTTTCAAATCAAATGAGGAGAAATGGCGAAACTCTCACCGACACGAGAGTTATAGAAAAGATCTTGCGATCTTTGGATCGCAGATTCGACTTCATCGTTGTTACGTTAGAAGAACTTAAAGACGTTTCAACCATGTCTATTGAAGAGCTCGTGGGTTCGCTGCAAGCCCACGAACAGAAGTTGCACAGAGACGATGATAGAGCCCCGGAACAAGCTCTACAAATGAAGTTATCCCTCAATGAAGGAAGGTACGAGCAAGGGGGGACATCTCAGAGGGGACGAGGCTATGGTTCCCATGGAAGAGGCTCTAGAAATTCAAATTCCAGAGGCAGAGGTGGCAGAGGATTCTCCAGAGGAGGGAATCAAAATCATGCTCCAAGAGGAGGTGGTCGAGGACAACAAAATTATGCTCCAAGAGGAGGTGGACGAGGACAACAAGGTCATAATCCACGAGGAGTAGGACAAGGCAGAAGAGGCAGTTACAACAATCGTTCGAACGTTGACAAAAGTAACGTTCAGTGTTACAATTGCGAAAAGTATGGCCACTATAGCAACGAGTGCCGGGGAAGATCAGCATCAGATCAAGTTGGCGAAATAGCCAACTATGCAGACAAGGAGCCATCAGGAGGAGATTCAATGAGTCTCATGGCACACAGCCCAATCGAGCAGGATCAAGGTACATGGTTTCTTGATTCTGGAGCCAGTAATCATATGACTGGCTCAAGGCAGCTTTTTACTGAACTTGATGAAAAGGTTCAGGGAGATATTTCTTTTGGTGACCTCTCTAAAGTACCAGTTCGAGGGAGAGGTGATATTATAATCAAAAGGAAGAATGGAGATCATGCATTCATCTCTAACGTCTACTATGTTCCAGACATGAAGACTAATATTCTTAGTCTTGGACAATTCCTTGAGAAAGGCTATCAAATTAGCCTGAAGGATATGCAGCTGACGGTTGCGGATGCTCGAGGGAAGCTGATAACTCGAGTAATGATGGCGAAGAACAGGATGTTTCCGCTAACTGTTCTTCATGACACGCCAAAGTGCCTCAATGCCATTATCAATGACAAAGATTGGATATGGCATCTCAGATATGGGCACCTCAACTTTGAAAGCTTGAAGCTGTTGGCAAATAGGAAGATGGTTAAGGGCTTACCTCATATTCAACATCCAAATGAGGTATGCGAAAGCTGCATTCTTGGCAAACAACACCGCAATAACTTTGGAAAGCAAGTTGATTGGAAAGCATCTATGCCTCTCGAGCTAGTACACACAGATGTTTGTGGTCCATTAAAGCCAATCTCAAATGGTCAGAACAGATACTTCCTCACGTTTATCGACGACTATAGCAGAAAGACGTGGGTATACTTTCTGAAATTGAAGTCAGAAGTATTTGAACAGTTCAAAGAGTTCAAAGCTCTTGTTGAGAAAGGAAGCGGCTACCACATTAAGACATTGCGGTCAGACCAAGGAGGAGAGTACACTGGAGATCAATTTGAGGGATTCCTTAGGCAACAAGGAATCAGACACCAGTGCACACCTGCCTATACTCCTCAACTAAACGGTGTAGCTGAAAGGAAGAATCGCACCATTCTCAACATGGCTAGAAGCATGTTGAAAGATAAAGACATGCCCAAGAGATTTTGGGCCGAAGCAGTTCAGTGTGCAGTTTATCTACTGAACAGGTGTCCTACGAAGAATGTGCAGTCGAAGACACCACAAGAAGCATGGTCCACTCACAAGCCAGGTGTGGGTCATCTCAGAGTGTTTGGTTGTATTGCCTATGCTAAAGTTCCGGAGGCTAACAGAACCAAACTCGAAGACAAAGGAGTTAAGTGTATCCTTGTTGGATATGGTGACAGAACGATGGGATACAGGTTGTATAATCCCATCACTCAGAAAGTGATTTTCAGCAGAGATGTCATTTTCGAGGAAAATGAATCCTGGAGCTGGGGTCAAATAGAAGCTACCAAGAATATGGAGCTAACACTTGAAGATGAAGAACAGGTACAAACCAGAGATGTACCTGGTAGACCAGAAGATCAACCAGCATCTTCCCGTGGTTTCTCTTCACCACAACAAGGTGAACCATCCTCACCAGTTGAACGAGAAATTTCAGACATGAGGCCCAGAGGAATTCGGAACTTGAATGATCTGTATCAGAATACAGATCAGATGGATGCAGATTTTACCATGTTCTGTCTGCAAATCAGTTGTGATCCAGTTAGTTTCGAGGAAGCTACCCAAGAAGGAAAATGGAGGAAGGCTATGGATGAAGAGATTCAGTCCATAGAGAAGAACAAGACTTGGGAGCTAACCTGCCTCCCAAAAGGTCACAAGGCAATTGGAGTAAAGTGGATCTACAAAGCTAAGAAGAACGCTCAAGGAGAGGTTCAGAGATACAAGGCAAGGCTTGTAGCAAAAGGATACAAACAAAGAGAAGGCATCGACTATGGCGAAGTATTCGCCCCTGTTGCCAGGATGGAGACAATCAGGCTAATAATCTCATTAGCTGCTCAGAAAAGATGGAAGATCTACCAGTTGGATGTCAAGACAGCATTCCTGAATGGCCTTCTAGAAGAAGAAATCTATATTGAGCAGCCATTTGGATATGTGAAGAAAGGTCATGAAGACAAAGTGTACAAATTGACGAAGGCACTATACGGGCTGAAGCAAGCGCCTCGTGCATGGAATACCAGAATTGATAAGTACTTCCAAGAGAATGGATTCGAGAAGTGCCCTTACGAACATGCACTCTATATGAAGAAGGAGACTGATGGAAGCCAGTTGTATGCATGCCTCTATGTTGATGACTTGATTTTTACAGGCAACAATCCAGCCATGTTTGAAGCATTCAAGAAGACGATGTTTCAAGAGTTCGAAATGACGGACATCGGACTTATGGCTCACTTCCTAGGCATTGAAGTGACGCAAAGTGACGAAGGAATTTTTATCTCCCAAAGCAGGTATGCCATGGAGATACTGAAGAAGTACGGGATGGAGACATGCAATCCTGTGACGACTCCAGTCTACAGTGGACTGGAACTGAAGAAAAGTGATACTGGGAATGTTGATCCAACCTATTTCAAAAGCTTGGTTGGAAGTCTGCGATATCTAACCTGTACTAGGCCAGACATACTCTATGGTGTTGGGCTAGTCAGTCGATACATGGAGACGCCAGATCAATTACACTTGTTCGCAGCAAAGCGGATTCTCCGCTACATCAAAGGAACTCATAATGACGGACTATTCTATCAGTCAGGCGGTGACCTGAATCTTTCCGGCTATTCAGATAGCGATTGGGGAAGAGACTTGGATGAAAGGAAGAGCACAACAGGGTTCGTTTTCTTCATTGGAGATACTGCCTTCACTTGGACATCCAAGAAGCAAGCGATTGTGACATTGTCATCTTGTGAAGCTGAGTATGTTGCCGCTAACTCAGCTGTCTGTCATGCTATATGGTTAAGGAATGTGCTGAAGCACTTGGGCTTTCTGCAAAAATTGCCCACAGAGATCTATGTCGACAACCGCTCTGCAGTTGCGCTTGCAAAGAACCCGACTCATCATGAAAGAAGCAAGCACATCGATACCCGCTACCACTTCATCAGAGAGCATGTAAAAGCAAAGGAAGTGGAGTTAGTTTCTTGCAGGACATATGATCAAGCAGCAGATATCTTTACGAAGCCCCTCAAACATGAAGCTTTCGTCAAAATGAAGACAATGCTTGGAATGAAGAATCTCTGAGAATCAAGCTTAAGGGGGGATGTTGAAATAAACAGTAAGCTTGATTGGGTTTGTGGAATTGGCAGCCTTTGTGGACTTTGTGGAATGGATGAGGCTCAGCCGAATTCGTGGAATTGGCAGCCCACGCTTGAAGACTTGGCTCAGCCGAATTCGTGGAATTGGCAGCCCACGCTTGAAGACTTGGAAGCCTCGCATGGCTATGAACAATTGTATGAGTTCCTCTATAAAATACAGGTTGTATTGAGAGAAAAAAATGTGAGTGGAGTAAGAGAATAAGAGAGTTACAGAGAGAGAAATTCCTCCTCTTTGTATGTTATTTTCAGATTGAATGAGTTCAATATATGTGAGTGTGTTTGTGCAATTCTCTTGTGAGTTTCATACATTATAAGTGTGTGATCAATACTCCTCCACCCAACAATGTACACATACATAAAACAGAAGAAAACTATACTGATTAGTGTACCTCTGGACCGCCGACCAGTGTGAAGTACAATCCCTTAACAGGATGATTTGCCAAAGCCATTTGCTCAACTGGCCCAATCAAATTCGACATTGCTATGCTCGAGCTATTCAACGTGTTGTAAACGTATTGAGCTGCTACCTGAAATATCAATTTCCTGATACTTTATAATTCCTCTGTTCTGATAGAATAACCTATTTATAGAAACAAAAATTCTAACCAAACGACATGGTCAATTTTTGTCATTTCATTGCAAATGAGAACAATCGATCTATTCCCAAGGGCAACAAAAAAATCTTCTAGTATCGAGGAAAATTCTTTTTTTTTTTAATAGCAAATTTTTTTATTGAACTCAACAAAGGGTACATCATTTGAATATATATAGGAAGATTCTATTTTGATAGGAAAAATTCTATTTGAAATGAAAAATAAAATCATCTAAATGTATGCATACCTCAGGTCCTCTAAACTTCCTGAGAATCTCTAGCATCCTACCGGTGAGATAAACGGCCGCCGAGTTTCTTTTCCTCTTGATCATCCTATGTGCTTTCTTCACAAATCTGATTGGGTTTGAGTTAGTCTGATCATCGTTCTCGCTATGCTTCAGTTTAGGGATGGTGATATGCAAGAAGGTGAACTGGTTCCCCCATGGCATCTCGGAATTGGGCTTCACCATCTCTCCAATTGTCTTGTACCCACCAATGGCTCTGGTGTTGAGCACCACTAGTGCAGTGGCATTTGCATTTGCATTCCCCTGCTGCTGCTCATCATCGTGGCTTGATGATGATGCTTGCATGTATAATCGAGTCCCCAAGAAGATTACTCCCACAATCACGTCGTTTATCGTCTGTAATTAGAGATATAACGATAACATTTCATGTGTACTCCCCATGTGAAAAGAGAAATGAGACAGCATGATCGAAAATATGAAGGTTGGTTTGGTCATTTTTCTAGTACCACATACAGTGGCGGAGCCACTTGAGAATGAGTGGGGGCACGCGCCCCCACTGAATACTCTTTTTTTTTTTTTTTTCAGATTTTATATTTTTTCCTTCTAATTGGCTTCTTAAATTGTTCTTTGTTTAATCACTTTAATACATTTTGTATATATTTCATTCTCAACTTTTTGTTTCCAATATTACAACAATTCCACCACACTTGCGAAGTGAGATGTTTAATGAATAACAAGAGAGCCACCACTCACTATTTGAAACTCCTCAATACATAATGTCCAAATTTGTAAGTGGCTAAACCATGGGTTATATGGATTATGCTTCATTAATTATTCACAATTTTGAAAATAATCTTGTCTTTATCGATAGAACTCACAACGCGTGACGAAATTAGAGGTTTAAGCATAAAATTTGAAAAGAAAAGCACATTTTTTCTGATTGGATCAAGATTGCTGAATATTAACATTTTAGTTATTGTATCTAACTGCTAGTATTAGACTTGGTCCGTTAAGACAATTTAAACAATTGATTTGTTTTGATAGTTTATGAAATTACTACCTTCCTTAGTAAATGTCTTAGCTTTTTTTTTTTATAATTATTTTTAGCACACAAGCATTCTTTTATTATTTTGGTGTCACTAATTATAATTTTTTTTTGAAGTGTGTTTAAAAAGTGCCCCCACTGTCGTTAATTCTTGGCTACGCCACTGACCACATACATTTACACATCCAAACACACACCCAGACTCACATTCGTGGTGGGTTCCACACACACTAACACCTCAAGTGTGTGTGGGACCCACCACTCATGTGAGCGTGGGTGTGTGTTTGGGTGTGTAAGTGTATGTGGTGCTAGCAAGGTTGTTTACCGAGGGTGGAATTAGCGCTATTTGTGAAAATATTGCGGGATTTAAATGTGAAAATGTTTAATGGATTTATATGTATGGATGTGTACATAAATCCATTTTGACATATCTTGTTTTTCTGAAATATATTTTCAAAGAAAATAATAAGAACCAATATCTGGAAAGCAATTGGGATAAACAAAAAATAGTGATATACATGGAAATAAATCTCAAACTTCTTTGAATCTGAAAGCAATTAGGCTGCGTTCTTATGAACTTAACTTAAATATGAGAGTTTTGTCCTTAT
This sequence comes from Rhododendron vialii, assembly GCF_030253575.1. Classification (NCBI taxonomy): domain Eukaryota; kingdom Viridiplantae; phylum Streptophyta; class Magnoliopsida; order Ericales; family Ericaceae; genus Rhododendron; species Rhododendron vialii. The sequence continues at coordinate 30,219,767 of NC_080562.1, read as the reverse complement.
TTGAATTTTTTTTTACATTTATTAGTTTTGCGTCAAACTTTTGTGAGTTATTGATTCGTCTCGATGAGAGGAATCGGAATAGTAAATTTTTTTTACGTTTACCTAAGTATTTTGAGAAATAACAACTTTTTAGCCAAAAAAAAAAAAAGGTCACTTTTTTTGCTAAAAAATGGTTAGTTTTCAAAATACTTAGGTAAAAATAAAAAAAAATTATTTTTTTGATTCCTCTCATAAAGACAAATCAACAACCCATAAAAATTTGAAGCAAAACTAAAAAATGTAAAAAAAATTTAAACAATGACAAAATTCTTAGATGTAAGTTGAGTTCATAAGAACCCAAGTGTTATGGACTACAAGTCTACAATGGGCTAGTGGGCTTTTCCAAAACTTTTTTTGGGCCCTAACTCATATATATCTCACTTCTCTGAATTAATTTCTAAGCCCAATTTCGTAAGCACTACCAATATAAAACTCTCAAACATCGTAAAAAGGCAGAATAATTCCACAAAAATTAAAGTTGAGAAGAGTGAAACCTTAAGCAGACCTATACTTTTTTAGTTAGTTAGATTACTAAGGTAGGCCGATGTTGCTCTATCAACTCGAACCTGAGATTTCACACCCTTACACTTTAAGTGCCCTCTGATCATTTGGGCTAGAGCTCTAGGTCTACGGCAAGCCAATGTTGCTCTATATTTGTTTATCAAATAATTAATTGAAAAAGTATTTCTCTAATATGATTACATGCAAAACTATTAGTCCAAAAATTCTTATGTCCATTTCCTATTTTGCCTTCCAACACAAGACAACAAATGAATTCATCTTTTTGCTGCAGTATACTCCCTCTATCTTGTACTCAAGTAGTTTTGGTTTCTTTTTAGAAAACCGTGCTATTTTCAAGGCCAAACACAAAAATTTGAGACCACCGAGGTATGTCGTAAGAAATGCCTCGGTGGCCAAAAGGATGACGAGAAGTAAGCAAAAACTTGACAAGTACTACCACGTACGGAATTCAACATATGCAAAAGATACTTACAACTCCAAGCTTGGCCTTGATTTGTTTGATGTGGTCAAGAGAAAATGTTAAGGTGGTTATTACGCTGGGTCGGAACTCCACCCCATCTCCGCCGGACCGGATCGGTGACAGCCCATCTCTGGTGAAGCGACTCTTAATGAGCGTCGACCCAAAATCCGATACAGTATTGGCAACCCCAGAGAAAACCTGACCCAGACACCGAAAAATCCCTTTATTTTTTCCATCCCTTTTCGAGCTAGATTCGCGAGAAGGGAAGGTTAAAGGGAGAGAAGGATTGTCAGCTCTTTGTAAGCAAGAAAGGAGAGCTCCCATGAGAGAGAAACCGTCGCCGAGCGCGTGGTGAAGCTTGAAAATTACGGTTCCAGCTGCATTACTAGTAGGGTATTTGATGATGTGAATTTCCCATAGTGGTTTGTTCAGTGGCAATCGTTCCAATGATATTTTCGTCATGTAGTCGTTGAAGCATTCGTCGTAAAATTCCGGCGACATTCCGACGGGAAAAGAAGGGACGTTGATGTGGTCTTCTAGCGTCACTTCCACCCTCTTCCATTTTTTGACTCCGTTCTTGTCTCCAACCTGATCGCGCATGAGTTTTTACTTAGAAGTTAGCACTCGTTAGGATGAAGATGATTTAATTTAATTTAATTTGATTTAATACAGTAGTATAATTTTAACATACGGTGAATGTGTTGGAACTTCAATAAAAATAGAGAAAAACATTTTACAACGGAACTGTGAATATACTTTACGACGCTCAATCGCACGCATTTTTGGATGGTCCGGATTTTAAAAAACTATATTCGGTAGAAGAGTTTAACTCTTCGCAGGAAAAATTTTTTTTAAAATCTGGATCATTAATTGCGGAAACGAACGGCCGTGAATAAGTTTCTCTCCTAAAAATAATAATGAAGCATCCACATTCTTTTGAGAGGTGCATAGTTGATTTAACTTTATTTACAAATGTGTCATTAGTATTAGAGCATCTCCAATCTTAATTTCAAATTTGAGCATGTCAAATTTTTTTTAAAAGCTTATATGACAATTCGATATGTAAAATTTGGTACCTTCAAGATATCAACTGCACCCATCATGTCAGATTTAATACTCTAGGAAGTTTTGGAGAATAAAGTAGTGGAAGATAAATTTTGACGCCAATGTCAAATTTGACATCCCATGAGAGGTGGGATGTTGAATGTCATATAAGCATGTGACATTTTGGTTGAAGTTCTTTCACATGTCAACTCTTTCACCTAGCATGTTATGTCAAATTTGACATCCCTATTTGGAGATGCTCTTAGGCAATAAAAAAGGAGGAGGGATAGTACAACCCATGAAAGGAAAACATGAAAGCGTCCATGAGACTGGAATGAACGATTTAGATTCACATCAATGTAAATTTGTGTAAATACGTCATTCATTTCAGTTTCACAGACACTTTCATGTACCCTAACACTTTTGTGAAAAAAGAAACTTGTAATAAATGAGCGATAAGATTTATTGGTTTATGGAATAGTATGGGGTGCCATGCTCTATTCATTATATATGGTTAGTTCCAACAAGAGAAGTAATTCGGTATATATGGGTTGGTTCAATTGGTTCTTGAAATCAACAAAGAAGAGTGGTGAAGAATGGCACCACATTACTAAGCAAGCAATAAATTTTCGAGTTCCAATACCACGACTATGTGTTGTCAAATCCAACATCATTGAAAGATACTCCAAAATATCAAAGGACCAAAGAAGAAAATAGGATGAAAAAGCTAAATTGACCGGTCTATTTTCCTTTCATTTGTTAAAAAAAAAATCAGCTCTTTAAAAGGAAAATATTACTGTAGTTTTGCAAACAAAATCACACCTAGACTAAATCATCCCATGTTACTATTGGGACTATAATTAATCCCGGCTATGGGGCCATATTATTTATGGAGACCTTTTGAGATGTCCATATTTAATTCGGGCAGATGAGGCTCTCCTCATCCTCCTCTCCCAACAATTAATCTAGGCTATGGGGCTGAATTTTTAATGGAGACCTTTGAGATGTCCATATTTAATCCAGGCAAATGAGGCTCTCTTCACACCTAGACTAAATCATCCCATGTTACTATTAGGACTATAACTAGTCCAGGCTATGGGGCCGTATTATTCATGGAGACCCTTTGAGATGTCCATATTTAATCCAGGCAGATGAGGCCCTCCTCATCCTCCTCTCCCAACAATTTTAATCTAGGCTATGGGGCCGTATTATTTATGGAGACCTTTTGAGATGTCCATATTTAATCCGGGTAGATGAGGCTCTCCTCATCCTCCTCTCCCAACAATTAATCTAGGCTATGGGGCTGAATTTTTAATGGAGACCTTTGAGATGTCCATATTTAATCCAGGCAAATGAGGCTCTCCTCACACCTAGACTAAATCATCCCATGTTACTATTAGGACTATAACTAATCCAGGCTATGGGGCCGTATTATTCATGGAGACCCTTTGAGATGTCCATATTTAATCTAGGCAGATGAGGCCCTCCTCATCCTCCTCTCCCAACAATTTTAATCTAGGCTATGGGGCCGTATTATTTATGGAGACCTTTGAGATGTCCATATTTAATCCGGGCAGATGAGGCCCTCCTCATCCCCCTCTCCCAACATTTCAACTACAAAACAATTTTATCCATGGCCCCATTTTATCCCCATCCAAACAAAGTACTTTTTTTTTTTGCACCATCCAAATCAAGTTTTGTTTTTGCACCATTCATAAAAGTCACATTAATGTGGACCCACCTTCCATAAATAATACACCCTATTATCTTATTCCCCTCTATAAATAATACTCCAAAACTCATCATGCATCCAATCGGACCTTTTAGGGGAGAAAGTAAAATAGAGAGGGAGGGATTCAATACTTTTGGTACTTGTTGCAATTAGAGAGGCCTGAAAAGGCAAAAAAAATCTCTCTCAAGAGGGTTCAAAAATAAAGACAGAGGGTTCAATGAAGCCTTACAATATCACCCATACCTAACAGTGAACATTTTTTCAACCTCAGATGGTCCAGCTGAATCCCCTTACTATATGGTAGGGCCGGCCCTGATCTATACAAATGCTTGTGAGAAACCTGTAGAACTAAAGAATGAAAAAATAAAATCTAGAAAGAGTGCTTCCCATTGGTCTGTTTTCTCCTACGCGTATTCTCTTCGAGTATGCTCGCGGCAATTTTGTTGCTTGCTTGGTTCTTAGTTTCTCACTTAATCAATTAAAGGATCAAGGATAATCTCAAGTCAGCAACACCTTTGCATTGAATCCCTGCACTACAGGGTCCCAGGTATACTGTGCGTACCCAATATTTTTTTGTTAATCGATAGAAGAGGTCATTTTACATCAGATATGGAGTACAGAGTATAAACCCGGGACAATATATCAATTGTGGGGGTCTACGAGATAACCAAGCCCAATAATTAAACCAATGCAAGAAATAAACCCATTACAGGATAGAAACGAAGAAATAAAGGACAAACCCTTTAAGGGAAGAACATTCACATACGGGTGGAGAGACTCAAACTTCTGACCTTCTTCTAGTGAAATACAAGAGTCTTGGCCAATTAAGCTAGCCATAATATAGGATGTGCACATCTTGAATTGTATTCAAGTTTACAACATTTTCACATAAATTCGTATCTTGAATTGATATAGATTTCAGTTATGCCCCAAAGATCAAAACTAAACACACACAACACAGAGTTTTACGTGGTTCCCAAAATAGAAGAAGTAGAGCAATACTCACGGAGACAAGCTTTACAAGGCAACAATTCTCTCTCAACTCAGTACACTCTCTCTTTATCTACATTGTTAACCCCTAAGTGACACAAAATCTGAGAGCTCAATTTATAGAAAAAGATTGAGCTCTGTTTACAAGCCATGCCGGAGAAGAGATCGAATACCCATAAGAATTTTTCTTCATTAATGGAGCCTTTAGCTTTAAGAATCCTACTAACCACACAGACATCTGTGCATAGATTGTACACAGATTTTTTTGTGGGGCCCACCACGGGTCCCATACAAACAATTTGAGCTGTTCATTAAATGTAAAATATTTTTTCAAGGATCCTTGCGTAAAAACAGCTCAATTTAATACATATAGGTACTCGATCCAATCATCTAAATTTACATTCAAATTTTTCGATAATGGAAAGTTAGATTATTAGATTGAGCACCTATAGGTATCGGATTAAGCTGATTTTTTACGGAGACCCTTGAAAAAATGTTTCACATTTAATGAACGGTTCGGATCATTTGTGTGAGACTCATGGTGGACCCCACAATAAAATCTGTGCACAAATTGTTTGTGTGGGCAGATTTATTGTATCTTTAAGGCTCCCAAAGTCTACAAGAGGGGCTATGCTCAATCTTTTGCGTCCCCAAGTCAACAATGGAGGCTTCAATCAATCCTCGTGAATTTCAACAATTTCTACCTATTAGTTTGTTGTAATTATTACTCAAGTTAAAATTCTTTTCTGTATTTTCTAAATAAATAAATAAAAACAAAGAGTGGTGGTTGAAGGAGGTGGTGGTGGAGTGAGAAATTGAAAATCGTTTATGAATCATGAAAATACCCCTCTACGGAGTATCTACCGTATTTTCTTAAAAAAAAATATTTCATTTTCAGCGACAGTAAATATAAAAACATTATCAAACCAGTTTGTTTGGTACTACTCGATTGCAAATAATACACCAACTAAGTGGCCATGAAGTTTTACTAGGTCGATCAATTGTGCATCTCATAAAGCTGATAGCGAGGCATACCAACATTGTTGGCCTAGAAAGACACTAAAAACGCAATATTGGGCATGACAAAGTCCTTTTCAAATACTAGCTATGTAGAGCCTGTTCACTCGTTCGCGTCAAAATATTGTTACCAGAGTTGATTTTTTAACTTCTTGTAGTGTATAAAAAAAAAAAATTACTTTACTTTACCGAATTGATATTATTCTGAGACAATCTCAAGTTCGGGAAATTGAAGTAAATCTACCACTTTATTTTATTTTTGATACAGATCACTTAGATTGTTGAATGCGACAAATTTGGCATAGCCAAAATTGGCGCCAAAGACAACGTCGCCGTGAGCTTAGAATTGCCAAAGAAAATTCCAACGCAACATTTTACCGTCACATAAGCAACGGCCGACTGGACCGACTGGTGGAGTACTAATGCATTTCTTATCCTATCGTAGCGGTTTCATCTTTTGATCCTTCGTTATAATTAATGAAATCATTCTCCGCCGTTCAAAAAAGATTTGCCAACGGCCAACGGGTGGACTTGCTATTGAGAGAGAGAAAGAGAGAATATACGTACCATGATGGAGGAAAAGCGTGGGTTGATGGGGAGGAAGACATCCTTAAGCAGGGTCAGAGTTTGCGAGTCGTCAAGCGGAATTTCGGATTCCAAAACAGCCAGAATAGAGAGTGATAGGGCGGAGCTGTTGAAGTACTGTCCGGTTGGACTCACTGGCATTTCGGGTAGTACTTCATCCTCCTCCTCAGTGTGGTACTGATCCATTATTGTCTTGTCTCGCTCTACTTTTGATTGATCTTTCTTGAGTAGGATCGGAGCCTCTCTCCTCAGCCTCTTCTAGTATTTTTTTGAGCTCGCTCGTGCATGGAATTGGTCCTTGCATGTGTTTGGCTCTATATATAATATAGTTCCAGCCACTTAGGCTCCGTTTGTTTGAGTGTAAAATATTTTTCGGAATGTTTTACTCATTTTTCAGTGTTTGGTTATGTAGAATGTTAGGAAAACATTTTACACGTAAAACATTTTCTATCAATTGAATGGAAATGAGTTACTATTAAATCGTCTGTAAGTTATTTTCCGAAATGAACATGCTGCCTTTACTGCAATTCTCACTGTTCAGTTTCCTCAATCATCAGTCCTGACCCACGTTCAATTCCAATATTCTCAAACCTCTCTACCGGGTTTAAGCCCTCCTCTCTCTTTCTCTCTACACTATTTTGTTGATTTCTGAAAATATTTTCAAGTGCCGACCAAATACCAAAAAATAAAAATTTGAAGTTTGTTTTCTAAAAAAATATTTTATACCGAAACAATCAGAGCCTTAATTGCTAAATATCTAGCATTTAGCTATATATGCTTGTCTCAGCCACATTAATCAATACTCCCTCCGTCCCTTTTTAAATGTCCCACTTCGTAACTCCAACTTATTAAAAAACATCATCATTATACCTTTCACATTAACTTTTACCTCAATTTTTCCTATTTACCTTCTATGGAGATACCATCATTACACTTTTACTCACTAACTTATCTACTTTTAGGGGCAAAATGAAAAATGTACTTACTTTTACCCACTAACTTTACAAAATAGACATTTATTAAAGAACAGCCCAAAATGAAATACTGGACTTTAAAAAAGGGACGGAGGGAGTAACAAATTTTGACAAAAGAAATAGTGTTGCAATAAGGGATGGCAATTTCCTTCTTCCTCTTTTTTTGGGTCGACAGTAAGGAGTGTTTGGAATAAGTTACATGCACATCGACTATTTCTCTCCTCGGTTCAATCAAAGGCAGGCTATCCACACCGGAATTAGGGGATTTACAAGAGATTATCTTTCTTGCGGTTTGACTCCTCGACAGTGGCGGAGCCGGCGGAGCCAGGATTTTAACTTCGGGGGGCGGCTTAAAGACATATATTTTTTATCGGAACATATTACTCCCTCCGTCCCTTTTTAGAGTCCAGTATTTCATTTTGGGCTGTCCCTTAATAAATGTCCATTTTGTAAAGTTAATGGGTAAAAGTTGGTGCATTTTCTATTTTGTCCCTAAAAGTGGATTCCATTTTGAAAAGTGAGTGAGTAAAAGTGTAATGATGATGTCTCTATAGAGGGTAAATAATGGGGTGTTTGGGAGCTAACTTTTTGGCTTTTCATTTTTCACTTTTTGGCTTTTTGGCTTTTGAAATTATGATCAGAATGTATTTTATATTTGGAGGAGTGTTTGGATGATATATGCAAAATGTATTTTGCAATAAGAATAATGTTTGGAAGATATGGAATGAAAATGAATTATGGAGTGATGTTTTACTATGTTGCCCCCGCAACTATTTCTACTGCTACGTGGCCCTCCCTTCTACCACGTGGCCCTCTCTTCTACCAATGCCCCCACCTACCAGTACTCTTCTTCTCCTTTACTTCTTTTCTTTTCTTCTTTTGGTCAACACAACACTCACAGGGCTGAGAGAAAGGGATCTGGATCCTCTCCACACATCCCTCTCCCCACATCTACCACAACTTTCCACCAAATGCTGCCAACACATTAATGAACTCATCCAACGGCCCAGATTAAGCCAAAGCCCCATGTTTTCAATCCCTAAACTACACGACACCGTTTCAAAAAATTTCCCCAAACGGCAACTGCTACAGCGTTTGTCCCTCCTATTCTCTCTCTCCAAACCCAGTTACGAACTCACTGATTTCAGTCCCTCTGATGAGATCAGCCCGGACTCCGGTCACTCACGTGTGTTCGGGCGAGTGAAACTGACCTCGTTGATGAAGCTTCTTTGAATCTCGACACTGGTAGATGTTGACCTCTCCCTCTCTTCGTTTGATTTGATTGGTTTTTGTTCCGGTAAAAAATAGGGTTTTGCTTGTACTGTATTCTGATTTGATTTTTCAAAATTTTATAAGGTTAAATCTTCATGTTCTTACAGAGAAGGTTTAATCTACTATTCGCACCCTGTGTATTCCAAGAGTAAACTGTGAGGAGTGAAATCATTGCAGGGGAATTGAAGAAAATGGTTTCAGAGTCATGAACTATTATCAGGAGATGGATTTGAAATCCTTCCGCAGAAATTTCTAAAGTAACAAAGGACCAGAGAGAGAGATTGATACGATTAATGGAGCGCAATTTCAGTGGGATTGAATTCGTATTTGGGTTTAGGTTGAAACAAATCGCCGGAATCGGGACTGTATTTGGGTTTGGGGAGAGAGAGGGAGCAAACAGAGCAGCGTCAGTTGCGGTTTGGGGAAAATGTTGGGAACGGTGTCGTGTAGTTTAGGAATTGAAAACGTGGGGCTTTGGCTTAATCTGGGCCGTTGGATGAGTTCATTAATGTGTTGGCAGCATTTGGTGGAAAGCTGTGGTAGATGTAGGGAGAGGGATGTGTGGAGAGGATCCGGATCCGAGAGAGAGAGAGAGAGAGAGAGAGCAGCGTGTGAGAGAGGAAGAGAGAGAGAGAGACAGAGGGACAGTCCAAAATAAAATACTGGACTTTAAAAAAAAGACGGAGGGAGTAACAAATTTTGACAAAAGAAATAGTGTTGCAATAAGGGATGGCAATTTCCTTCTTCTTCTTTTTTTGAGTCGACGTTAAGGAGTGTTTGGAATAAGTTTACATGCACATCGACTATTCCTCTCCTCGGTTCAATCAAAGGCAGGCTATCCACACCGGAATTAGGGGATTTACAAGAGATTATATTTCTTGCGGTTTGACTCCTCGACAGTGGCGGAGCCGGCGGAGCCAGGATTTTAACTTCGGGGGGCGGCTTAAAAGACATATATTTTTTATCGGAACATATTACTCCCTCCGTACCTTTTTAGAGTCCAGTATTCCATTTTGGGCTGTCCCTTAATAAATATCCATTTTGTAAAGGTAATAGGTAAAGTTGGTCCATTTTCTATTTTGTCCCTAAAAGTGGATTCCATTTTGAAAAGTGAGTAAGTAAAAGTGTAATTACTATGTCTCTATGGAGGGTAAATAATTGAGTGTTTGGAAGCTAACTTTTCGGTTTTTCATTTTTCACTTTGTGGCTTTTTGGCTTTTGGGATTATGATCAGAATGTATTTTGTATTTGGTGGAGTGTTTGGATGATAAATGGAAAATGTATTTTGCAATAAGAATAATGTTTGGAAGATATGGAATGAAAATGAATTATGGAGTGATGTTTTACTATGTTGCCCCCGCAACTGTTTCTACTGCTACGTGGCCCTCCCTTCTACCACGTGGCCCTCCCTTCTACCAATGCCCCTACCTACCAATACTCTTCTTCTCTTTTGCTTCTTTTCTTTTCTTCTTTTGGTCAACACAACACTCACAGGGCTGAGAGAGAGAGAGAGAGAGAGAGAGAGAGAGAGCAGCGTGTGAGAGAGGGAAAGAGGGAGAGAGAGAGAGAGGGACTGGACTTTAAAAAAAGGATGGAGGGAGTAACAAATTTTGACAAAAGAAATAGTGTTGCAATAAGGAATGGCAATTTCCTTCTTCTTCTTTTTTTGGGTCGACGGTAAGGAGTGTTTGGAATAAGTTTACATGCACATCAACTATTTCTCTCCTCGGTTCAATCAAAGGCAGGCTATCCACACTGGAATTAGGGGATTTACAAGAGATTATCTTTCTTGCGGTTTGACTCCTCGACAGTGGCGGAGCCGGCGGAGCTAGGATTTTAACTTCGGAGGGCGGCTTAAAAAACATATATTTTTTATCGGAACATATTACTCCCTCCGTCCCTTTTTAGAGTTCAGTATTTCATTTTGGGCTGTTCTTTAATAAATATCCATTTTGTAAAGTTAATGGGTAAAAGTTGGTGCATTTTCTATTTTGTCTCTAAAAGTGGATTCCATTTTGAAAAGTGAGTGAGTAAAAGTGTAATGACGATATCTCTATGGAGGGTAAATAATGGGGTGTTTGGGAGCTAACTTTTCGGTTTTTCATTTCTCACTTTGTGGCTTTTTGGCTTTTGGGATTATGATCAGAATGTATTTTGTATTTGGTGGAGTGTTTGGATGATAAATGCAAAATGTGTTTTGCAATAAGAATAATGTTTGGAAGATATGGAATGAAAATGAATTATGGAGTGATGTTTTACTATGTTGCCCCCGCAACTGTTTCTACTGCTACGTGGCCCTCCCTTCTACCACGTGGCCCTCCCTTCTACCAATGCCCCCACCTACCAGTACTCTTCTTCCCTTTTGCTTCTTTTCTTTTCTTCTTTTGGTCAACACAACACTCATAGGGCTGAGAGAGAGAGAGAGCAGCGTGTGAGAGAGGGAAAGAGGGAGAGAGAGAGAGAAAGAGTGACTGCCCAAAATAAAATACTGGACTTTAAAAAAGGGATGGAAGGAGTAACAAATTTTGACAAAAGAAATAGTGTTGCAATAAGGGATGGCAATTTCCTTCTTCTTCTTTTTTTGGGTCGACGGTAAGGATTGTTTGGAATAAGTTTACATGCACATCGACTATTTCTCTCCTCGGTTCAATCAAAAGCAGGCTATCCACACCGGAATTAGGGGATTTACAAGAGATTATCTTTCTTGCGGTTTGACTCCTCAAAAGTGGAGGAGCCGGCAGAGCCAGGATTTTAACTTCGGGAGGCGGGTTAAAAGACATATATTTTTTATCGGAACATATTACTCCCTCCGTCCCTTTTTAGAGTCCAGTATTCTATTTTGGGCTGTCCCTTAATAAATATCCATTTTGTAAAGTTAATTGGTAAAAGTTGGTGCATTTTCTATTTTGTCTCTAAAAGTGGATTTCATTTTGAAAAGTGAGTTAGTAAAAGTGTAATGACGATATCTCTATGGAGGGTAAATAATGGGGTGTTTGGGAGCTAACTTTTCGGTTTTTCATTTTTCACTTTTTGGCTTTTTGGCTTTTGGGATTATGATCAGAATGTATTTTGTATTTGGTGGAGTGTTTGGATGATAAATGCAAAATGTATTTTGCAATAAGAATAATGTTTGGAAGATATGGAATGAAAATGAATTATGGAGTGATGTTTTACTATGTTGCCCCCGCAACTGTTTCTACTGCTACGTGGCCCTCCCTTCTACCACGTGGCCCTCCCTTCTACCAATGCCCCCACCTACTAGTACTCTTCTTCTCTTTTGCTTCTTTTCTTTTCTTCTTTTGGTCAACACAACACTCACAGGGCTGAGAGAGAGAGAGAGAGAGCAGCGTGTGAGAGAGGGAGAAAGGGAGAGGGAGAGAGAGAGAGAGAGAGGGACTGCCCAAAATAAAATACTGGACTTTAAAAAAGGGACGGAGGGAGTAACAAATTTTGACAAAAGAAATAGTGTTGCAATAAGGGATGGCAATTTCCTTCTTCTTTTTTTTGGTCGACGGTAATGAGTGTTTGGAATAAGTTTACATGCACATCGACTATTTCTCTCCTCGGTTCAATCAAAGGCAGGCTATCCACACCGGAATTAGTGGATTTACAAGAGATTATCTTTCTTGCGGTTTGACTCCTCGACACCGGCGGAGCCAGGATTTTAACTTCGGGGGGCAGCTTAAAAGACGTATATTTTTTATCGGAATATATTACTCTTTTCGTCCCTTTTTTTAGTCCAGTATTTTATTTTGGACTGTCCCTTAATAAATGTCCATTTTGTAAAGTTAATGAGTAAAAGTTGGTGCATTTTCTATTTTATCCCTAAAAGTGGATTCCATTTTGAAAAGTGAGTGAGTAAAAGTGTAATGATGATGTCTCTATAGAGGGTAAATAATGGGGTGTTTGGGAGCTAACTTTTTGGCTTTTCATTTTTCACTTTTTGGATTTTTGGCTTTTGAGATTATGATCAGAATGTATTTTGTATTTGGTGGAGTGTATGGATGATATATGCAAAATGTATTTTGCAATAAGACTAATGTTTGGAAGATATGGAATGAAAATGAATTATGGAGTGATGTTTTACTATGTTGCCCCCGCAACTATTTCTACTGCTACGTGGCCCTCCCTTCTACCACGTGGCCCTCCCTTCTACCAATGCCCCCACCTACCAGTACTCTTCTTCTCTTTTGCTTCTTTTCTTTTCTTCTTTTGGTCAACACAACACTCACAGGGCTGAGAGAGAGAGAGAGCAGCGTGTGAGAGAGGGAGAGAGGGGGAGAGAGAGAGAGAGAGGGACTGCCCAAAATAAAATACTGGACTTTAAAAAATGGACGGAGGGAGTAACAAATTTTGACAAAAGAAATAGTGTTGCAATAAGGGATGGCAATTTCCTTCTTCTTCTTTTTTTGGGTCGACGGTAAGGAGTGTTTGGAATAAGTTTACATGCACATCGACTATTTCTCTCCTCGGTTCAATCAAAGGCAGGCTATCCACACCGGAATTAGGGGATTTACAAGAGATTATCTTTCTTGCGGTTTGACTCCTCGACACCGACGGAGCCAGGATTTTAACTTCGGGGGGCGGCTTAAAAAACATATATTTTTTATCGGAATATATTACTCCCTCCGTCCCTTTTTTGAGTCCAGTATTTTATTTTGGTTTGTCCCTTAATAAATGTCCATTTTGTAAAGTTAATGAGTAAAAGTTGGTGCATTTTCTATTTTATCCCTAAAAGTGGATTCTATTTTGAAAAGTGAGTGAGTAAAAGTGTAATGATGATATCTCTATAGAGGGTAAATAATGGGGTGTTTGGGAGCTAACTTTTTGGCTTTTCATTTTTCACTTTTTGGCTTTTTGGCTTTTTGGCTTTTGGGATTATGATCAGAATATATTTTGTATTTGGTGGAGTGTTTGGATGATATATGCAAAATGTATTTTGCAATAAGACTAATGTTTGGAAGATATGGAATGAAAATGAATTATGGAGTGATGTTTTACTATGTTGCCCCCGCAACTATTTCTACTGCTACGTGGCCCTCCCTTCTACCACGTGGCCCTCCCTTCTACCAATGCCCCCACCTACCAGTACTCTTCTTCTCTTTTGCTTCTTTTCTTTTCTTCTTTTGGTCAACACAACACTCACAGGGCTGAGAGAGAGAGAGAGAGAGAGAGAGAGCAGCGTGTGAGAGAGGGAGAGAGAGAGAGACAGGGACTGCCCAAAATAAAATACTGGACTTTGAAAAAGGGACGGAGGGCGTAACAAATTTTGACAAAAGAAATAGTGTTGCAATAAGGGATGGCAATTTCCTTCTTCTTCTTTTTTTGGGTCGACGATAAGGAGTGTTTGGAATAAGTTTACATGCACATCGACTATTTCTCTCCTCGGTTCAATCAAAGGCAGGCTATCCACACCGGAATTATAGGATTTACAAGAGATTATCTTTCTTGCTGTTTGACTCCTCGACAGTGGCGGAGCTGGCGGAGCCAGGATTTTAACTTCGGGGGGCGGCTTAAAAGACATATATGTTTTATCGGAACATATTACTCCCTCCGTCCCTTTTTAGATTCCAGTATTTCATTTTGGGCTGTCCCTTAATAAATGTCCATTTTGTAAAGTTAATAAGTAAAAGTTGGTGCATTTTCTATTTTGTCCCTAAAAGTGGATTCCATTTTCAAAAGTGAGTGAGTAAAAGTGTAATGATGATGTCTCTATAGAGGGTAAATAATGGGGTGTTTGGGAGCTAACTTTTTGGCTTTTCATTTTTCACTTTTTGGCTTTTTGGCTTTTGGGATTATGATCAGAATGTATTTTGTATTTAGTGGAGTATTTGGATGATATATGCAAAATGTATTTTGCAATAAGAATTATGTTTGGAAGATATGGAATGAAAATGAATTATGGAGTGATGTTTTACTATGTTGCCCCCGCAACTATTTCTACTGCTACGTGGCCCTCCCTTCTACCAATGCCCCCACCTACCAGTACTCTTCTTCTCTTTTGCTTCTTTTCTTTTCTTCTTTTGGTCAACACAACACTCACAGGGCTGAGAGAGAGAGAGAGAGAGAGAGAGAGAGAGAGAGAGGAGTCCGGACACCACTACCTCCTCATCACCACCTTCAACCGGCCACCATCACCTCCTCTATAACCACCGCCACCAAGCTCACCCCACCACCGATTCCCACTAGCAACCGAGATCCCCACCTGCACATAACGTTCAAAACGAGAAATTATCCGAAAAGAGAGAGGGTAGCCTTGTCTTTTTGGCATAGCTTGATTCGAAAATTGGAAAATGAGAATTGAAAATGCTCCTTTTTGCAGATTTTCGATTTTGTTGTAGAAACAAGAAATTGGAAAATCCGTTTTACCCAAAATTCATTTTCCCTCTTCCTGCCAAATATTCAAAATCCAAAAATGAGAATTGGAAAATGTAAAACCAGGCCTTCCAAACACCCCCTAAAAAAAGTGAAGATAAAAGTTGATATGAAAGGTATGATGTCTTTTTAATAATTTTTAATAAGTTAGAGTTACGAAGTAAGACACTTAAAAATGGACGGATGGAGTATATCATAAGGTTTTTACTTTCCAATTCATTACATTTGTACATTTAAATGATTCTTTAGGCTAATTCAACTATCACGTGCTTATTTTTTGTTTATGAAAGAATTTGAGAATGTAAAATAACTTATTTTTTATCAAATCGAACCAAAATTATTAAAATTATAAATAGCTATACAGGAATAATTATCAATAATATTCAAAATTCGATACATGCAAAATAAAAATTTTAAAACTCGGACGCTCGGGGAGCTCGGGTCGGAGGAGCCGGGACCCCTCGGGCCCTAACGTAGCTCTGCCCCTACTACTCCGCAGGCCAACCACGTCGGAACTAGGAGATTCCTTAAAGATTTCTCTTTTGTAGCCTGACACCTAGAAGTTGCCAAATTTTGAACTCAGAATGTCTGAATTTTATTATAGTTCATTCATGTTGTCACTTGAGCTACCACTTGATAAATGGGTTTGGTCTCCATTCCCATACGTGGAATGAGTTCACCCGCCCTAAACCCAACCGGCTAAACCTTATATCGATCGCTATTTCATTTTTTTTTTTTAATCAGCAAAATTTTTTTTTATACAACATTGAAATGGCGGGATTACAAATATTTAAAGGATCGATCACAAGCACAATGACATACGCCACCCGAAAACCAAAACAAGGACCGCACACCTGCTAAAACTCCTAACAACCTACACCCAAAACATCCTAAAGCTTAAAGATTTTAGTTATTTTTGGGCTCTTCAAAGAGTAAAAACACTACGAGCAAATAGCAACAACAAACAAAAAGAAAAAGTTGAATCAGGTATAAACTCTAGCAAAATTTACTGTAGGAGGTGTTTTACTCTTTATTATATAGACATTTAGCAAAATTTTCTTGCTAGTACTAAAACCTATTCCCTCCGTCCCCTTTTTAGAGTTTAGTATTCTATTTTGGGTTGTCCCTTTATAATGATGATGTTTTCATAGAAGGTAAGGATGGAAAGTGGAGGTAAAAATTAATGTGAAAGGTGTAATGATGATGTCTTTTTAATAAGTTGAAATTATAAAGCAAGACACTTAAAAGGGGACAGAGGGAGTAACTACTATGCAAGAATGACTGGGTTTTTGACCCAAAAAAAAATGTAAGAATGAATGGGTTGTTTTCATTGGTGGCAAGTAGTTATTTTTGGGGTTATTTACCTCTAGGTTCAGAAAATAGAAAGTAATTCCTACCAAGTCTCCTCTAATTAGTAAAACACTGAAATCCTATGAAAGTGTCTAAAATCCGAAATCTTGAAAGTGCCTAACCCTTAGGGCACCCCATGAAAGTGTCTAAACCCAAGAGTACCTTATAAAAATGCCTAAACCCTAAGGTACCCTATGAAAGAGTCTAAACCGCTAAAATCTTATAATAAAAAAGTGCACCCTAAAACCCTTATGAAAGCGTCTAAACCTCAATCCTATGGCTCTATGAAAGCGCCTAAACCCAAATCCCTAGGGTTACCCTAAAACCCAAATCCCTAGGGTACCCTAAAACCCAAAACCCTAGGGTG
Organism: Rhododendron vialii; assembly: GCF_030253575.1. Taxonomy (NCBI): domain Eukaryota; kingdom Viridiplantae; phylum Streptophyta; class Magnoliopsida; order Ericales; family Ericaceae; genus Rhododendron; species Rhododendron vialii. Next base: position 30,203,040 of record NC_080562.1, on the reverse strand, counting down.
ACACTTCCATTAATGGTAAATGTATTTTTGTAAAAGTGAACTTAGTGGTAATTAAGTATTCCATCTGTCCTTAATGAGAATTAAGTTTCAATTTTCTATACTTAGAGATAAAAATCTCTTATTTTGGAGGGGAGAAAAGGAATATAATAAGAGGGGGATATGGGTGATTTTATTTTAGAAGGGAGACATGAGGGGATGGATAATGTACAATAAGAAAAATTTCCTATTTTACCCAACGATACCAACGCTCGAACCACGGTCGGCATCTTCCTCCCCCTCCTTAATTTTACCCAGTCAGATTCTCTAGATAAAAATGGATTGAATGTCGGTGGTTGGATATCCAACGGATTAGGCCTGTCAATAGACCGGATCCGGATCCGATAAGACCCAATCCGATCCGGATCCGATAAGACCCAATCCGATCCAGATCTGATAAGACTCAAATCCGATAATGGTAATCCGGATCCGAATCCGAAAAATCGGGATCCGAATCCGAAAAATCCGGATCCGATCCGAAAATCCGAATCCGATCCGGAAACTTTTTTTACTTCAAAAATTTTAGCAAAAAAACAAAATATTTTTCAAAAAAATACAATTTTTTTTTCAAAAAAAAATTATTTTCCGAAAAAAATAAAAAATAAAAATTCAACTTCTTAAACATTTTTTTTTTCAAAAAAAAAAAATTTTTTAAATTTTAAAAAATAAAGTTCGGATTCAGATTGATAACGGATTTAATCCGATCCGATCCGGATCCGTATTGAATTACCGGATTCGGATTATCGAATCGACTTTATCGGATCCAGATCCGGATTAGATCCGGTCCATTGACAGGCCTACAACGGATGAGTTGTAGATTTTATACCCATTGTCCCATTCCCATTGATTTATGCCCTTGTGTCATGTGTGTTAGATAAGAGAACCATGAAATATTCGTTCATTTTGTGTATTTAAGACGAGAAAAAAATTTTAACACAAGGTTTCGTGAATAGTTATTTGCGGAGGTGAATTGAGATCGTTTAAAGTCAAAATAGATGGCCGAGACCACGCAGTCTTTTAAATAAGGGATTCACGGAGCCTCCGTGAATAGCCAATCTCAACATTTAAGATACACAACCCAAAGCTTTGGAAGCACTGAAAAAACACAGATCTTTTTCTCTCTTAATTTGCTTTCTTCGTCTCTCAAATTATGAAAGAGATCGAGAGAAGATAAGTTGGCTGGTTGGGACCAGAAGGGGTTTTTGGTAATAAGTTCACCCGGATAATATCTGGTAGGGGTGAGCATGGTCCAGATGTTCAGTTTTATAGTAAACCAAGAACCACATCAATACCTACAGATTATAAAATTAGAGAACCAAATCAACCAACAAAAGACATAGAACCAAACCAATCCAAACCATTAAAATGCATATTGGTTTCAGTTTTAAATCACGGTTTGCTTTGAACTAAGCTATTTATCTTCAAAAAGTATTAGGGTAATTAGTCTTGGTAGTGAAGGAATTATAGGAATAGATATTGGAATTGGTTTTCATGTATAGAAACTTAAGAATTGGGGCGTGGAAGTTGACTGATCTGGTGATTCAATATGTTTTTTTGTGTATAATAAATTAATAATCATAGGTAATTAGGAAAGAGTTGTGAATCATTTTATATAGAAGTATAGTCTAAATTATCTTGGCAGGAAAGAAAAAAACTAAATATTGCAGTGAATTTAATATGATCAATATATAAATTGGAAAAATAGTTGACTAAGGTTCTCATATTTATTTGGTGAATCATAATTTATATCGGGGTGGTTCCGGGGACCCTTAAAAAAACCTCTAAAAAAACCATCCAAATTGTAATCTCATAGTTTCCGATCAAATTTTCATGATCCGAGCCGTTTAATGTGTTCAAAACGTGATTTTAAGCGTGCCCGCGAAAAATTGGCAAAAAAAAAAAAAACCGGGAAGGGCTTGATTTGAGCAGTTTTTATTGAACCATTCAATAAAAAACAGTTCAGATAAAGCCCTTCCCGGTCATTTTTTTTGCTGATTTCTCAAGTACTCATAAAATCACGTTCTGATTATATTGAGCGGTTCGGATCATCAAAATTCGATCGGAAACTTGGAGGGATTTTTTTAGAGGCTTTTTTAAGGGTCCCCGGAACCGCCCTGTATATATATATAATACGGTTTGGAACCATAACCGTGAACGTGAATCTACAAACCAAACCATATAACACGGATTCTAATTTTTTTAAACCATGACCAAATCATACTACTAAAAAATCAAACAAAACCTTTCGGTTTGGATTGGATTCGTGGCTTGACAGATTTTTTGCTTACCCCTAATATTTGGATTGAGGTGGGGGTAGGCTGCAAACGAGCCAAGCCGAGCTTTACGGTGTTCAAGCTTGTTTATTAAGTTTTTAATGAACGCGAGCTCGTGCTCGAGCTCAGTGAAAACTTAACGAGTCGAGCTCGAGCTGAGCAGGTCTTGGCTTGACTCGAGCTCGAGCTTGTTCACAAGCCTTAATGAATCAACGAAAAATGTATATATATCATTGCATAGGCCTAATACAACCAAAAATATTTTGATTGTGAAGGTATATATCTTTCATTTTCCTATGGAGTAGGGGTGTACTAATGCGCGTAACTAAATCCCCCAGGATAGAGTAGAAAGTGAAAATGGAAAAAATAAATTATGAAATAACAATAAAAATCCTAAACTTAAGTATATATACTCCGGCTCGCGAGCCGACTCAAGCCGAGCTTATCCTAGCTCGAGCTCGGCTCGTTTACAAAATGAGCTGAAAAAATTGGCTCGAGCTCATTCGTTTAGCTTCCGAGCCGAGCTTGAACGAGCCACTAACGAACCGAGCTGCGAGCCGCTCGCGAACGGCTCGGTTCGTTTTTAGCCCTAGGTGGGGGTGTCCAAATTATATCCCTCCCTAATGAGATATAGATATCCTCCCAGCCACTTTTTACCCGGGTTCTTCAGTGCAAACAAATGCCGGAGATAGCACACTCGGATTTCTATATCCGGCTCCTGTATCCTTCTAAACAAAGAGCCCATGAGGGTGCTTTCTGGGCGGAATGTGAGGCAGTGTTACCAAATACCAATCCCAACCGGAACCCAAAATTTTGTACTATTTCTTCTCCAAACCTAAACCAAATTAACCCGAAAAAAAATCTCGAAAAGCCACCTATATTATAGCGAAGCAGGGGAAGGACCACGTTTTTTTTTAATCGGCAGGGAAGGACCACGTTGGACCCTAGTTGTAATTGATGCCAAAATACCAGTTAGAAAGTAATGTACTAAATGGTAGTTGTTCTAAATAGACATTGTGTCGAGGCTACCCAAAATACTCATGTAAATTTTCTACGCTTTTGGAACACTACTAACTAGGGCATATAAGAAAAACGTAACTAAATCCCCTGGAATAAAGTAGATTACAATTAACGAATGACCCAAAAAAAAAAAAAATAGTGATGTGGATACAGTCGAAAGTGAATAGATATGTTCAAAATCGTATGGTACACGTGAATCTAACACACTTGATGTGCGATTTGTAAAAATCGTATATATACTCCCTCCGTCCCGAATTACTTGCCTCTTTTGGAGAATCGTGTGTCTAGCTTGCACACAAAAAGAAATAATGTGTTTATGAAAACAAATTTTACACAATTTTTTCCTTTTCAATGAGATTTTAAATTGGTGTATACAAAATGCACGCTAATACATTATTTTTTGCATGGCAAAATGAATGTTTCAAGAAAAAAGGGCAAACAATTTGGAACGGAGGGAATGATTACAAATACACCTGTAATCGGATCTGTACACATTAATATAATGTGTTCGAGTTATTTTTTAGGGTAGTGATTTTTCATATTTCTTTTTTTTTATAACCGTATTTTTATTTTTGTCCTCTTGTGATGTGAATTCATAATGTTGTCTTTCCAAGAGGGTAGGAGTTTACAAATTAAAGGTTAATTTTATACGTTTACATCACAAGAAGACACTTGGGTAAGTAAAAAGAAAAGTATGGTTATAAAAGAAGTGTAAAATCAATTACTCTCTCTTTTTAATGTGAGTTAGTACCTAATTAAAGGGTTTTCAGTACTGTTGAAATAGAATAATTACCCCATAGAGGGAGTAGTATATATATCCCGCGTTTGGTTGATTGGATGATAAATGAACCAAATTAAAAATATATAATTGCTCGAATTGAATATTCGTAATATACGATTCCACAAAATATATAACGCATATACTGCCATGAGGGCCGTTTGTTTGGCAAAATTAAGAGTGGAGTGATATATAATTTTCAGAAATATAATCTATTTGGAATTAATACTTATGAGATTAATAATATTACACAGTACCAGCCGTTTTTATTGCATGCATATTGCTCGCATGCTTTATAAATTCATTTATCTAAAGCATTTTAATACGAACCATTGAAATTCTAATTGAACACCAGATACATAGCCCTCTTGGATATTTCGTCAAAATTTGATGCTCATATCCCGTCAAAGAGCCCGGACCTAAAGGGTATGATAGTCAGTTCCATAAAATTAAATAAACATCTCATTATATTACTTTTGCCATATACAATATATTTCATTACAAGTCTCGTCAAAAAAAATAACTACTCCACTAGAATAGGCGTTTCCGGTAGTGAATAAATTTTGAGAAATAATATTTTGCAATCAATTTGTTAGCTGTTTTCGATAGTGAATAAATTATAAATGGGTATGTAAATGAAAAAGTTGTTGAGAAAAAAATTGTTATTGTCAAGTTATTAGTTAGTGTGAACAAAAAAGAAAAAGCAAAAATAACAAAACTTGTTGATTAGTGTGAACAAGCAAGATGGTAAAAGGACAGTTTTTTCACCAAAAACTTGGTGCAAACGCCACCTGAGTGGCCAACTGCAGCTTTGTGAGTAGAAGTTATTTGTACTTTTTTTTCTGTCAAAAAAATATATGCAGTTATAAAGTGTATAAATTACGCAGTCGAAAAATGAGAGAGTGAAAAAAAAAGAATAGAAACACGAAGATGAGAAAATTGAAAACAAAGAATAAAAACACGTACGATGACGAGAAAAATGGAAAATTAGTATGGCGCGCAAATATCGTTATCATCATGCCGATCAAAACAAAAATATCGTTATCAACATACATACTGAATCGGAGTCGATGGAAGATGATTAAAAATACCATTGGGATCACAATTATTGATGGTTTAATTTTAAATGAGGAAATCACCAAAGAGTTTCAGTCATGATCAGTCCTACAAGTAATTTTTCATGAGGTGGGACAATAGTAACCACACAATAGATGCATATGGTACACACTTTAAAGGGGTGTGTATTGAAGACTTTCCCCCTGCCATATAATGCATTTTGATGCTGTTCGCTTTCAAAATCAAGTTGTGGAACCTGCAAAGAGCAACTAGAGAGTAGACAGACCCCTTGTTGGCCTAGCTATCTTATTATTATGAGAGATGCTGACGACCAACCCGTGCTTAACCATCTCTTTCTGGTTGATTGCAGCTGTTCGCTTTCAAATTCAAGTAGTGGAACGTGTAATATTGCATACCGTTTCAATGGAATCTGTGCTATCATTAATTTGGAGATGTTTGGCTTGATTAATTCAATGCTGAAGAATAGTCTAGGATGTTAGCCTGCCATGCCGCTTTCAATTCTGAGGTGTTTTGTTGCTTGTTGAAGACCCCAAGTCAGCAAACATGCTCATTTTCATCTTGCTGATGCAGAGTTTTAGTTTTTTTTTTTTTTTGGGAACGGCGAAAAAGAATTTTATTAATCTTTGAAGATGTTACAAAGATTAATAGGACAAGGAAAGAAGGGGAAGTCCAATCCGAGACCCAAGCCCATGCAGAGTTTTAGTTGGTGCATTATTTTCCATTTTCATCAAGTTTTCGTAGAGTTTTAGTTAGTTCATTTATTTTACCCTGTGTGTTTTTTAGGTTCATTTACTGGTTTATGGTACGTTTTTTAGATTTGATGTTTTTAGTTGACTTCTTGCCAACTTCTTCTTTCTTTTGGTGGCGGCCGGGTGACATATGATTGCCTCCAACCACCTAGGTGTCAACATAGCTAGAATGTAGGTTGTGAATTGTACGTGATGCAGTTTTTCCTGTTTCCTGTTAATCTTTGTAACGTTGGTTCTTTGATTAATAAATTTTCTTTGCCCTAACAAAAAAAAAAAAACTTGGTTATTCGAGACTTTTGCAAAAACTCGATTCGAAGATTCCGATATACCATCAGAGATTAGCTCAATTGATCACCTTTATACGGTTCCACAGTAAAAATCAATGGGTCAATCATTGCCAATAGTAAGTATTCATCACTCGTTCTTCTGAATGGGGGTTATTTATTTCCTTAGAGCATCTTAATTTATAAGTGCAATTCTTAAAATTGGCAACGAGCCCTAAATTTAACACATATGCAAAAGTGGTGTCCAATTTTATGTGCTTAAAGATTTGCTAATGTAGTCGTGGGAGGGAGCTCCAATGAGTTCCCTAACATGGGCTCTTAAAGTGTGTCCTTAGAGTTTATTTGTGCAAAAAGAAATGTGAAAGGCTAGGGTTCCCCATTTCCCGCACTCTCCTCCTCTCTTTCTCTCTCTTCTCTTGACTCCCAACTCACACCCCTAAACTAAGCACACCAATTGGTAGCCAAGCCATCCTTGGGAGCACCTGAGCCACTGTGGAAAGTCCATTAGAGAATTAAAATGAAGAAATAATTACTAACTTTATCCATGTCACCTAGAAGCCTACTGAGGATGCTCTCAATGGGCTATTAGGTGGGCTTATTATGATTGGTGCCTATTTTCCAATTTATGTAATTCGAATACTTCTATTCTTCTACCACTTGTAGTAAAACGGTAGTAAAACAAAAAAAAAAAAAAGGGTTCGTTCCTTCGAGATATGTTTTTTTTTTTTGGTTAAAATTGTAGAAGATTCATTGTCAATCATACAAAATAACCGAATACATCAAAAAGACAGTCACCACTCCCAAAAAGGAATCAATATACATGAGGCCTAGCTTCCAAAGTTCTAATGTCAAACCTCACAATCCCCTAATCTTGCGAACGGGCACTGGAATTTTTTTTTTTTTCATTTTCTTGTTGGTTCGCGATTCTTTGTTTCTTCTTCTCCCTTTTTGTGGAGGTTTTCTCTCCGATTTCTTGCCGTGAGTTTATCTCCCGACTAGGTTTCTCCCAGTTTGGTTGTTTTGGGTTGTTTCTTGTCTCTACAAGAAAAAGATTTAGTTAGTTTGGGGTATAATCTGTGGGATGAATTTCTGCTGTTTTGATTACTTGATCCTTTGTTTAAGGATGAGTTTTCATCTTAATGTAATCTTTAATTGGAGTTATAATATCATCTATTATCGGTTGGCAAAAAAAAAAACAGGGAGAAACAACTCCACAGAAGAAAATTTAAAAAATAATAAATAAATCTACCGGTTTCCCTTCTCGTTTATTTGGCCGACAATCCATCAACCCCAAACTCGGTCGGATTCGCACGTACGGGAAGGGTTGAGATCAACTGCATTTCATTATTGAAAACATTATTATTGAAAACAACTGCATTTCATTATTGATTTGATGATGTGGTGATCGATTGATTGCAACATTCTAAATTTCTAATCCAAATTAATTTGGGTTACAATTGGTGGGCCGATGGAAACGTGGTCGAATGTGGGCCGAGTGGCCTCTAGATCGGATATTCCAAGTTCACACTTCAGGTTTCAACTTCCAATTCACGTGGAAGCAATTCTTCTAATAAGTTCTAATAAATCTAGATCAAATTTTATTAGGGTTGGCACTCCTCTGGATGCAACAATCTTCAAAAACAAATAAAAAATAAAAAATATAATTTGAAATGTGAGAGTCAGAGAGGTTGGGCCCAGAAGCAGGCTCAGGATTGTGTAATATATTATGTGGTTCTGCCCTAGGAAGAAATCGAGAGTGCATTATATGTATATCCTCCATTTAATTTTATGCATGCGACCAATAAAATTGATAACTCGAAACTTTTTTGGGATTTTTCAACGCACATAGGAATTTTGAAGAATCTCTATTATAAAACAGAAGGATGTGGGGACAAGTTATTGTAACGGCTCAAATTTGTTTGATCCATGAGTTAATATGTGCTTTTCAACTCTCTTAAGAAAATATCCACAATTTTTCAAATATTTTACAAAAATGTCATCTCTTCTTTTTACCCAACTTCTGTCATTGGCATAATAAAATAAATAAATTCCAGCTCCTCTCTCTCTCTCTCTCTCTCTCTCTCTCATCTTTCGAATCCCCACCGAGGTCTATAAATCCAATCGGAAGTTACGCCAAGAAACATTCCTTTCGATTATCAAAAAACAAAAAAAAACATTCCTTTGGGATTTTTGATTTATTCCGGCGAATTTGGTTGAAGAAAGTTCCGTGAAAGCTAAAGTAATGGGTCTAACAAAGAAACCATTTTTTGAAAATCGTGTGAAACATTCCTTTGGAATTTTTTTTGGAATTTTTTGGTGTCTGTTTCTTTCCAGGATACAAGTAGTGTTTAAATTTCAATCTAGCTGCTCTTTCAGGTGGAATTTGTGCTTGTTCTGAGTGTTCAAGAAATTTGGGTGATTTTTTTGGTGTGGGTGGATGGGTGTATTGTTAAATGTTACACATAATCGAGTTTTGTTATTTTGATTCCTTTTGACATTCCGTTTTGAATTATAGTTTAGTAGTATAGTCCACGCCCAGATCCATGTGTTTTTAGACTCTTCTCTCTTTTTTTCTCCCTTCCTTTTTTTGTTATCATCAGGTTTTTCGTGCCTACAAGGGTAGAAATTGATGCAAATCTTGACAGAAATTGAACTTCTAAATAGTAACTCCATGGGTGATTTTCAGCACATTGAGCCAATTCCAATCGGGATGGGTAGTATCATAGGTACACGCAAACACTATGCCATCGGTGATCGCTTACACTGAGGGGTTTCAACCAAAGTCTGAGTTCTCTGTATCTTTTTTCGATAGCCTATTTTTTTCTCGCGGTTCGAACTAATTTTTTTTTACTCTTTATATGGTTAGTTTATGGCATTTGATAACTATTAGTGATTGAAGTTACATTAAAGTTTTTGATTTCTGGGTTCTAATATGTTCTTTTATTTCTGCAAATAGGTTTAATGTATATGATGGGGATCCAGAGCAGTGTTATTTTAACTTTTTTACTTGGTATTTACTTCGATTCCATAAGCAAAATGATATTATTTATTACAAACTTAAAAGTTTAGTTGGGAGAGTGCCGTAAGCACAGATAATTCTCTTTCGTGTTACTAAGAAAAGGATCACATACTACACACTAATGAATTGATTTAGCATTTGAGCCACTAGCTAACAAGTGCCATAGGCACCGGTAATTCCAACCGGGGTGCATAGCGCCGTAGGCACGGGTAAACAGTAGTCTCTATTATAAAACAAAAGGGTGTGGGGACAAGTTGTTGGAATGACTAGGATTCATTTGATCCAAGGGCTCATGTGTACTTTCCAACTCTCTCAAGAAATCACACACACTCTTACAAATATATTACAAAATCAATTTGTTTTTTTTTTCCCTACCAATCTGCTTCTGTTTGTTGATTAAAAAAAACCTCAGTAGTCACCGCCCCATCTCTCTCTCATCAAAGCCTCTCCTCTGATTGTTCGGCCACAAACAGTCATCACCCTTGCTGGTGAGTCACCCGGAATCCGGAATCCAGTGTCCTAGGTAACATACTCTCTCACTCTTTCTCTGATACGTAGTACTTTTTGGTTTTGGTTATCATTTTCTCTATTTTCCTTTATCTTTTCTAAAAATTTTACAGCTACTTAAAAATTGAAATAATGTTTTGAGCCACTATCAAGATTTAAATGGTAATTTCAATTCCAATTGGGGTGAGTAGTACCGTAGGCACGGGCTGAGGTGGGGTGAGCAGTGCTGTAAGCACGGGTAAACACTATTTCTTTTAACTCACGAGACTTATAGGGGCCAATTCCATGGAAGTATTTTTGGTAGGGAAATTAACATGAAAAACTAGTAGAGTATGTATTCGAAGTTGTGCAGGAGCCCGAGCACCCCAACACCCTCTTGTGTCCGCCCCGATTCTTTAAGTTGTGTTTGGAGTTGGAGGAAAGAATAATGAACATCAGATGCCTGCTTACTATCTACGAGTAGATATTATCAGATAAGTATTAAATAATGAAAATAAATTCTTTACACCGTCGGTGTAAATATTTGTTTCCTCCAAATCAATTGCATTACGCCACGTCGCCATGTTTTATTAATTGGGACCACTATTTTAACACGTGTCGCAATGCAATTGATTTGGAGAAAATAAATGTTTACACCGACGGTGTGAAAAATTTTTTCTTAAGTAATATCATATGAGAGAGAGAGAGAGAGAACGCGCGAGAGCGATAGAGTTGCATGCCCAATAAATTAAGGTCCCTCCCTTGCCCCATTTCCAATAAATTTGCAATCTCAAAGTAAACGAATCACATTAATACAAATCCGATCAAAGTCCATGTCACTCTATTACTGCATCACATTAATACAAATCCTCAACTACTTTTGACGTATTTTAATTTTTGAGTACAACCCTTGCGACTAAATCGATCCAACTAAATCACTACCCTTTTGGGGCGTCATGTCATACGGACTCAATCACATGCGTGGTTAGACTTTGGGCTTTGGCTCAATGATCTTTCGCCTTCGATTTGAGTCATAACTGTGAAGTCATTGTTGAGGAAATAAATCTCACATTGCTTGGGAGTGGAATGGGTGATCACTTAATAACATATGGGACCTCTTCACTCATTGTCAATTGGCTTTGAGATGGATATAAAGTTTTTACATAGTATCAGAACGGGGCCCGTTCCACCCCACATTTTAAAAATTAACAATCAACACCCCACGATGACAGACCAGCAAAAAGGCTGCATGATACACGTAAAGGGGGATGTTAAGGAAATAGAATCACACTTTGCTTGGGAGTGGAATGGATAATCACTTAATAACATATGAGACCTCTTCACTCATTGCCAATTAGTTTTGAGATGGATATAAAGTTTCCACAGTCATGTGTTCAAGCTAATGGAGCAGTTGTCGGCCTCTTTGTAATACTAACATTCTACTGTGTTGCAAAAAAAAAAAGTTTACCAACTTTAATAAAAGACTGAATTACATTAAAAAAAACCTCAACTATGACCTATTTTTACCCAAGGTGTGCCACAAAGATAGATCTAATGAAAGCCTACAATTTAGTTTGTTGGAGATTCCTTTTTGAAGTCATCATGACATCTATGGAGTTTCCACGTCAATTTATTAGTAAATGGATCAAGACTTGCATTTCTTCTGCGATGTATTCAATGGTTATCAATGGAGAATTAGAAGGGTTTTTCAAGGGTGAACGAGGACTAAGACAAGGACATCCAATCTCCCCTTACCTCTTTCTTTTTATTATGGAAGGGTTGTATGCTATCTTACAAAGAAGAATAATCTAGGTAGAGGTGCACAAGAAAACCATTAGAACCGCAAAATCGGTCTGATCCGGACTGAACCGTATTATTTGGTTCGGTTCTGCATTTCTATGATCAGGTTCCAAAAAATTAAGAACTGTTAATTTCCGTTCGGTTACTGGTTCTCAATCAAAGAACTGTGGTTAGAACTGAACCGGACCGTTTACAACGAAGATAAATATAGAAATACATACGTGTGTGTAATTAAATACTATGTATTTGGATTTGGTAGTTTAATCTTTTCCTTACTAAACTTAATTTTATTTAGAGATGAAATCTCATTTATTTGGAAAGCTTTTATCTTCTTCCTTCCTTTCTTATTCCAGCAGATTACCTTCTTATTTCTTTAATTTTATGAGTTTATATTTTGTGAATAAGTGTTTGAATGATAATTGAATAGAACCGGAACCGAACCAAAATCGGACCGGTCTTGCGGTTTTGTTCTGGTTGGGTTCCATACATATATTGATTAGATTCTGGTTTCCAATTTTCTGCAACCGTTTGAAATAGACCAGTTACTGGTTTTCTAGAAAACCAGGCTAATTTGGACCGTGTGCACCCCTAATCCCAAGGACATTTTATTTTTCATCCAAAATGCAATGACCTTTCCATCTCCTACCTGGCTTTCTGTTTTTTTTAATTTTTATTCTAGCTGGTGCATATTGTAGTTCTATTGAATTTGAGATTATTAAATATGCCTTTGATGAATTCTATCACTCTTCTGGGTTAAAACATAATCTCCAAAAGAGTCGGATCTTCTTCTGGGTTGGTCTTGAGCTGAAAACTACTATCTTAAACATTCTCCCTATCCCTAAAGGAACTTTGCCGGTGAAGTGTCTCGGAGTGCCCCCTTATCTCCACCAAATTGAGGTATGAGGATTGTGTCCTTAAAGAAAGAACACAAGAAAGAATTGAACGTTGGTCCAATAGAACTCTCTCTTTTGGTGGAAGAGCTTTGTTGATTCAGGCCATTCTCTTTAGCATGCAGACGCAGACATACTGGTGCTTTTTGTTCATTCTTCCCTAGAAAATCTTGAAGGAAGTAGAGGCGTTACTTAGGGCTTTTCTTTGGTCAGGCCTTATCCTTAAAATCTATGTAGTCTTTGGCATCCCTCTTCCAACATGCTAGGGATCGAGAATTCTATCCCTTAGTGGTTTTGATTTTTTAGTATATATAGTAGTTTATTGTATGCTTTCGATCTATATAAAAGTTTGATTATAATGGGGTTTTCCTTCCCTGAAGTGTTTGGTTGGTTATAAAATATTGCATTATTTACCAAAAAAATTAAATTAAATGTTGAAAGGTTACGTCTAAAATTCTAATGTTTTGCTAATGAAAGTGTAGACATCCCAATTTAGGACTCTTCGAACCACTTCAGATCTCCAGTGATGATACAAGAGAACCATAAAATTTGGAAGCTTGATCAATGAACTTTCCAAAGATCCAATTCAAACCCTGTTTAGCGCTAAGAATGAACTCCTCAGCACTGGGCAATCTAGCCCCAAGCCCAGCAATGGGCATTCCAACCCCAACGCTGGTGTCAAGCCTCATTAATGACAGTTCTGACTGCTGCAGGAATCTCATTATGACCCTACTAAGCATGCAGTCGACTCTCATAAAAAGCTAGGCTAGCATAGACGCTCCTCCTCCATTTTTTCCTTTGAATACAAGTGCTTTGAGCCATATACAAAAACTTCTCCAACTCTTGAATCTCTCTCAAAGATATTTGCAACTCATATTTTGGAATTTTCCTCATATGCACTTGAAGAAAATTCTGAAATATATATCTTGCACTTTGAGCGAAAAATACCATTTCAAATCCGGGTATTTTTCAAATCCAAAAATTCTCATTATTCTCCTACTCCATATGTTAAAGTCTTCTTTCACCATTGTCCAACTCAAATCAACCCACAAACCATTCAAACCAAGCTCAAAAGGTCTTGATCAAGCATTCAAAGAGGTAGAAAACTACCTACACTTTTGGTTTCTATCATTCTGAGGAAGCCAAAAGCTCAAAACAACTTTAAGAATCAATTGAGGTGTCCTAAGACTTGTTCCTGAAAATGTAGCCAAAACATGACTAGCGCTGGTCATAACTTCCCCAGCACTGGGCATGCTCTCCTGGACTTACTGATTTTTCTTATATCAGTTAAGTCTAGAGGCTCTATATTTTACTTTTGTCTTTTATTCGATCATTTTTAGTATTTCTTCTTTCTGTTTTGCTTTGAGAATGATCATAAAAACCATTTTTCCATGAAAACATTCTCATTAGCCCACTGTTTGGATAGTCTGGAAACATTTTCAGAAACTGTCCTCTAGACAGAAGCCCAGCGCTAGATATCACAACCCTAGCACTGGTCTTCTATCTGTATTTTCTAGATTATCAGCAGTCTATACCCTTTACATGCTATCATTGTGCTTCATGTTCATTTTATATTGAACTATACATTCTGCACACACCTACACCGCACTTATCACATGCTACTTGCTTTAAGATTAAGAATATAAGCATTTTCAAAAATTCCACAAGTATTTAGTAGAGAACGATCTTGGCATCGAGCGAGAAGAGTGCCAAATAAAAACATTCTCTTCTCGTAACCTGGCTCCTGAACCCAGAATCTCTGGTTTATTTTCAAGCTCAAATATCATTTTCAAGTTCAAGGTTTCTTGAGTGACAAACCATTTTATAAAAACTCGGGTGGCGACTCTAACATTCATTCAAAATTCTCAACACAGGGGCCCGGCCTCAGGCATGGTAACCCACAGGAAGGAGCTTAATGTCATATGAATACTTTAAGGGTGTTAAGCATTGAGTTTCATACATTAAGAAGGTTAAGTGAAATTGGTCATAATTAAGGGAGGTTTAATATAATTTACTTTTTTTTTAGTGCCCCTTTGAAAGTTAAACTTTTTAAGGAGACACATTAATCGCATTTGAAGGTTGTTAAACTTTCTCAAATACCCTTTTGATAAGCACCCAATAATGCATATTCTTGGTGCTTAAGTCCTCTAGTATGTTGTGTTTGTACATATATATTGTCATTTTTATGCGATATTGCACGTAAGGTATGTTTTTGTGTATTTCAGGAAAAACGTGCTAATAAGGCAGTTTTGATGCCAATAAACGTTCCGGGATGAACCAAGTGTCCAAATGCCCGCCGGTACTCATTTCATTGTCACCGAAGCCTAACGGTGCCACAAGAAGCCTCAGAGATTGGCCGGAGGTCAAGGTTGGCAAGGAACGTGCCAAAGTGGTTTAAGCAAGGCATATGCATCGAGGATGGCCCTCGAGGGTATCCGAGACTCCAAGGCCACTAGGCATACCTCTGCCAACTCCCGTTGATCATGTAATGAAGCATCGGAAGGCCGTCGGGGCACGACAAGGCATGATGGCCCAAGCTGACCCTGTTCTGCTGTTTTCACACAGAGGTACCAATACCTCATTTTTTAGGTATTGGTACCATCATGCCGAATTAGAAGACAGTTGGATTGGTACCAATACCTCACTTTTTAGGTATTGGTACCAATGCCCTTCGGCCAGCAGCTTTTTGTGCTGAACATTTCAACCTTCTATTAATAGAAAGTTTCTACTTCTAGTATGTTTTTGGGATATTTTGGGGGCCTTTTTGTCCATTGTAAGGCTGATTTTGTAAGGCCTATAAATAGTCTTGTATGCCATTTATGGAAGAGATGGCCATTAGTTAGTTTTTAGGCCTAAGTCTTTTTCTTGCTTTCTAGGATTTTCATGTTGTGTTCTTAGCTTTTCAAGCTTTCAATCTTCAAGAACTCAAGTAAGTTTAAGTGTTTTGATGTTTTCTCATGTATTAATGTTGTAGCTACTTGTTAGATCTTCTTATAAATCAAGTTTATTTTCGTTTTCATCGGTGAATCATGTTTTTCATGCTTAACTCTTTTTCTAGTCTTTTTATTATGAGTGAGTAGTTAATCGGTTCGGTCATGGGGTGAGGTTCACCCTATGGATTAGTCCATTAAATGGTTTCTCTTAACTTTAGCTTAATCTCAAGGTTTTGAATGAATTAAACCCATGATTTCTAGCTTTGATCATGGGGTTGGTGGCTTCTTTGATCAATGAAGTTTATCGCCTTGTGCTACGAGCTTGATAATCCTACGCGTGCGAACGATCTTTTTTCGTCTCTCACTTGCGTTAAATGAGTTCAATTTGAATTAGAGCTTTGAATTAAGTTATAAGTAGTCTTCAGCTTTTAATTCTTCTAGTGGAATCCGGACGGTTTCGGTTCACTCATGAGTTAGATGAAGGAACCGTTTGATGGCTAAGTCGTGGGTAAATCAATCCCTTTGACTCGACCATCTTAACCTAGTTTATTTCCAAGTTTAATTTCATCAATCGAATCAAAACTCTAAAGTTGGCCGCTTGAACGCCGCAATCTTTAAGCAACTTCTATTCCAAATTCGCTAAAGAAGATTTCTCTGTGGGAACGATCCGGTCTTCCGGTTTATATGCTATCAACGACCTAGCCCTACGCTTGGGGTGCAAACCTATTTCTAAGAGGTTAGGTTGCGACGAGAAGCAATTTTTGGCGCCGTTGCCGGGGAAGTCTTATTATAGCTTATTTGGAGGTTCGACAAACCACTGTAAGTACTCCGTTTATTTTTCCTTTGTGTAATTTGAACTCGATTTAGCGGATACCTCTAACCGAGCCACCAATTCGACTTGAGGTGTAACGAAGCTAGATTGAGCATCAATTGCCTTTTCTTTTGTTGTGTATATATGTGGTGGTGGCTTAACCCCACGGAACTGTTTTGAGAGAGGTGAAGGCATAGCCCCTCTGGCCTGTTTACTTTATATTTTTATCTTTGTAATAGAATGGCGGCGGCAAATGAGGAAATAGTCCCCAAGACTATGCGGGAGTACCTTTATCCCAATCAAATTTTTACACCCTCTTGCATAGTCACCCCTTCTGCCAATGTTTTAAATGTTAAGTCGGGCATGCTTCAAGTGTTACCTCATTTTCATGGCTTAGCCTCTGACAATCCATGTGCACACATCATAGAACTCGAGGAGCTTTGCATGAACGATAAAGAGGTCTTATTAAAGATATTTCCATCATCTTTGAAAGACATGGCTAAAAGTTGGTTTTATTCCTTGAACTCAAGATCAATACTTACATGGCAAGATATGGAAGAACAATTTTTCAAAGAGTTTTCCCCAATGTATGAGACTCATATGCTACTATGTGAAATCGTAAATTTTTATCAATTTGATGAAGAGTCTTTTGCATGTTGTTGGTGGCGCTTTAGATCTCTCATGCTTTATTGGTCGCAACATAGCTATGAAACAAGACACCTTATTCTCATTTTCTATAAGAGTTTAAATTCTACAACGCGTCAGCTTGTAGAAAGGATGTTTGATGGTGCCTTTTTGGATAGAACCGCTAATGAGAGTTGGGATTACTTTGATAAATTAGCTGAAAATTCGGAATCTTGTCTTAATGATGTCAATGTTGAAGATGCCACCTTAAATGTCATGGAAGAGGAAATTGAGCCACATAGCATTGTTGAAAATGTTTGTTTAGATTGTGAAAGCTCTGCAGAGTCAGCATGGAGTGATGTGCCGGATGATGAGCCCGATATCCAGTGTTCTCCCCCTGTTGATCCCCCTTTGTGTGACAATTCGGGGGAGAAATTTCTCATTTTTAAGGAAACGAATGCGGAGGTAGACTTCTTGAATGCTCTGCTGAATGAGCAGGATGGGAAGAATGTGAATAGACCTGAGAGTTTGTCTCCTTCCTTTGAGGAGATACCTTCCATAGAAATTTTGAACTATCCAATACTCTCAGGTCTAGACGATGCCACCCCTCCTATCGAGTCTCCACCAGTGCAAGAGTTTTTAAAAGTTGAATTGATTGATTTTGTTGGTGTTAATGAATTTGATTTCGTTTACCATCCTTATATTGTGGATTTTGTCAACTCTTTGAAAATAAATCTATTGTGGAATGCGCACTTGGTTGAACTTAAATGTCTTAAGCAAATTCGGCAATTGCGGTACTCAAAGTATCTATTTTTGTGGCATGGTCGGATTCAATTTTTGAAGCAAAGTGTGGAGTGGAGTGCTATGTTCATTTTATTAGCGCTCATTGGCATATTAAATGTTAGAAGCCCGCGTTTGGCTGAACGTACATAAACTCTTTCTTTTTCTCCTTCTCTTTTCTTTTTTCTTTTTTTTTAATTTGATGGTCTGGTATAGCCACCCGTTTCTCGCTTGAAAAATGGGGAGAAAAGTAGTACCCGTTCAATCACGTGACGATTTGGTGGATTTAATTTTACTTGTCAGTTGTTAGGGCCGGATAACATGAGCCGGGTGGTACTAATGTCACTTGCTTCTTAGTAGGTAGTTGGTTCTTAAGTCTTTTGCAGGGTAAGCATGCTACCACACCAGCCTTGGTGGTTTAGGTCTAAAAGCTATAGTGAGTGAGGCATTCAGGAGCCCTAAGCATGGGTGCGATTACGTGTCGCGGTTGTAAGACCAAGAAAGCCCCAGCGATGACCTTGTGTGACTAGCTGTGGTTCCGATGGAGGAGCCGAAAGAGTGAGCCTTGGAAGCAGTTCCAATGATGAAGGGAAGCAATGACAAGAAAGCCTCCAACTTGGTCGAGGTATATGGGGGTTGACATTCCCTCCGGAGGTACAATCTTTTGTTCTTTCCCTCTCAATACTGTTGTTCTCCATGCTATGAGGACATAGCATCATTTAAGTTGGGGGGAGGGATATATATGTTATATATATGTTTATGAGACTTGTCTCATTTTTCTGTTTTTGGTAAAATTTTCAATTTTTTTGTGCAATCCTCCCTTGTTAGTAGTAATTTCGCTTGATAGATACTTTAAATATGCTCAATTGTGTCAATATGGCAAGAGTCTTGTATCCCATCGAATTTGATTTTGTGTTTGAATTCATGTCATATGCATATACATGAACGATGAACAAGTTGAGCCTAAAAGTCAAGTCAAGTGTTATGCATCGCTAGAGTAGATATTCATTTCTTAAGCATCCCATGCTTTTTGCTTTCATTTCCCGCACTTGCGTAAATAACACCTTTTGTGCATGCTTAAGTAGTGTTTATATCTTTCATGCATCTTGTTGGAGTTGCTAGCGTACTTAGGAAATGATTCAAGGCATTTTTGTTTGATTAAACCACATAAGAGTCTCATCGTCCTTGTTTTGAACCACAGTCCGAGTCTCTTCCATTGTTCAAACCTAGGCAACCGGATGTTTGGAGGGTTGTGTGTCAATGATTTTCAAAGATTCAAGGAAGTTTGGAATGGTATGAATATGATAAAAGTGGTTGAGATGTAAAAGGCAATGAATTGATATGTGATTCCCTATCTCTCCTCTCCCACTACAAAAGGTAAAACCCCAAATTTTCATCTCCCTCTCCAAAGCCCTCAAAATTGGCTCCTCAATGTCTCTCACTACAAATTTCACTTCAAATGACCCTATTCCTCAAAGAAAAATCAAAGAAATGCTATGAAAGAGCAAAATCATATTCGAAAGAGGGTTGACTATTATGATGAGAGGATTGGTGTGACCTCCGGGTTAGCTTACATTCCGGATGAGAAAGAGTCCGATGGAAAGGGGGAGCTCGAGGCTCAATACCATGAGGAGCCGGATGAGGATAACGACTATGTGTTGTTGAGTCGGTGGTAGTAGTTTTTCTTAATTTCTTTTTCGTAACTTTGTTTGGTGTTTGGCCGATATGTGGCCATGCCTTGGGTAGTTTAGGGTTGGTAGTGGCCAAGGGTAGATGAACCGTGCAAGTATATGGCCACTACATTTTTGTAGTCTTTTTCCCTTTGTATCCAAGGTCGTTATAAGCTAATAAAGTCCTCCGTTGATCTTTTGTACGCTAATTAACTCCGTTTGATGCATGATCGATATCTATTATTACTTAAGTTGTGATATTCCTAGTCTTTCCATACTTGTCAATAATTAGCTTTTCTTTCTTTCATAGCGCTCTTTTGATAGCATGCATAGCTTTTTGTCTCTGGCTATTGCATTTACTCGCTAGCGCTTGTCATGGGATGTATCTTTATCTCACTGTGTGAAAAGTCGAATAAGAGCGTTATCCTTGTGAGTTTTGGAGTTGAAACTCATTGTGATGCATGCATGCTTGACTATTCTAATATGGCATAGTTTGTTCATCCTAGTTCATGGCATGTTTGTGCGTGGATTGCATATGGTCAGATTTGAAGGGGTGTTTTGGACTCTTGCCTAGTTGTAGTAATTGAGCATAGTTTTTGTATCTTAAATCTCGGAAGGATTGCATAGTTTAGTTAAATACATTTTGTTTTAGTTTGCTAGGGACTAGCAAAGTTCAAGTTGGGGGGTGTGATAAGCACCCAATAATGCATATTCTTGGTGCTTAAGTCCTCTAGTATGTTGTGTTTGTACATATATATTGTCATTTTTATGCGATATTGCACGTAAGGTATGTTTTTGTGTATTTCAGGAAAAACGTGCTAATAAGGCAGTTTTGATGCCAATAAACGTTCCGGGATGAACCAAGTGTCCAAATGCCCGCCGGTACTCATTTCATTGTCACCGAAGCCTAACGGTGCCACAAGAAGCCTCAGAGATTGGCCGGAGGTCAAGGTTGGCAAGGAACGTGCCAAAGTGGTTTAAGCAAGGCATATGCATCGAGGATGGCCCTCGAGGGTATCCGAGACTCCAAGGCCACTAGGCATACCTCTGCCAACTCCCGTTGATCATGTAATGAAGCATCGGAAGGCCGTCGGGGCACGACAAGGCATGATGGCCCAAGCTGACCCTGTTCTGCTGTTTTCACACAGAGGTACCAATACCTCATTTTTTAGGTATTGGTACCATCATGCCGAATTAGAAGACAGTTGGATTGGTACCAATACCTCACTTTTTAGGTATTGGTACCAATGCCCTTCGGCCAGCAGCTTTTTGTGCTGAACATTTCAACCTTCTATTAATAGAAAGTTTCTACTTCTAGTATGTTTTTGGGATATTTTGGGGGCCTTTTTGTCCATTGTAAGGCTGATTTTGTAAGGCCTATAAATAGTCTTGTATGCCATTTATGGAAGAGATGGCCATTAGTTAGTTTTTAGGCCTAAGTCTTTTTCTTGCTTTCTAGGATTTTCATGTTGTGTTCTTAGCTTTTCAAGCTTTCAATCTTCAAGAACTCAAGTAAGTTTAAGTGTTTTGATGTTTTCTCATGTATTAATGTTGTAGCTACTTGTTAGATCTTCTTATAAATCAAGTTTATTTTCGTTTTCATCGGTGAATCATGTTTTTCATGCTTAACTCTTTTTCTAGTCTTTTTATTATGAGTGAGTAGTTAATCGGTTCGGTCATGGGGTGAGGTTCACCCTATGGATTAGTCCATTAAATGGTTTCTCTTAACTTTAGCTTAATCTCAAGGTTTTGAATGAATTAAACCCATGATTTCTAGCTTTGATCATGGGGTTGGTGGCTTCTTTGATCAATGAAGTTTATCGCCTTGTGCTACGAGCTTGATAATCCTACGCGTGCGAACGATCTTTTTTCGTCTCTCACTTGCGTTAAATGAGTTCAATTTGAATTAGAGCTTTGAATTAAGTTATAAGTAGTCTTCAGCTTTTAATTCTTCTAGTGGAATCCGGACGGTTTCGGTTCACTCATGAGTTAGATGAAGGAACCGTTTGATGGCTAAGTCGTGGGTAAATCAATCCCTTTGACTCGACCATCTTAACCTAGTTTATTTCCAAGTTTAATTTCATCAATCGAATCAAAACTCTAAAGTTGGCCGCTTGAACGCCGCAATCTTTAAGCAACTTCTATTCCAAATTCGCTAAAGAAGATTTCTCTGTGGGAACGATCCGGTCTTCCGGTTTATATGCTATCAACGACCTAGCCCTACGCTTGGGGTGCAAACCTATTTCTAAGAGGTTAGGTTGCGACGAGAAGCACCTTTCCATTAATTGATGCATTTAATTTGATTCTTTGAATTTGGAAGGGTAAATACAAAAGAAAATGACAAAATATGAAATTTACCAAGTTTTACCCATTGAATTTTCAAAATGGACATTCTTTTAGGGACAAACCAAAATAGAATAGTGAACACTTAAAAAAGGACAGAAGGAGTAACATCCGAATAATGGGCTAGTTTATTCTCGGGTTTGGTCCGAGTGGGCATGAGACATTAGTTGGAGGGCATACGCCAAATAAATGTCGCACGGTTGAATCTTACAAAGGTCAAACATTCCAAATTTTGGAGTCACTAAATGTTTGTCCAATCGTTAATTTCAAGGTCCGACAAATATCGAGATTCACGAAAATTGAAACGCCGTTCTGGAAGAAGGAAATTGGCAATGGGTTAGTTAAGTTTTGTTTGCAATAGCTTGCATGAGTATGATATAGGAAAACTATTACTAGTAGCGGCGGAATTTGGACCTCAACATCACAGATTTCTTGAGGTGAATTTATAACTTGGCCTAATGTGGACAAAGTGTATTTTAATTAGCAAATGGACAATGGAACCAAACGCCGGAGCCGAATCCATCAATCACACTCGTGAAGGTGGGTGGAGAGACCAAGGGGAGAGGCAAGGTATGAAAAGAGCAACTCTCGAGATGACCCGCCGCACCAACTAGAGCTCGTGCTGCCGCAGACTGAAGGACTGAACCCGTCGTAGACGCCGCCTCCGCTGCCGTCGAACCGCTCATAACTGGGATCATCTTGCTCGTAAAAAAAGAAAAAAGGATGGCCAAGCAATATTAGACTGCGAGGGTGGATCCACAATTGGGCACAAGATGGGACTCTCTTTTTCTTGATGGAATCAGTTCTGTAAATGTAGACTTTAGATTGATCTAGTCAAGCCCAAGGCAGAAACAACAATGATACAACCACACCCATTTACGTTGGCTATATACTACACATCGCTCAAATTCCTTCTAAGTCCATTTGAACGATGGACTAGAGAGAAGACGAGTCCAACTCAAACTTAACCCATATACAATTATCAAAAAACAATGATCGAATGTATGTGTGAATTTTATAAAACATTGGTCCTGAATTACCAAAGTGAATATGACTTATACATCCGAATTTAATACGATTTAATGAAACCGCAAGTCTTCACGCATGTAGGATAATTTTCTCCAGACAAAAATAATATGCAGAAAAGGAAACACAATAAAAAAGTAATGACATTGTAAGAGCATCCGCAATCGCAATGGGTTTGGTATAAAGGAAACAATGAGAGAATAATGCGTCGTGTGTTGAAAGGTAAAATAATACTCCCACAACTTTTCATATATAAGTAATGTACGACTATTTTCATCCTGTAAATTAATTTGGTTGTGAAGGAGAATTCGCTGCGGCTTTGAACATCACGTCAAAAGAATTTTGGACGCATGACTTGAACTTATTTGGATCAATGTGGCCTTTCTCTGTGCCCACTGCAACCCTCAATTTCCCCATGTAACTCACCATGGCTATACTGAGACTCTGCGATTGCAAAAAAGCAACATTTCAGAATAGTCAAGTGCATGTTATCGAGTGTATCTAAATTTATACTGCTTTCGAATTTTGGATTTGCGGAAGGAAACCGAAAACATAGCCAAAAACATTGCCCGAGTCGTTATAACGAAACAAGAAATCAAGAAACGATGAACGTAGCACAGAGAGAAGGTCACAAGATTCATATGGTTAGGCATAAATCCTATGTCAATGTGCCTGGATCAAGGAGGGATCTCTCTATGATAGATGAAGATATACTGGACTAGCAAATTGAGGGATCTCTCTATGACAGAACAGATGAATATAAAATTGAACAGAATCTGGGAACAAACTCTGCAACACAGGATCTGTGAATAGATTTTAAGAACGTAATATGAAATAGCAAATTGAGGCAGCCAGTATATCATACAATATCCTTAAAACAGATTCGCCCCCCTCATCGAACGTGGTTGAGGGATTTCTCTGGCATCTGCCTCCCAAGATATACAACGCTTTCAGGCAATTAGGTCGCACCAAACTAAATTGTCCGTGAATCAAACTATGGCTTACTCTCACACTAGAAGGGAGATCGGACTAGATGATGAATTGGAATTCAACTTTTCAACTTCTAACTCAAACAGTGATGAAATCATAAGATTCTTTGTTTAGACTCTTCCGTTCTTGGACCAGAAAATTCTGGGAGCCCAATCGATACGAGCGCGTGTGGTAAATGGAGTCAAGTCCTATGGAGGCCGGGTTAAGGATACTCGACACGTATCGCGATACGATAGATATACCGGGGAAAAATTAACGATACGCAATATATATGATCCCGTTGTTACAACCTTGATGTGCACACAAACACATTAGATATACATCATCCACATTCACATTTAGTATACCTGTGGAACACCAACAACCATGAAGTAGATGCCAGAACATGGATGATTAGCTATAGCCATTTGTTCGACAGGTCCAACCATGTTGGAGATTGTCATGCTTGAGTTCTTGAGGGTGTTACGTATGTGCCGTGCTGTTGCCTGCAGTATATATAACCTCACTCATGACCAACTCAATCAAAATTTCGTGTTTTATGTTATGTTTTTTGTCAAAGATACTTGAGATTAATTAATCGTCTCGACTTGATAAATAAATAAAAACACATAAGAAACCGGACTGACGCTGAAAAAAATTCAAACAGGACAGTCTTTCCAAATGTTTTTGGTCTTCAGTAAAAGAAATTTAGTTTCTGATCATAATGTTTTAAATTCTAGAGTTTAATTCGCTCATCAAAACGAATGATTAATCTAAAAATATCGCATGAATATGACAAAAATTCAGAAACAAAAATACACTTGATTTATAATTCATGCCAAACCCATCCTAATTTTGTTTACTCTTAATCCCAAAGGGTTTGGCAAAGTAGTTGTGAGAAAGCAATAAGTGCTCCCCCATGAGGTCACAGGTTCTATTCCCGCAGGGGCTAGACATTTCAAACCTTGGGACCACAGGGGGTTATGTCCGGTCGTTACCTTCACAGCTCAGTTTGGATGCCCGTAATCTTTTGTAGAAATAAGAATTTGATTACTAGGAATAAGAATTAAATTCCTAGTAATTTGATATCCGGAGTGATTTTATTCCATCGTTTGGATTAATCAAGTAATTAATCTTCTCTAGGAATCATTTATTTAAGAAATATTCTAAAGCCAAATATTTACTTTTTATATTGATCGAGCTAGGAATCCAAGATTCCCAGGGGGTGGGAGGGATCAAATTCCTCATGGATTGAGAGATCAGTAATCTCATTCTTCACAAACATAGGAATGTCCGGAATCATATTCTCATTTCCCCATAAGATACTTTTCATCCAAACACAGCCTCTAGGCTTCAGAATTAGTCAAGGCGCACATAAACTGTCCCGGACATCCAGTTATCAAAATAAAATAAAAATTAAAAACAAATTGTTTACTCTTTCTCCGTGTGTGTGTATTATGACTGTATATAAGGGCAGCTATAAAAGATGCATATATATGTACCTCAGGTCCTCTGTATTTCCTCAAGGTTTCCAAAAGCTTCCCGGTGAGGAAAACCGCAGCAGAGTTTTTCTTCCTCTTGATTATTTCCTGGGCTTCAAACACAAACTTGATTGGGTAAATCTCATCGGCTGCCTTCATCAACTCTGGGATCGACACGTGTATGAACCCGAATTGGTTGCCCCACTTTGTATTCGGGTCGGGTTTGACCATCTCCTCGACGGATTTGTACCCGGAAATATTCCTTGTGTTGAGCAAAACCAATGCAGTGGAATTGGATTTGGTGGAGTGGTCTTGGCCCGTTTCTTGCATGTATAATCGGGTTCCGTAGAAGATTATACCCGTAATCACGTCGTTTATCGTCTAATTAGAAAAAAATACAATGGTTAAAAAAATATTTCGAAGAAACTCCAAAACTCTAGACTCTAGTTTAGGGATAACTGCACGTTTTTTCACGATGGTCTAATTTTACGAGACAGATTAAGTATCGAAGTTCATAAAAAACGGAAAAAAAATAGTTTAGGGATAGGGAAAGACTATAATACATACCATTTATTTTGGTGTGCATCATATGCATCCCTCAAAATGTTATGATTTGTAAAGAAAATGTTACGAATCGTATTGCTAAAAAGTTACGAATCGTATAAAGGTTATGAGAGACACTAAAATGTTATGAATCATAATGAAAATGTTACGAATCATACTGTTGAAAGGTTATGAATTCTAGAACAAAAGTTACGAAACACATTAAAATGTTATGAATGAACCATAAAATAGGTGCATATAGTACACCCTTTTAAGGGTGTGTATTGTAGACTTTCCCTAAGGGATATAATTGTGAACTACATAAAAAAAAAGTTGGGATATTTTGAGTGAGCTTATGTAGGCAATTTTTCCCGTGAGATAGTCGAATTATGTAGGAAAATGAGGTTGATGGAGACATTATATAGGTTAAGTTGGGACTATCTTGAATTTCTGATTGATTTTTTTTTCATTGTTAGTGATTTTTAAGCTTTTTTTCCTAAATATTTGAATTTTTTAATTTGTCTCAATGAGAGAAAAAATTGGACTGATTTTTACTTAATTTGCCAAATCTCCTAAATTAACAATAATTTGCTGCAAAATTAACAAAAAATTAACAAAGATAAAAACTAAGTGAAAACACATAACATAAGCCAAATTTTCCTTTCATGAATGAATTCAGGGTAGCCTAATGTCAGCAACCTGAAATGATAGAGAGTAGTCTCATGTATCGTTATTAGAAGGTGCCTTCATGAAACGCAAGGGCTGTTGTGCTCATCTCAATGTCTGTTTCGACAATTAATAGTTCAGAAAAGAATAATTATTTTATGACCGATAATAGGATACTATTAGCTAGAGGTGGCAATTTCAACCCATATTCTCTAACCCGCCCAAATCCGCCCACTTAAAACTAGGGGTGAGCAAAATGACCATGAAACCGTGAATCCAGTCCAAACCAATCCAAACCGAACAGTTTGGTTTGGTTTTTTAATGATGTGGTTAGGTCTCGGTTTAAAAAAAATAGAAACCGTGTTAAATGGTTTGGTTTATGGATTTACGTTAATGGTTTTGGTTCCAAACCGATCCGAACCGCGTGATATATATATATATATATATATATATATATATATATATATATAGTTTGTTTAGATATACTTAATAAACTTAAATTCTTTATCTAATACTCTATTCCACCGCCCTATTCTTTTCTTTCACTTCCAATATTAATTTCCTAAACTTTCTATTCCTACAATTTCATTACGCTAAACATACATGGTTTGGGCTTAGTAAAGTAATTTCCTACTTTTTTTCTCGGTAACTTATTTTCTAATGTATTCTATTCTTATTTAGTTGGTTGATGTTAGTGAGTTTTGATGATTTTAATATATTAATTTCAATATAACTTTTAGTTTAAGTTATCTATGCAATTTTAAGTACTTAAAATAGTTTATAGTAATGATATCTCAATTTTAAGCAAACCATGGTTTCAAACCGAAACCAAACCGCCTTTGAATGGTTTGGATTGGCTTGGTTTTATGAATTTTATGGATTGGTTTGGTTCTCTAAATTCATAATCCGTAAGTAGTGGTTTGGTTAATGGATTACTATAAAACCAGACCAATCCAATCCATGCTCACCCCTACTTAAAACCCAATCCAATCCGCCCATATTGTATAATGGGTTGATATGGGTTGAACCCATATCAATCCATATTTACTTGGGTTTAGATGGGTTGAAAGTGAGTTAAATATGGGTTAGAGTTAAAAACCCACTTTACACACTCCAGCCCATACAATGCACACAAATCTAACAATTCTACAAGTACCCGCCCATAAATCAATCTCTCTCTCTCTCTCTCTCTCTCTCTCTCTCTCTCTCTCATGCCAAAAAGGGTCTCCCTACGAAAATGGATAGTCAAAATCAAACCAAATTACTCTCAATTTTGATCGGTTCTAGCTCAAACAAAATTGAGCCGACTGATTCTTTTAAATTGCTTTTTACTAAACATATAGGTGGCATACTTACCCATAAGAACATATAGGTGGCATTTAATTTTTATTCTCCCCTGTAAAAACGAAAAAAAAAACACTTTCGTCTAATTTAAAATAACTAATTTTGTTTTGTAATTTGCTAATTTCATACACTTGTTTTTTTTTTTTTTTTAAACCAGTCAATTTCAGACACTTTTTGAAAAATTCCTTTTTCTATAATTTCCATTCTTTCAAAATTTCTTCCTGCTGCCAGGTGTTTTTGAATTCAGACCCCGTCCCACTTTAAATTATAAGTGATGTATTGTAAGAGAATGACCTGTCTCGTAAAAAGATAAAATAAGTACGTAAAAAATAAAAACCTTAGCAAAACGGAGCCTCATTGAAACAATTGGGCATTCCTTCATTATTATTAATTTAAATAAACTTACTGATGTGGTCTGGTCAGTTTTTTTAATCCTTTTTATTGAAGTGTGCTAAGTATAGCATAAGCAATCCATTTCGACGCCTCCAAAAACGGTTTGAAGAATTTGCTCGATGTTTTTTTTTTTTTTTCCTGAAAATTTCAAGTGTTCTGAGTATATCCTCCGCGCCGTACCGGACCGAATTCGGTCTTCATTCTGAATGATCAAAAAATAAAAGTTGGTCTTCACTATTCAATCCAATCAAATTCGTCCACAAAAATTATTTTTTCGATTCTCACGTCGAAACGAACTAATAGGGACAAATCAGAGAAGGGGGGAGGAAGAGAGAGGAAGGACGGGGGAAGGAGGAAAAAAAAAAAAATTGAAAATGGGTCGGGTCGGGCGGGTTTGGGTTTGGCTTGACTCATATTTGACCCGACCCATTTCAACCCGTTTACTTTTTGATCCATATTTGACTCGCCCATATTTAACCCACGACCCGTTTCAATCCGCCCAGACTCACCCGCTTGCCACCTCTACTATTAGCAGTAGGCTGCTGGAGTTGTACCTGCTTATTAATTGGGATGTACCACTTTTCAGGCGCCCTTTTAATTCTTACCTTAATTGAAGGGCCCAAAATATGAGGCCAAATCCACCCCCCATCTTAATACAATTATAGACTTAATTTATGACGAAAGGCCCCTAGTCATACCATATGGTTGAACTGTAGGAACACCGGGCCCAATCAATCACACTCACACATATGCCTAGACACATATGTTCGAAATAATTAAT
The DNA here is from genome assembly GCF_030253575.1 of Rhododendron vialii. Taxonomy (NCBI): domain Eukaryota; kingdom Viridiplantae; phylum Streptophyta; class Magnoliopsida; order Ericales; family Ericaceae; genus Rhododendron; species Rhododendron vialii. The sequence continues at coordinate 30,174,264 of NC_080562.1, read as the reverse complement.
AATGGATAATAGGGTAATTACTCCACATATCATTTTCAATAACTCCCAAAGATTTAATTTCATTGCCCAAAAAAGAAATGAAGATCATAATTATTGATGTGCACACAAGTATCAGAAGTCTTACCACTTGAAGATTGGACTTGATTAGCTTGATCTGATCCAAACAAAACGTGATCGTAAATATATCGACAGGCCGAAACTCCACCCCATCGTCCCCGGACCGGATCGGCGTCCGATCATCCTCCGCAAAGGTACTCTTCATGAGGCTCCACCCGAAATCCAACACCGTATTGAAAAACCCGGAAAAAGCATTCCAAATCCCCTTACCACCCTCCGCGTTCAAACTCAAATCGTTCCGGAGCAGGGGAAACGTCAGGGGCAGGGACGGATCGTCGGCTCTCTGCAAACAAGAGAGCAGGGCCCCCATTATGGAGAACCCGTCGCCGAGCGCGTGGTGGAGCTTGAAAACCACGTGCCCGGCCGCAGCTCTCGTCGGGTACTTGATTACGTGAATTTCCCATAGTGGCCTGCTCTGGGGGAGCTGGGACAGGGATATTTTGGTCAAGTAGTCGTTGAATTGTTGGTCGTAGAATTGGTCTCCGGTGGCTGTTGGGAAAATAGGGACGTTAATGTGGTCTTTGAGATTTACTTTCACTCTCTTCCATTGTTTTATCCCATTCTTGTCCCTGACCTGTTCACAAAATATCCAACGTGCAATAATTGGAATGTATTTATGGAAATTATGAAAAATAATTATGACCGAAATATTGCCCGTACGATAGTGGCTCAGAAAGCAATGAATTCCTGGCAAGGAGGTCTTAACTATTGCCTTAAATTTGCAGCATGGGGTTTGGTGGATGAGATTCTTGTAGGTTTTCTGCATCAGTTTGCACTACTTTTGAAACTAACGTCCGAGCAAATCTTCAATGACTTTTTAAGTCTTTTTTAATATATCATATCTATCGTAGTGATTGAATTAAAGTTCTTTCGTATATACAAAGGTTTGAAATATAATTTGCCGTAGGACGATGTATCCTAATCCATGTCGTGATAGTTTTTCGTTTCCAATTGAAATACGTATCCATTATTCTAGTTGAATTTTAATGTCTGATTTCAATAGACAATTTAAATGAATACAATCCAAAATGAAATAGCGATAGGTAAGAAATAGGGTGTCTTAACTTCAAAGAAACAGATTCTAACATATAGAACACATCAGTCTATTAGGTGAATTATATAATCATACCATGACCACGAAATTCTATTATTACGCTACAAATATGAATGATATGATATAATAGTATGATCAAACGTGACACTTACTGGGCATTGCTGTTATTCCGCGGTGAAATTTTCCATGACAAGTTTGTTGTTTTGTAAAATCATTGGTCAAATCATGTATTTGCGAATTTGGTGGGAGGCTAGCTTGAAAGTTGAGAGGGAGAAACAACGAACAAGAGAGTAACCCTAAAGCTCGAACACTAGAGTTATCAAAAAAAAGACTGAGAGTAAGCCTGGCTTACATGACAATGTGGTGTGTGTGTGTGTGTGTGTGTGTGTGAGAGAGAGAGAGAGAGAGAGAGAGAGAGTATTGTATATATACCATGATGGAGGAAAAGCGAGGGTTGATGGGGAGGAAGACATCCTGGAGAAGGGACAGGGTTGGGGAGTCGTCTATGGGAACTTGTGATTCCAAAACTCCAAGAACTGAAATTGATAGGACTGAACTGTTGAAGTATTGCCCGGTGGGACTCACTGGCTCTTCTTCTTCCTGCTCCAACTCCATCGTTATTAATGGGCGGGCTTTCTTGCTTTCTTTCTCCTCTCGTGCTACCCTTAATTTCTTCTCCACCACAGCCGTGAACTGAAGTATTTAAACTGGTACTCTCTCTCTCTTCTCAATTTGTACACCGGCCCCCACCCCCCCCGCTCTCTGTGATCTCTCTGTGCGAAGTGAGAACCCACCTGTCCCACATCGGAACTTTAAAGAACCACCCCCCCCCCCCCCCCCCCACTTGGCAACTATTTTTTTTTTTAAAAGCCTTTTTTTTTTTTTTTTGGAAACGCATTAGAAATGCATTGATATAAGAGAATATTACAACCTACCGTTGGAGCAACTAATTAATACAATTGTTACAAAAACCTATTACACACCGGGAGAAAAATAACACATCTAAATCAAATGAAGTACGAGTCCAACGATAAATTGATCAGACAGTTAGATGTCCAAGCCATGCATGGTTCTTGTCAATGTTCAGCTGTCATGGTAATTCCACAATTGACTATGCTTCCCACAAAGACCGGCCGATGCCAACCTAGCGCGACTGATACCAACGTGGTGGCTTTTTTTGCACTTTTTGGTAGAAAGCACTGCGTCCATGGAAGAGCCGCATGCAACTAGATGGTTGTGAAGCCAACTACAGTGCAGAATCAATAGTGAAAAACCAAAAACCACACCAAAACCATGGTTATTGAAACTGAAACAGCTACAGCGGTGTACCCTTGATTAGCAGCTATTGTGTATAACCTGAAATTAACTTTTTGAGTCACATGGTTAAGCTAAGGGTTGTCAGGTCAGCTGGCATGAATCGTTACACTCTCTCTCTCTTGAAAATCGTTGCACGTTTATTCAAAAAAGTCAGTAAAAATAGTATGCAAAATATTGTCCTCTAGCCAAAGATTGTAATTTTTCAATCAAAGTAAATCTCAATCATCAATTTCACTTTTTCGGATATTTTCGGAGAAATTTTTCCTAAATCCCAACATTTTCGGTAACTTTCACAAGGAATTAATTTTTATGGTGAAGTTCTGAGTGATGAGTAGTCCAGCTGTGTGTTTGTGCCATGTTTTCATGCATGGAATATAAATGACAAAGATGATACCAAAAAAATTCATAAATCAAGCACTGCAGATTGGTAGCAAGCTCACTGCAGTCCTGTTTTATTGACAGGGGTTAGTCTGGCACTCTTGGTTTGGGACATAAGATTTGCTCCTAGTTAAGGCTCTCAAGTTTGATTTCTCTTTGCCAGCAACCAATGACGGAACGGAACCGTTTCTCTTTGCCAACAACCATTTCCCCCTGCATAGTTTCTGTTATTTTTTTTTAAATTTTAATATGAATACTTAAAGTTCACACGACAAGTTAGGAAGTTCAAACAATAGTTTCAAGAATAAATCTTAATCATTTTGAGCATAATGCCGTTTGGCAACCGGAATTCAAACACTTGAGAAGTATTTTAGGGTTATGTCAATGGTTGATTGAGACTAAAAGATCAACAACCTACTTACTTGTCTATAGAGTGGTGATACTTGTGCTTAATTACTCTTCATAATTCGGCCTCCCCGTTTACGAAATCTTGGTTTCCGTCCCTGCCAGCAACTCGATCTTGAGGCTACCTCACCCCTACGCGTAAGCATATGCAAAGACTGGGGGAGGGATTATTAAAAATATTTCGAGATGCACGCAAGCTGGCTGGGACACGCCGCATTACCAAAAAAAAATACTAATATTTCACCACTCCACTACAAGAACTTGGAAAATACATTGCCAGATAGTCTTTTTTCTTCTCATTGCATTTTCGATCGAGAGAGAGAGAGAGCGGGGGGGGACACGCATGGATAATGCAAAAGATTTGGACATGTATTGAAATTAAAAGCCCCAAGTAATACCAAATCATAATGACTAAACTTTTTACTCAAAAAATGGAGGAAAATTTTGATCTCTGTTTATTGACCCGACCAAACTTTTCGGTTGTTTGGGCCAACCGAAGACCAACTCGTATGGGGTATATCATTGTAAAAGAAAACATTAATTCCTAATTAACATAAATAGTTATCAGATAGATGGACGACTAGTATGATATAGTACATTAAAACCAAATTGCCCCAAGGAATAGTCCGGTTGTTTGGCGGATTTGCTCCCCAAACAATTAATTAATGTTCTATTCTTGGAATCAAGCTGCAAAAAAAAATATTTTTTTGTAAATTTCTTAATACCAGTGTGGATATCCATTTGTATTTGACCAAACCGGGGAGGAAATTAGTCGATGTGCTCATAATTAGCTAGCCTAGACACCCTTATCTGTCAAACCAAAAAAATAAAAATAAAAATCAAGCCTTCATGGGTAATATATTCAGATCCATTACATAAATTCGTTTTTGCCAACCTACTTTATTGATGGGTATTAGCCTATTATAGGTTTATGGGTTTTTTTTTTCAATCGGCATCACTTGTACTTGTATTATTGCTGGAAACTTGAAACATCAAGAGTAGCCTCCCTACTAGTACAGTTCGGAAAATCTTCTTGCCAGGTCATCGGATGTTCAATAGATAGGCCATACTTAGCCTTCAATGAAATAGATAAAAACAAATACTATCCTCATAAAAAAAAAATCTACAATAATTTTATCGGAACACTATCGTAAATTTATTAATTATAACTTCACAAAATCGAATGGAACAGATGCCCCACTCGACCCGTGTGCGTCCGTCCCTGATTGCAATGGATAGGAAGATGCAGCCCATTCCCAACATTAACAGCTGTAAGCTACGTGAGCTCCATGCATGTGATCAGAGCATGAGAAACACGTGACCGGAATATCAGCCAATCTTTTAAAAAAAAAGAATAGCAGCCAATAAAAAAAAAAACCAAGTTATGTGGGTATTTTGGTGGTCATTATAAGTAATGGCAACCACTTTGGAGGTGGTTAGCTAGGCATTCATAATCAAGATTCAATGCTCTCAGCTTTCCTTTTCTGTTTGTTTCCCTATTCAACTTTAATCAAGAGTACTCCATCAATCAAACTAATTTTTTTTGCATTTGGTTGTGTGAGATCATTAATGTTCTTTTTAGTGATTTGGTCTTCATTGTGGTTATTGTATTTCCTTTGGGATGGCTATCCGGTCGTTGTACTCTCTTCGTTATCAATGAAGTATCCTATCATTTGAGTGCAAAAAAAAAAAGAAAGAATTATAACCCAAGTGAGGAGGAGAAAGTAATAATGTTCGTCCTCTATGAAATCGCATGTCCGAAACTTCTGAGGACAAACTTTCAAACCTTGGGCTAGGGCCACTGAGGTGTGCTCGGTCATTTACTTCACGGACTCAAAATTAGTCGAAGTGTGAGCAATCCGGCCCAAATATATATCAAGTTATAAAAGAAAATTAAAGACTCTGGAATCATTCAATTTTGACTGGTTGTTTTCGAAAATGTCCTTTTTAGTAGGTGTGCGGTGGTCACATTTTAATATATTTAATAAAGTGGCTTTAGATTGAGATTGATTCGTACACAGCTCACGAACATCATTCCATGTCTGCGCTGATTGAATGTATTTCTTGCTTTACGTTATTTATTACCCAATTCGATATTCCCATGTGAATATGAGTCTATAATATTTAAACGATGTCATTTGGATATCACGATCAGACCGTGGCGAAACTAAAATTTAAATTCGGGAGGGGTTCAGACCGTGGCGAAACTAAAATTTAGATTCGGAAGGGGTTCAAGTTAAAACGGAAAAAAAATTCAACCTCAAATTAGTGGAGCCTTAATAGCAATATTCAAATCAAAAAAGTCAAAAACACAATCCCGAATTCCTAATTTGATTTGTCAGAAATTATGCAATCTCATCGAAATCAACAAATCCGTAGTTTACAGGGCAAGGAAAAAAGGAAAAAATAATGAAGTGGGGCACTTACACACCTCTGCCATTGCGTTTGAGCATCTCTATCCTTGGCTTCAAAAATAGGAATGTCAATTTTTTTTACAGGCTTATGTTTGCAATTTGGCAGGTTAGAATTGACATATTTACAATGTCTATTCCAACCAATACGTCTATTATATCTATTTAAGGATAGTTATTAAGTTTTGGGAAGTAAAATAACCAAAGAAAAAATTTGACATTAGATTCCAAATTTGACATGAGAGAGGAAATGGCAAATGACACCCAAGCATTTGACACTTTGGTTGGACTTACTTCACATATCAATTCTTCCACTTGGCATGTCATATCAAATTTGACATTTTTTTGTTAGAGATGCTCACGTGGATTTGAAAGGAGCCTCATGGCTACCAAATTGGACGCCACCATCACCTCATGCCAAATTACATTTTCTTCAAAGAAGTTATCATTGGTTTTTAAAAAAAGAACCGTTTGATGTAAGAATTCGATGTAAGGGTTGGAGAGAGAGGGTTTGATGCGAAAATGCCACGTAACCTTTCAAAAAAAACTTGTGACATCTCCAATTTAAAGCCATGAATTGGAGATGCTCTAATTGGCATAAGGAAAGACAGCTTGGTTAGATGGGTTCTAGCTGCCAAAAGGAGGGGAAAATAACGGCTCAGGGCGTGTTTTGATAATTAATACCCGCCAATGACAAGTTGAGAACATTTGAGAACATTTGTTAATACTGAAAATGTCCTTAGAAAGTATTAATTATCAAACACGTCCTTGGCCGTCATTTTCCCCAAAAGGAGCCGTTACTTGCTCCATGTCACTTTTGACATCTACCATTTTAGGCCCAATAACATTCAAAGGCCCAATTCCTTGTTCAATCGCAAAGCACCCATCAAATATTAACCCACTCTTTTGGGCCAAGAAATCTTTTGAACCCTATTCCTAACACAAATATGCATACAAAACAAGAAGAAGAAAAAGGAGAGGAGGTACCGATCTTGGTGTTTCCATTACATATTCGCTAAGGGATTATCCAGAGTGCACGTACTTGCTCAGGGCACCCTGCATTACAAAAATAATAATAATAATAATAATAATAATAATAATAATAATATATTTCCTTGATACTCTAGTGTGGTTTGATCTTGAAAATACGACTTGTGCCAAAAATTAAGTCTATGGTTTGAGGCTTCATTCACCTAATCTCAACAACCAGGGCCCAAGGCTTTCTGTGTTTGGGGCTGCAACATGAATATTAATGCCTTTTGGTCCAAATCTACATACATACCGCGTAAATGGTAAGATACAATTCTGTTTATTTATTCTTCCTCATGACTTCATTCGATTGATCTAACCCTGGGGAATATATATACATCTACGCAATGAACCATTGAGACTAATAGTCTAACGCTGAGAAAATTACATGTATCGTAATCCCAAAGTGTTGTATATCTCGTGTTTGGTGATTAGTCGTTTAACAAAATACGTAATCTCAACACAAATGCCGCATTTATATAGCAAAAAACGCGGGTTCATGAACTGTGTAATCTGATCCTTTTTTTAATTTAACCAATTAAACAAGCAACTGATTTTTATCAAGAGTGACAAATTGAACCCAAACTCACCCACTAAAATACAAACCCAACCCAGCCCATTTATTAATTGGATCAGAATGGGTCTAACTCATCTAACCTATTTATTAATTGAACTTAATTGAGTCAACTTAAATGACCCAATAAATCATTAACCTAACCGAACAAGAAAGACCCCCTCATCACTATGGGTCGATCTCTCTGGCCGAGTGAATTGGTCTCGTTCCGTCTCTTCAACTAACTAACTCTCTCTCTCTCTCTCTCTCTCTCTCTCTCTCTCTCTCTCTCTCTCGTTTCGTGGCTTTGTTTGATTATTGTTTATTAAATTATTCAAGGTTCTGAAAATATAAAAATCAGTCGTTCATAAATTAATAATAATCTCCTCCGTAGTTTGATCGCAACCATAATTCTTGATCACATGCATGATCACCTAAAAGCAATTTCATTGTCTGAACTAGGGGTGGCAAATTATATCCAAACCCATTAATCAATCCAGATCCATCTATTAAAAAATAGACCCAACCCAACCCAATTATTAATTGGGTCAGAATGGATCCAACTCATCTAACCCATTTATTAATTGGGTTTAATTGGGTTTTAATTGGGTCAACTTAAATGACCCAATGGGTGAGGAGTATATAACCCAACAAAGAAACCCTTTTATCAATCGATATTGATCTCCTCCCTTCCTCGCAAGTCTCGACCTCTCTCGCCGAGCGAATTCGTTTGCTCTCTCTCTCTCTCTCTCTCTCTCTCTCTCTCTCTCTCTCTCTCTCTCTCTCTCTCACATCTGGGATTCGTTCAGAAACCCTAATCTAAACCCTAATCTCTATCGAAACCCTAGACCAATTTCCTCTGGTTGAAGTAGTAGTGGGTCGTGGTTCTAAAACTCTCGTTTGATTTCGGAAGGACATAGGACTATGCCTGTGCTTCTTGTGTTTGATTCCAGTTAAACAACCCACTTGGACAAACCAGAGGAAATTGGTTCTTCAATTTGGGTCTGTTCTTCTCTGCAAAAAAAATATTTAGGAAACTCTGTGACTAAACTTAATTGTTGTTTGAATTTTATCTCTTTGGGCTAATCCTGAAACTATTTTTCTGCATGAAGAATTTGAAGAGGTGCGATGGAGGAAGAATTGGGAGAATTTGAAGATTTTGAAGATTTTGAAGTGGTTGATGAGTCTGCTTCAAGTGCTACGAGGAAATTTAGATGCACGACATCTTCAGTGTGGACAGAATTTGATAAATACAAGGATGGTTCTGGGAAAGAAAGGGCAAAATGTAAAAGGTGTGATCACAACTATCTTGCTGGTGAGAGTGGCACTAGTAATTTAATCCGTCACTTGAAAAAAATGCATAAAGACGATGACACTTTGTTCAATAATCAACCGTTGAATCAAGAAATTTATAGGGAACTGCTTGCAAAGGCCATTGTTGACCATAATTATTCCTTTTCATTCACAAAACATGCAAGCAATAGAAGGCTTCATGCTTATTTGAATAGAAAGTGAGGATCAAGTAATTTAAGCAATGGCAAAAGTTATGAAAGAAAAATTTGGTAAATACTGGGATTGTTATAGTGTTGTGTTGTCGTTTGCTATCATTTTAGATCCCCGATATAAGTTACAGTTCGTTGAGTTTTGTTATGAAAGGCTCTATGGCAATTAACATGCCAACAAGGGCAGTTAACTGTTTTTTTCATCATAAAAGTTTTTTTAAGTGGTCTTAGAGTACTCTTAATCAACCGAAAGGACAACACTTTAGGATCAAATTAATGCGACTTAACTAAGCAAATTAATTAGTGATAATTTTTTTATGCCAACCGGTAGGAGAATTACATTCCAAGAGTTACATTAACGGAATCGGGTGCCTCTAGCGAGCTGTTATATATCACTTGAGCTTCTAACGCCCCAAAACCCGGTTGTTTTTGGGCCAAATTAGTAGGGATGGCAATGGGGAGGGTCTGGGGTGGATACAACTATCCCTGTCCCCGATCTCCGAACTCAAATTCCTCCCCATCCCCGCCCCAATCCCCACCGGGGATTTATTTTTACCCTCCATCCCCGCCCCAAACAGGGAACGGGGATCCCTGTGGGGAATTGGAGATCCAAAGATCCCAAAACTTTTTAAAAAAAAAAGTCACCTGTCATAAAATACGAACCAAGAAACTAAATTCAAAAAAAAAAATCAATCTACGCTGCCATTACAAACCAAATGTCAAGGAAAATAGCCACAGTTACTGCCATAGTACCATTACAAATCAAATCAAATCAAAATGAAAACAGTCACATCTGCTGTCGTAGTGTCATTATAAACCAAATTTAAATTAAAACAGTCACATAATTGCTGCCATAGTGCATTACAAACCAAATTGAAATAAAAACAGTTTCAAACAAACAAGACAAGTAGGCTAGTGGGGCTGGGGATTGCAGACGTAAGTCTCTAGAGTGGCGACTGGGAAATGGAAAAACCCTAACTTATCTATATATATAGTAGGCTAATGGGGCGGCAATCAGGAACCCTAAGTCCCTAACTTGTGTGTGTGTGTGTGTGTGTGTATATATATATATACACACACACACACAGTCGGGTTCCGGTGAGGGATCCCGCATTTTTTTAAAATGCGGGACTCCCCTTCCCAATTGAATTTCGATGATCCGAGCCGCTCAAAGTGATCAGAACGTGATTTTAAGGGTTCCCGCGAGAAATTAGCAAAAAAAATGACCGGGAAGGGCTTCATCCAAGCAATTTTCATTGAACGGTTCAAAAAAAACTGCTCGGATGAAGCCCTTCCCGGTCATTTTTTTCCCTGATTTCTCGCGGGGACCCTTAAAATCACGTTCTGCATACATTGAACGGTTCGGATTTTCAAAATTTGATCGGGAAATGAAAGTACCTCGTTTTAACAAAGTGAGGGATCCCTCACTTGATAATTTGTGTGTGTGTGTGTGTGTGTGTGTGTGTGTGTGTGTGTATATATATATATATATATATATATATAGTAGGCTAGTGGGGCGGGGATCGGAGCGGGGCGGGGATGGGGCGGGTACTACCTCATATCCACCCCCTACCCGTTCCCCACTTTTTTTAAAAAATTATCCCCATACCCTACCCGATCCCCAAATAATCCCCGAATCCCCTACCCATTTGGGGCGGGGAACGGGACGGGTTGGGTCGGGGCGGCCGGAATTGACATCCCTACAAATTAGGCGCAACATTCAGCCCTAGCTCCTCCCCTCCTACGTTACCAATTGTTGTGTCAGGTTCACTTTTGGTCCCATACAATTAATCCGAGCCAGTTAATAATTTTATAATAATAATTCGAGCGATCTCGTAAAAAATGAGCTCAATGTGTATGCATTTGTTATGTTAGTATCTTTCATTTTTGTCGGAAAAGTTTTTTACACATACAGAAAAAAGCAAAAGAAGGTTTTTAATTTTTTTGCACTAGTCATGGGCAGAACTCTAGTAGTATTATACTGGTATTATACTCTGTTTTGAGTATTATTGGTGCATGTTGTATGAAATGGTTCTCTGCCGCCCATAGGGATAATATGGTAATTTTAGTGTACATGGGTATTTTAATCATTTTAAATTTTAATGTATAAGTAATTGGGTTAATGAGCGGGTCAGGTTTAATTTTAAATAAATCTGTCGGGTCGGGTATGGGTCATTGACCTCATAACTAATGGGTTCTAAATGGGTCAATGACCCATTCTAAACCCAACCCACTTATAACTTACCCAATTTGATCCTAATCAGCCCATTTAACACCCCTAATTTATACCAAACTCTGGAATCAATCGCAGTCACAAGAAATCTCTAGAGCCCATCAGTGCTCTTAACAGTTGAGTCACTCGTGAAAAATAAATGCCAACTTATTTCAGACCCAGATGTCTCCACATGACATTAACTGGTTCATAAAATCCAAAGGGTAATCTCAAGAGGTAGAAAGTTACACAAATCCGAAGGGTAATCTCAAGAGGTAGAAAGCGCGGAATAGTTGCCTTGCAGACAGAAGTCTCTCGTTCGACTTCCATTGAAGACCTAGCGGATCCTTCATCCTTTCAGTTTAACCGTGAGAGTTTCTCTTCTGATCAATTGCCTACTCCCTATGCAGAGATGGCTTGACAAAACTGGAAAAGAGATTAGTCGAATTGCCCACATTTAAGTCGGCATTTGAGCAAAGTTATTGTCCATCCAAATTTAAGGTACAGGGAAATTTCGTAGCAGCTTTGCCAACAAAGAAAGTCAAGGCCCCCATTTCCTTTGGATAACTCATACTACTACTAGTAAAAGCTAAACCCTCCAACCAAAAGGCAAAGCGAATGAAGTCCACATGTTGCCATTGTAATCAATAGTAAATTGGATCTTTAATTCTTGCTAAATTTGCACGACAAGTTTGATTTTGAGATCATCCAACTCGTTAGGTATTTAGGTGTGGACAACTTGTTGGCTGTATGTCATTTCGTGGAAATAGATGAATATGATGCTCTCCTTACATATCATGATGGACTGAATTTACCTCACTGGTAATTTACTCAATAGTTCTCCTTCATGCCAAGGAAAATGGGTTTTCAGACACGACCTCAACGCAACACGAAGTTCAAGGGTTTGGATCGATCACTTTTTTTTTTTTTTAACACGAACTCAAATAAAAAACGACCCACCCGACAATGCAAAAATTAAACAGGACGAATACGGGTAGGACTTGCGTTACTCAAGGATATTCAGATAACCGTGTAATTATCCGCGTCAACCCGTTAACTCTAATGACACAACTCAAACACGGCACGACATTATGCAAGTTATTTTAGTAGTATTAGACTTTTAGCGTACTTTATATATTGAAACTTATATCATAGTGTTGGTGCTTTTTATTTAGGTAATAATAATCATAAAAATGTTCAAACGTCTAGCATAATCTTCCAATGTCAAATTTTAAGAAATTCGAAGGTTTTGCAAGGTTATACCTTATAATTTATTGGTGCTCCTGAAGACTCTACAAATATGGAATCAGCCTTAAATTCTTTCTTTCCCCCCATCCGCCTCCTCATCAAATTTTACGTTCCGGTAGCGCACTTCAAATGCCAAAATCATCCTACAAAGGTGAAATTGAATTTGAAGAGCTTGTTGGAGTACACTATCAAGGTAGCAAACGCTAAAAAAGTAATCAAACAACACAATTTGAAGTATATTCTGGTAAGTTATCAAAATACACTGGTAAGTTATCAAAATACACTTTTGACTTTTGAGGCTAATTTTTCCTTTAAGTTATATATATGCTGACGCGTACGCTTGTGGAGAATTTCAGGATTATTAGTAGGTATATTATGTGGTGAACATATTCTAGGGTCTGATCCCCATTATCTTAATTTGAACTGAACTATTACAATTTGAAGGTTTAAAGTTTTCTCCAAGTAGACCATTAACTAGGATAGTGGTGACACACCAACTAAAATCTAGAATATAAGTTGGAAAAAGGTTGATTGCTCAAAAGAGAATCCAAGGTAAACATAAATATGCTAAGTAGCTTTCTAGCTAGTTAGATAGAAAGAGATTAGAAGCACTTGGAATCCATCCTAGTATTACTCTCGTCCACGCTCTCATCCTAGTACTACTCTCGTCCACGCTCCCTTCCTAGTACTACTCTCGTCCAACGTGGACAAGAGTAGTACTAGGATGGATTCCAAGGGCTTCTTATCTCTTTCAAGTCATAAGAGTAAGACTACACATGTTAGTTTTCAAACTAAACACCATTGTATTCAATACAATTATAGTTATCATCAGGAGCAAATCCTAAATTATAATTTATTTATTTTTGATCGACAAAAATATATATAGATAAATAGATAAAAACTCGACAAAAGTACATTAAGAAAGGAAAAAAGCCAACACCGACAAGGATATTGACATGCCATGGGACCAAGGGAAGGTGGAGGAGAACCAACGAAGTGTTGGAAATAGTGAATAGCATTCTATGCATGAGTGACCGGAATAGGTATTTACAATTTCTTAACTAAATACAATTTTACGCTTGAATGACCGAAGGCTTTTGTAGAACTAGACTATTTAGTGTGTATGTGCATGCGCGCGTGTTTCTAATCTACAAATAGCAGATAGGCAACCACGTATTCTTTTATAATAATAAAAAAAAGGATAATTTTCCCGACTTGAACTCACCAAGTTCGAAACAGATAACACTCGTCATAAGGCGCGCGTTTTGTATATTTCCCAAACAAGACTCTTTCATCAAACCTTGCTCTATTGAGAAGGAAACACTCAGAGGTCGTTTAATTGGGTGAATTTTCTCCATGTTTTTCAATAGTAGGTAGACTTTACTTTTTGAAAATAATGTCACAATTATCCCGATAGGGAATTTATGAAGTTGCAAGTCTCTTCTAGTCCAGTTGTTGGACTTGTGGCAGACAACATAGTCCTTGCCTTTACCTATTCTTCTTACATTACATAAAAGACTTTTGACTCCCTACTCGCTAGTAGAAAAGAACAAAAGAGGGAGAATTTGATTCTTCTCTTTCGTTTCACTTTTCCACTCACTGAAACCAGAAAGTACGCCAACTGCCTAACAAAGGCATCTATAGGCTATAGGTAGCATTTGGAATTTTCTTAGGAAATTAAGGTTTAAGTTTTAGCTTTAGGTAGCTTATTCCTAATCACTTGTGGAAAAACAGTGGATATAAATCAAACTCATAGTTGAACCTTATTTAGGTTGGGAGCCATGATCTCTGTGTGGTATGGTCAAATACACAAAATTAGTGAAAATTCTCAAAATTTTAGTGGGGTATAAAATTTGGAGGCCCAAATGTATGAAAACTGATTTTATAATGCGTAGTAATATTAGAGGGTATCTTGAGTAAGTTTACGTTGTCGGGTTTCACCCCACTTACCACTATGTGGCTCTGCTAGTCTACTCGAACCTTATACCTAGAGATGTCGTCACGTTAGTTTCTTAATTATCTTTGTTTTAACTCAGATAATCACGATTTATCATATATAGAGGAAAATTTTGGGCCCCCGGCAAGTACCCATGATACGATTGGTCCCCCAGACAAGTCCATTGACACTGGTCTCAAGTAAGTAGAGAAAAAGAAAGAGATAATTACCAGAAGTGGATAACATTGGATTAGTCAATCATATTGTTGGACACTACAGCCCTGTATCTGCATTACGCTATTCTATAAATCCTACCATCTTAATGAGGAGAAAGGTAGAATCAAACTTATAGACATGACTTTATTGGCAGGACTTTACCTAAATTTTCCAGATGTATGATTGGTTTGATAATGATTAGTAGGAAATTAAGAGAAGGTTTAAACATATTTGAATGTTCAGTTTAGATGTAAGATAGGTTCGAAACTATGTGAAGTGAACTTGAGCAACTGGTCAGACACAATTAATCACCACATATGTATTGTATAACATTTATAGATGATGTGTACCCTATCATTTATCCGTGGGGGTGGCCTGGTGGTTAAGACCTAGGACTTATGGATTTACTCCCACCTAAGATTACAAATTCGAAACCTCTCGAATGTTTTAAACTCATTCGGGGTCAGTCCATACAGAGCTCTCCCAAATGGACGGTGGGATTAGCCCGAAATTATCGAAATCTGCAGCTTGTCAACTTGGGTGTGGAAAAGCTTGGTCTGAAACAGTTAGGTGAAAATGAGCTGTGTGATAAGGACCCACTATTAGACCAGACGAGATTGTAGACTTTAATTGAGATTGAGAAAATCATGAGATTCGCAGCCACAAGAAAAGCCAAAAGACAGAATACATATATTAAGGGGTTGTTTGGCTAAATAAGTCAAATGACTTCTTTTTTTTGTGTTTATTTAATTTTTTTTTTTGCATTTGTTAATTTTTTGTCAACTTTTTATGGATTATTGCTTCGTCACGACAAGAAAAATCTAAAAAGTACAAATTTATGATCGAAATCCAAATTATTTTAAATAAAAACGAAAAAATTTGGCTTTATCCTATTTTTGGAGACTTCTCATAGCCGTACGCATATTCTATTTTTGAAGACTTCTCGTATCACCAAATCCATACTCAATTATTGTATCCAAATTCCATATTCATATCCATATCCATGTTTCATAATTTTCTGAAGGCAAGAGAAATGTTACTGATAAGATATATTCTCCACGTGTTGGCTTTACTTAGGCGATCCCAAACTAATATCCCACAATGATGAGAAAAACAAAGGTAAAGGTCACAGAAATCCTACACAAACAAAAGAGGCTTCAATCTAAGAAATGGAACTATGGAAAAGCTCAAATTACTGGTCCATATAATCATTGCCTCCAAAATGATTTGTTGTCTTCCAGAAGGCTGATTGAAGTTAAGGGTATTGTTTAATAAGAACATCCAAAATTGGGCACCCACTTCCTTAATTATTTAACAGGGTGACTAACCATTAGACCAAATCTATTAATTAATTACATTGATCACTTGTACTTTAACCACCACCACAACATTAGTGTCAAACCATATAATGGCTGCTTTTTCCCTAACTCAATTAAACTCTTTGATATGGTCTTTCTTTTTTCTTTTCTTTTCTTTTTTTTTTATAACGAGATGCCTGGGCCCGCTCAACTTAACTAATCCTGGGGACCAATGCTACCATCCACGATCCAAGGTCCCATTCAAAGTCAAAGCAAAATTCTGTGTGGATTGGCCCCAAAAGTGTTTATAGCACCTAAGAAGTTTAAAGCCTGAGACCTTAAGAGAAAGCAAACACCTAAGCCTGGGCTAAACGGTTTTCTTTGATATGTTTCTTCAACACCCGTCAAACTATCAAAGTATCAAACCCACCCCCCAAGGCCCCAACTGAACAATAAAAACCAAACTTCCACTAAACCAAGCCAAATTTGTATCAATCTCTCTCTCTCTCTCTCTCTCTCTCTCTCTCTCTCTCATCAACCTTAAATAACCCTTCCACACCCAAAGGCAACCCTACAAAAACTAACCACAAGAGAGAGGTAAGAGACCCATCAATGGAGAATACACAAAAGGCCCTAGAGAGAGAGAACCCATCTCTGCAGACCTCCCCTAAAAGCAATAACATATGTATCACCACCAATAACAATGATGTTGAAAGCCCTTCAACACCAAAACACATACCCAAATCAGAAACCAATGGCTTTCCAACAACCTTTATTCATGCAGACACAAACTCCTTCAAACAAGTGGTCCAAATGCTCACTGGTTCCCCAGAAACCGCCACCAAACAAGCCTCCAAACCAGGCGGTCCAGTCAAGACCCGACCCAAGAAACCAGGTTTCAAGCTCCATGAGAGAAGGAACAGTACTCTCAAGAACCTCAAGATCATCACCGGGCTTTCGCCCACAGGTCACACCAAGATATTGTCACCCAGTTTTCTTGACCTACAAAAGCTTGATATTCGTGATAGGTCTTCTTCACCTTCATCATGTAATTTTCTCTCTCTAGAAGAAAAACTTGTTGCAGAGAGAGGGTTTTATCTTCTTGGATCGCCCGTAACAACGCCCCAAGGGTCGGAGCCTCAGCTTCTGCCATTGTTTCCGTTGACTTCCCCAAGAGTTTCGGGTACTTCTTGAAAAGTTTGGTTTTTACCGATAGATTGTAAGATTTTAGCTGGTAGAAGTGAAAAAGGTCATCAGCGGGAGGGAGAGATTCAGGAGTTGATTCTAATTTTATATACAGTCGTTCTCTACATGATATGGCAATGGTCTAATTTTAAACTTCTTTTTCCACCTGTAGTTTTCTGCTTAGTATTCTGTTATTGTTCCACTAGGACCTGAATCTATTTTCTGGAAAATGGATTAAATGTTGCAAAGCAAAACAAATAAAAAGGCAATCTATTGAAGTGAATATGCTCTCAGACTCATATATATAAGTTCGGTATCCAGGACGATATGGGACTTCTTCCCTTTCACATGCTACACCAAAAATAGTGCGATATTCTACGAGAAAAGAATACAGATCCAAATACAAATGTCCATACACCATTTAGCAATCTACACCCTAGTTGATGGCACTTGTTGAACAGTTAAGAGTTCTTCTAGAGGGACAAGGCAGGAAGAACTTACTTGCGAAGGCTCAATCACGTAATCTCCCCTAAGGGCCCCAGCCTTCAGAACCCTTGTCACATTCCCCTGCATTCACAAGTGCCATTGACATTGCAAGCAGAACATGGCACATGGCTTAGAGTAGACCAGTCCAATCCCAATTGGTGAAGCTTGATGACAGCATCAAAGAGAGTGATAAAATTCAGCCTGATAAAACAACTGGCACGTCTGAGGAAAGTCTAAGGGAGGATGAACCACATTATACAAAGAACAAAAAGTTTGTTGCAAGGCTATTGACACAAGCTTGAACTAAATTTACCCCACCGGGCCCCTCCCCACATAATTTGCCTAGAGTCATGTGACAAAACTCTCACTAATGTTCAGAGTGACAGCATTCCTGGCTGATATCACAGCAAACATCTAGTTGTGGGCAAGATTGGCTGGAACCGAATATTTAGGTAGGTAACGATTGGTTGATTAGGCTGCCAGGTTACGAGAAAGATTATCATTTGCCATAATACAAGAATCAATAGCAAATATGTATCGAGATTAATGGGAATGACAATATCTTCTAAAGTACGAGTACAAAGGAACAAGGGATTGACGATCTTTTTCACCCAATAACCTAATCTAGCTCTTGGAATAAAAGTCTACTTCCTAGGAAGCAACTTTAAGACCTTTTTGTTTAGGAAACCAGATGATAGACAGTAGTATTTCAGCAATCCATTACAGTATGTTAGAGCTCACCATTTCCAATAGTTAGAAGATAAGTTTTAAATGTAGTAAGGCAGGAACATTGCAGAATCAAGGTCGAAAGCAAGGGAAATCATGTTTCATTCTGTCACAAATATCGAGGTATAACTCCAATACCAATTTCTTAGAACTTTTTCTCCAAATCTACAAGAGACACAAAACTTCTCCCGTGAACATACTAGAAAACGGGATATAAAATAGAAAATTGCAGGTTTTGGGTTTACACAGTCACCAACCACTAGCCTTGGAACATATCTGAAAGGTTCCCACCGGTGGTCAAGCATCTTGTTTTGTTCAGCATTCCAATAATTTTGAGCCTCCATCATTCTCCATCAGAAGTCAAACCTTCAGAAGAAAATGGACAGAAATGACCTTGAAAGGGCCCATCTACAGATCCAATGGACCACATCCCTGTGTTTGGTTAGAACATTAGCTGCCAGGAGTAAATATCCGTCGCACATTATGTTCAACAAAGCATACGAGATACAGTAACATGGGGGTGTGGTAATATTAATCTCTAACAGTCAAACAAACAGGGCCTAAGAAAAAAAAAGAGAAACATGCACAAGCTCTTTTCTGTTTCCCGTGTGAGTTTAGTTGTGCACACGCAATTATGGGTCAGAGAGGGGGCTCGCATTTCATAAACTGCATTCCGGCAATTACAAGAACATATTATGTTTCATAGTACATACAATTCATTACTAACACAGTTATTTCTTTTGTTCAATTCCACCTTTCAGTTTAAAACCATTCCTTACTACTCTGTTGTCTCTGATTACATCAACTCATCAAATGCTTACTTCCGAAAACATCGAGTGTGTAAGCCTCAGCTATTAGCAGTCATTTTCCAAGAAATTACACTTGTAATAAACACCCTTGCACCTACTGATGATGTCTGTGGGGGGCTGAAATCACCTTTGACCCTTCTTCCCCTTTGTTGAACGGAGGAGGGACGGAACGGTGAACTGAGTACCTGAAAACTGAAGGGGGGTGTACCTCCGGGAAGTGTGAATACATATTCTGTATCTTGAATATATATTATGTATCTTCTTGTAATATGCTATTTTAGGACATGTATCGTAATCAAATCATAGCATAATCATAGGGTAATCATATCGTAATCAAATCATAGTATAATCATAAGAAAATCATATCGTTATCAAATCTTGTAATCTTCCTTTCTTAAGCGTAGCTTTACTCTATTTAAAGGTGTACTCACCTCATTGTAATTCATTCAGAAATAACATTAGTATTTTCCGTTTCTGTTTCTCTATTTTCTATAATGGTATCAGGGCGGGTTCCGAAACCCTAACACAGGGACAGACTAACATTGAGGCAGTGCAAAATTTCTGTAGGAAGTAATATAGTTTTGGGGGTATTTCTGTAAATTTGCCCCATAGAATATTTTCCCCAAACATTTTGCCCCTATACTGCAACCAAACTACAATGTTGCCCTTTCCACTTTCCAGTCACTTTTTCCTCCTCCTCCTCTCTCTCTCTCTCTCTCCGGAAAAAATTGAAGAATGGAGAATAACTCACCCTGTGAAGGAAAAATCTAGAAACCCTCGAATATCGATCACCACCGCCGACGAACTCAGCTGGAATTGGACCGGGAATAGACCCGTTTTACAGGCGAGTAGTTTAGATCCCATTTTTCTTTTTTACAGAGTGGATTTCAGCCATAAATACTCTATTTCTCTAAATACTTTTTCTCTCTATATGGATAATGAATATGGGAATGAAAATAAGAGTTTCTGGCTATTTTTTGGAACTTATTTTTTGGAACTCATTGTTTCTGGAACATGGACGAGGGCCATGAGGCCTAAGGGAAAGGAAATCAACATTTTATAAATAAATATCTCATTTTGGTTATTGTTCTATTATTTTTGTTTTTTCCAGATTATTTGTACAAGAACAAAATTATATGTTGTAAATCGCATAAAATCCTGGGTCCGCCACTGCCCTAACAATGCAATACAGCAAGCAATCATACAACAATTATGCGATCAAGAGATCATATGTACAATGTGCTATGCAAGATACAAGATTGACAAAACCCCCAATTTTTTTTTTTTTTTTACTTTTTTTTTAAAAGATCATGGCAAAAATAAAAAATAAAGAAAGAAACAAATTTATAAAACCTACCGGAAAAAGAAAGACTTTTTTTTTCAGAACTCCTAACAATTGAGGACTGTGGCAATCTCTCACAAGTCAAAATTTATTTATCTCAAGAGAGAGAGAGTTATGTAAAGACTTCTCTTTATTTCAAGAGAGATAGACTCTATCACAAACTCGTAACAAAATGAAATTCATCTTCTACAACAATTAAAACTCTAGAGAGTGATAATCATTTAATCAAGCAAGAGTTTGAGATATAGTGCAACACATAGTCCTAACCTGTTTTAGATTTCCTGTCCTAGTTTGGAAAGAGTTCTATGGCTTTCTACTATATGCAAAGTTTCGGGTAGTCTCAAGGGGTGCTCCGTTAGGAGTTTGCTGGAACCCCTAACATAGCCCGTGACATACCGGATATTAGGTGACTCAACGTGGGTTGCCCGCTTGAGGCACATGACAAAGAATTAAATAAAGCAAATATTAATTCCATGTTGAACTTTCTAGTTATGGCTCTCAAGTCCCCAGCAGAGTCGCCAAAACTGTGGACACCACCCCCAAGGGGCATCACCACACATATATTCTCACTACATGTTTCCTCTTCATAAACTCAAAATCGTGGATATTCCCATGGCTAGGAACATCGCCACACGATAATTAGTACCACTGAATAGAGTCACCACTTAGTTTATTAAAACTAAGAAAAACAGGTAGAGATTCTAGGTACGGGAGCCGAAACTACAATAAGGGGAAGGTGTTAGGCACTCCACTTAGCCCGGTTGCAAGACCGGCCCATAATTATTCAACATAGATTTAATATTCGCTTTAATCTAATTCTACAAGTAAACTAATTGTTAGCCTTTAAACAGTTAATAGGTGATCCAAGACAGTAAGTAAGCCACATGCAACAAAATAAATTAATAAACAAAATCTATCCCAACAGATGGATTCTACTGGATTAATATACCGACCGTGGGAACGATGTCCGCCGATATTCTTCCTCACACTAGAAAAACGAATAGTTTAACAAAGAATCAGAATACTATGATTTCAATACAGAAAAGGGAAATAGATTAAACCATAGGCCCTTGGGCCTCACCACCTTAATCCCTCAGTGCACAATTGCTTCAGATTAAGGGTGATGTCCCAGCAGATATTTTTCCTCACACTAGAAAAAACGAACAGTTTAACAAAGAATCAAAATACTACGATTTCAATACAGAAAAGGGAAATAGATTAAACCATAGACCCTCGGGCCTCACCACCTTGATCCCTCAGTGCACAATTGTTTCACATTAAGGGTGATTGATTGAATTGCTTCTTGAAACCCTAGGATTAGGGTTTGTACTTCAGGGTTTGATCACTCGAATTGCGACTACTCATGGGAGGTTAGGGTTTTTGTAGAGAGGATATGAAAGATGATTTCTGCAGAGTTTAGAGGTATGAGATGGAGGAATTGAATGTGTATTTTGGAGCCCTAAAGTTCTCTTTATATAGGCACTAGATGACATCGCCCCAACCAATCACAATGTACGAATTAAATGAGAAGTATATAATCATTAGATCTCTTCTCAAAATCCTTTTTGTAGCCCTAAAGTTACGTGAATTGGCTGCTAGGGTTTTGTGATCGGATTAAAACGCTGACAGAAGGTTCCAGATTCTTGGCCAAAACAATCTGCTGGCCGCCAAATGGATCTGGCGGCCGAGAAATCAATCTCACGGAGAGATTTCCAACACCATATTCTACAAGATTCCACGGGTAAAGAAAAGAAGTAACGTTCGTGAGATCAATCCAACGGCCAGCAAATCTATTCTACTCAAAAATTGTACTTCTGTTCCACAAGGCTATTTGGCTCTCAGTTGGGTCCTCTAAATAGCTAAACGTACTCATCAAAGTCCTCAGGTTTACGAGAAGTCAATCGTCAATCGCATTATCCTATTCATCATCGGGATGGTCCCCAAGGTGGAACTTGAAATACTTGTTAGGCCAAATTGGGGTGTCTACGCTACACCTTCACTATCTATTCCAAATGTCTTTTATGTTCCTCAGTTGTCTTTAAGCCTACTTTCAATCAGCCAATTATCCGACTCTGGTTTTGATGTTTTCTCTTCCTCTGGTTGTGTTGTGCAAGATCGGGATTCCAAGAAGCAAATTGGGGCAGGCTGATGTGAAATTTTAATGTACTTGCAAGCGCACGAATCGTACCGAAGTATAGTAATGCAAGAGCGAGGTCGAACCCACAGGGACTTATGATTCTTCTAGGAAAAATAAATAACTTAAACCGATTAAACCCTAACCTAGTCGACAAAAGTTGTGATAGATTTTTTAAACTAAAAGTAAAAAGTAAAAACAATAAACTAAATTATCAAAGACGAGGAAACTAAAATTTCTTTTTAATCAAAGGAGAAAATACTAGGGTTTCGGAATCCACACCCATTAACTAGTATCATTATATATTCATGATCATTAACTTTACCCAAAATTTCTTCATGATAATCTGAAAGCTAATTCTGTTACCATGGAAAATATCATCGTGAAAATTCATCAAAAAGTCTAATATTTGTTCCTCTCCGCTCGCAAGTATAAAATCGAATCATTAATTGTATCCGCTTTTAACAAATCACAATAAATATCCAGTTTTATAGTTAACAATGAAAATTCAGCGTTCAATGTTAAAGACAATTCCAAATCATGAGAAAAACATGATTGAACTCATATCCAAAATTTATCCCTAATAGTTGATTTGGAGTAAGAACAATTTAATCATAATCAAAATCACATATTTGGGTAAAATCAAATCTCATAAATATATAAATAATAATCGTTAATGGGGCTTCATCCTCAACCCTAGTTGAAGAGTTTAGCCGCTCATGGAGTCAAAACACATACTCAAATAATAAAAGAACTCCATTGAAGAAAATAAGGTCTCACAAAATATGAAAAGATGTTCAACACTTATTCCTCCTTGCTCCAGCCGAGGTAGTGCTTCTGTTCTTTTGCCCGTCAGTGAGTTCTCTCCGATTGATCTCCTTATGCAAAGCCTAATGCCTTTTGTTTATACACACTGCCGAGATTTATTTCCTTGTTACTTGGTCCACTCAAAGATTTCTCTTAGAAATTGTCTTTCCTTTTTTTTTTGATTCTCAAACCCAATTCTGCCTTTTATGATAGCCTTTGATTTCTAAGAATAAACTCTTAGCTGCGTGTAGATTTCCAATTACCAGTACATGCTCCTAAATCATGAATCAATGACTTGCCTTAACCGAGTCCTAATCACGTGCAGAACAAAATGACGTGTTGCAAATCTTTTCTTGTATCAGAACCAAATCCGTTGCGGCCTATTCTTGATTCCAAATCACCACTTAATTGGACCCCCATTTGCTTTGAATACAATTATCATCTTTCCTGCATAATTAAGTAATTTAGCATAAATGATCAAAAAGATGATAACTATATTTAATTAGGCACAATAAAGAACTAGAAAACATATGATATTGAGGCTTCAATATGTCAATATTTTACGCTCATCACAGGCCGTAGAGTTGGTGCTCTATCTTTTGGAGCACTGGCATCTCCCAATAAAATCTTCTTCCACTGCTGTGCTATCTTTTTTTTGTTTAGATCATAAGTCGTCTCTGTTTTATCTTTGGCATTCTGGATTAGGACATCTGTCTAGTGAGCGTCTGAAACTTTTAGTTAAGTCAGGTCATGTAGGTCATTTCTGTCAGTGATATTTCAGAATGCAGTGATTGTAAGTTTGAAAAAATGCCAACTTTAACTTTCAAAAAAAGTACTTCTGTTTCTACTTCGCCTTTTCAGCTTGTTCACACTGATTTATGGGGCCCTTCTCCGGTTGCTACTAAAGGTGGTTTTGTCTATTATGTCTCATTTGTGGATGACTTTAGTCGGTATACTTGGGTTTACTTAATGACACACAAATCTAAGTTCTTTAAGACTTAAAAGAATTTCCATGCCATGGTTCAAAATTAATTTTCTACATAGGTTAAAATTCTTCGGTCTGACTTGGGTGGGGAATATCCACCAATCGTCTTGCACTGACACTCCTGCCCAAAATGGTAGAGCTGAAAGAAAACATCGTCACCTTCTTAATACTACTCAGTCTCTACTCCTGTCTTCCTTCGTCCTATCCTGTTACTGGAGAGAAGTTGTTCTCACCGCGGCCTATCTCCTGAATCGGATGCTCACCCCTCTTCTCTCTAGTAACTTTCCTTATGAGCGGCTTTATAGTCAGGTTCCTAATTACTCTCTTCTTCGAGTGTTTGATTCTACCTGTTTTGTTCTCCCCAAGAAAGACCGCACTAAGCTCAGCGCCCGTTGTGTCTTAGGTGTTTTTTTGAGGTATGACATTAATTAAAATGGGTATCGGTGTTATGACCTCGTGACCAAAAAGCTTTATGTTTCAAGGCATGTTGTCTTCTTAAATCATCTTCCTTATTTTACTTTTCCTCCTACACTACTCCTGTAGCCAAAGAAGACTTAATCCATATTGACCCCTTTCCTATGGATATGGATATGCCTCCCGAAGAGTACACCTCCACTCTTGAGCTATCTGATATTTCTATAGCCCCCTCAGCATCACCTCGCCGTGCTCCGACCACCCAGGTCTACACCCATCGTCCAACTTCTACAGCTGCTCCACAATTTGCCTCCGCAGATCCTGATCCGCCTGCTCGCCGGTATCCCCTTTGCGACAATCGTCAACCACCGGTAAAATATGACTTTACTAATACCTGTTTCTCATCTTCTTATCAATCATTCATTTCCCGCATTCACACTTATTTTGAGCCTAGGTCCCATAAAGTAGCTTGCAATGATCCTAATTAGGTAGATGCCATGCAAGATGAACTTACTGCTCTTGCTCACAATCAAACTTGGGAGTTGGTTTCACTTCCAGATGATAAGAATCTAATTGGTTGAAAATGGGTCTACAAGGCTAAAACTCATTCTGATATTTCTTTGGAATGGTATAAAGCCCGTTTAGTTGCTAAAGGGTTTTCTCAGGAGTATGAGATTGATTTTGAGGAAACTTTTGCCCCCGTTGCCAAAATGACCACTGTTCGCACCTTGATCTCAGTGGCAGCAGTGCATCAGTGGCCTCTTTCTCAGTTGGATGTAAAGAATGCTTTTCTCAATGGCAATCTCCTCTTGGCTTCTCTCATCCTTCCAGTATGGTTTGCCACTTACGTCATGCTCTATATGGCTTGAAACAGTCCCCTCGCGCTTGGTATTCACGCTTCCAGGATGCTGTTCTTCAGATTGGCTTCACGCCTAGCATGCATGACTCTGCTCTAATCCTCTATTGCACCTCTCATGGCCTGGTACTTCTCTTACTTTATGTTGATGACATGATCATCATTGGTTCTAATTTTGTTGCTATTGTTGTTGTTGAAGTCAAAATTCATCTCTTTCGTGAGTTCGATTTGTAAATGTCCCATTGGTTTGCATATGATCGATTAGTTTTTGAACCAGTAAGTAGATTAAGCATATTTGCATTTAAACTACAATTTAAAAAAAGGGTTAAATACCCGGACACCCCTCCAAGTATACCTCTTTTTCTCGGTCACCCCCTCTAAGAATTTTGCCTACGGCCAGACCCTCTCATTAAAGTTTACTTTTCTCCTAAACCCCTTCTATTAGCCTTTTGTCAAGAACTGTTAATTTTTCCATCTAGATTCTGTCAAAAATAATAAAATGTTCCAATATTGCCCCCTACTTGAATATACTCCCTAAAATAACCCATCCTCCTAAAAAGTCTGGTTTACAATTTCGTTCCCTTTTGGAACCAAAGGGGTTTGCGAGAGAGGTGAGAAGATTTATCGTTTTATGTCGGCTGAATTGGTTGCGTTTGGGGCTCGATTGAAGCTCCAGATTTCCTTCTCTTTCGCCTTCTTTTCCGCTCTCTGCATGCGACAACACCTCTGTTGTCTCCCCTAGCAGACAACCCACCTGTCTTTCCCCTCTGTTTCGATGCGTTTGAAGCAAATGAGGAACAAATATTTTGTCCATTTACATGTTTTTCGTGGTTTTTTGTGTTATTTAATGTTTTCGGGCTCCGATTTGAACGGGGTTTTGATTTCTGTTGTTGCAGAACTTGTTCGGGAGTGGGTTTTCACGTCTCTTCTTGTTCTTGAGACGGCCTCACTTAGTAAATCTCCATAATCTTGATTAGTGATTCCCTTTCCTTTTTTCGATTTCTAAACAAGACTTACCACAATGGGGGGCAATATTGAAAAGGGAAAACAGAGCATATACACCCCATCTAACAAAAACAGAGCAGATCTACTCGTTGAACCTAGATTAGTTCCGACGCATATGAGAGAGAGAGAGAGAGAGAGAGAGAGAGAGAGAGAGAGACTTCTGAATATTACCGAGAGGTAGAGCCGGTGAAATTAAAGTAATTTTTCCAAATCAAAGAGAGAATAAGTAATTGAAGAAAATTAGGTTTCAAATTAGTAAGATTGTTGAATGTAATATAGCAATCTTTTCCCCCTTTGACCTTTTCCTGCATTTATCTCTCCTAGCAGAGAACTGATAGCATGAGAGAGACGGAGAGGTGGCTTCGGTGGAGGTTGAAGGTCGTGAATGTGTTTGGGATTTGGGGCAAAAATTTTGGTATTCTATTTGCAGAGAGAGAAGTGTGGATGCGGGTATATATATGTAAGGGCAAAATGGTCATTTCATTTATTCCGTCCAAAGGAGTTAGATCCTCCAAATGAAAACTTTAATGAGGGAGACTGTCTGTAGGAGAAATTCTTAGAGGGGGTGTCCGAGAAAAAGAGGTATACATGGAGGGGTGTCTGGGTATTTAACCCTTTAAAAAAACTCACCATTGCATCTACCCTCACTGGGATGGACTTCGAACCACATCTATGTTTGGACTTCATTTCGCTCCGATTCTTTATGTTTTTAGTTGATTTGTTCTACAAAAACCGCAAAAAAAAAAAAAGGAGAAACAAGATCTGCAATTGATTAACTGCCTATATCATTACAATTAACTGCCTATATCATTACAAGTCGAAAAGAAAAGTACCATGCAAAAAACATAACCAACCCAATTAAACCTGTTGAAACAATTTTTCCACATGTCCTATACAAAATAAGCTCGGGTAAAAAGCAATATCATGAATCACTAACTGAAAGTTCATGCATGCATTTCCACATAAATGAAATAGCAACCTGTGCATTTCCATTAAATACGCTGAGCTAAAAAGGAAACTAAACATGTGCACTTCCCTGACTTAAAAATGAAAATGTAGTCTAAATTGGAACTGATGCAGATACAGAAAATGAAAACAGGTTTCTTCCGAATTGATGCAAAAACAGTAACAGAAAAAAGACATCATAAATGCAGAAACAGATGCAGAAGAACCAATACAAAGCTTCTCTTTAGCTTGTTTGGTTCTATATGGATTAAATCTCCTAAAAAAAGAAAGATCAGGGTTTTACGAATTTTTTGTTAGGATGCTTGAATAGGACATGGATATTCCTTGGTCAACGAAGTTACCAGAATTCGGTATCACTCCATTTCTTATAAATTAGACCGATCCACTGCTTGTGACTGACGCCAGATGGTGGGTGGCTTCTGGCATACTCTACCCCCTTAGTAGTTTTAAGCTTATTGTACTTTCTGTAAAGCATATAACTGTAATCACTCAGTCTACGCCAGTTAGGTAAATATTTTTGATAGTCGTCATGCTTAAGATTTGAGAGAAAAAATTCAGGGGTACTCGCTTAAATTTTCTAATCTCTACTTCCGCTTCAGTTTACATCTCTATTGTGTTGCTCAGTCGGTCATATGAGATGGGGTTTTGGTGACTATAGATTGGAGAAATACTAACATATAAGTGCATATATATACATCGATCCATGTACAAACATATATATACAAGATTATGAGACCTTTGGCCCAAGTAATCACAACAAATCAACTGGATTTAGGATCTTTGGAGGAAGATATGTAAAAGACATAGAGAAACTTACCACCGTACCTGAAATCTTAGACTCGAGCTATTAGAAAGACAAGTAGAACGCTATTGTGATTCTTGATGCTCCGATCAAAAAATAATTCACTGTGGCAAGCTATGGCGGGTTCATCAAAGTGTTCTCTGCCTTTTTTCACCACCACCTCTGTCACTCCACCACCTCCACCTCTGCCTCCTTTGCTGCCCCTCTCCCCACAACTCATCAGCTTCTCCCCAACACAAAACCCCCACTGCCACCTAAAACCGCCCGCTGGCTGGGTTTCATATCCACCTCACTGCAGTGGATAATTCATCTTATTTAAAGCATAAATAATGCTCAAAGCCTCACAAGAAGAAAGTTACTCACTCGGTAGTCCACCCATTTGTCTAAGAATATCAATTGGTTGGGTATCGAGAACTCTCGCTTGTACAACCTCCCGAGTATGCCTACTAAGCTAAGCAATGAAATCAGTTACTATTTATGTATTGAAATATAAATATTCTGGTTCATGTAGTAAACAAACCATATATAATCAACAGTTCCCATGAACTTGGAGTGATAAGATTGCCAAGGGTTCCCCGTGGTTATCCCTTGTTATCTCGCATCCCTGGGCAATTGACTCGATGTGTATTTTTTTAATATCAACATATGCAGCACATTTAAGTAATAAATAAGATAGGTGTATTGTCTTGTATGCTACCGCTTTTTACTTTCACCTGAAATAAGATGAGTTACTCCTTCAGTCCCCGTAGCAAAACATAATTCTTCACAACTCTATCTATAAATCGGGGCCTTGAGACAGAACTCCAAAAGCTGAATGGGCATAAAAATCAGTCGATTAAATTGCTTATATCAAACATAGAATTAGATTACTCGACCTATGCATGATACGGTAACACCTGAGAAGTAATAGTGAATAATGCCATTCTTTTCCATAGAAACAACAATCACAGTAGCTTTGTTCGGTTAACATTTCTGTTTTTGTTTTTGTTTTGTTTTCAATCATTACCCTATTTCTTTCTCCAATTATTACCCTATTTTTTCAATTATTACTTTCTCATCTCTCTCTATGTCTCTCCAACCATTACCCATATCTTCAATCATTACTCTATTTCTCTCTCCACCCACTACCAAAACTAAACTAAACTCCCAACCAAACAAAACCAGTACAACTTTCTTTTTTCTCCTTTTTCCTTCCAATTTTCAGGTTCAAATGGATAATCTCATTTCCATTGTGTTTATACATTTGCTGGTTCTCCTGTTCAAATGCAAAGAACACATGTAGACCATTTCACTTTCGCCTTGTGTCTCTCTAAAACACTTGAGAATATGCAAGATGGAAAAAATTTTAGGAGGAATTATGAGTACAACCGGGCAGCATACTTGTCCTGATGTTGCGATGGTTGATCCTCCAAGGGACAAATAGCTCCTGAAATATTTCTTCTATCGTGTAGTTGAAGGTCCAACTGCAACAGATTAGAACCAATTGAGTTCCAAATGCATAAATCTGATAACAGACTGATGGATGTATTTTTTAGTGGAGTGCAAATTTCAGAGAATGCTTGTTAGACAGTGGCAGTGTCTATGGTCTGGATACAAAGAAACGATCTACAACTCACCTCAGTTGAAGCTAGAAACTGATACATTGCACTCTGCACATGATAAGAGCAGAAGTCAGTAATACTGAAGCGAAGGGAAAACTAAAACAATGTATTCGCTTACAAACGACGAAATTAACAATTGCAAGTGAACGAATAACTTGGAGCATGCTGTTAAAGTCCCCAGCAAGCACGACAGGAATGCTGCCCCACTCCTGTGACAGTTCATAGGCCTTATTAAGAAAAAGTCAAATCTACAATAGTCATGTTACATGGAAAAATCATAAACAATATCAGCGATGTCATATATTGCAAAGCTATAAGTTTTCCCATTTTAACATGTACTCCATTTACTCCCTTTTCACATGTAAACCTTTTTCCTTTTAGCATCTAAACAGTTTCTTTCCCATTTAACATCTAAACAACTTATCCATCAATAACAGACAAAGATACCAAATATAGTATATATTTACGAGAATACAAATTCCAAGCGCAGATTTGAAATCTGCATCTTAATATCTTTTGAGAATATAAATAATAAAGTAATAAAGTTTCCCCTTTCTCTAACAGCATAAGCTTTTAGATGAGCTGGTAGTTAACAACCTAATATGGTATCAGCGTAGACAACAGATCATGTGTTCGAACGGCACCGCCTATCTAATGATTAAAATTTACACGTGTTTAGTCTGCTTATAGAGGAGAGTTTGGCTACACATGAGTTGAGAATATAAATAATAAAGTTCTCCCTCCTAGTAGTTAACAACAAAATATAACATAACCTTAAGCTAAAACGAGTGTACAGAATCAACAAATTCGAAGAAACCGACCACCTTCACCACCCACACTAATCTTGATAAGCTAGAACGAGCAATCCCTAGCCCAGCTTGATATCTCCCCGCTTTGGGTTGAAGAGCACATGAATATTTCCAACCAATAAACTTCGAGATTTACCGGCCCTAGTGAAGTCTGATTAAAGAAGCAACATAACAGGTATCTAAAATGGTTACTTCATCAAAGAAGCAACATAACAAGTATCTCAAACATTAATTTTAAAATTCTAATGAAAGGACGAAAATTTCATTCAAGCAACATATCATATGTGATTCAAAAAGAAGGATAGGAGAATTGCAAGATACCCGAAGATGTTTGTTTAGAAAATGATATAACAAGTATCTAATAGGGGTTTTGATGTGCACGCTATCAGCTGCCTAACGCTTAGAAAATGATATTGAATATGTTAAATTTAGATGGTTTAAAGCCCTTGACAAATTGAATCACAAAGAGGGATTATGTAGCCAACCCAATTGATTGGGAATCAAGGCTTGAACTGATTTGGTTTGGTTTGGTTTGGTTAGGCATCTTTCTGAAAGTCTAATTTGGCTACTATACGCAGTTTAGGAGTTCCAGAGAAGCGAAGCTCTACGAGTGATGAATTAAGACAAGAGAACTTTTATCCTCAAAACATGTCTAAAGGTATCTATACATATTAGGTGAGGCGCACGTGCTAGCACGCGGAGTCTCGAGCCTGTGAATTTTGTGCCCATGATGTGGAATTACCAAAAGTCTCTATGAATAGGGATAGACACCAAGAGCATTTCTTTTAGCCAAGAGGGTAAATTGTTTTAAACATAGAGGGCAGGGGGGAAAGGGGGGTTGGGTTTAGCGTGGAAGAAGTGAAAGAAATAGAGACCGAACCAAGGATGAAGGAAGCACTCCTTTACAGCCTTTTTTTGCAGCTTGAACTGATAAGCCCGGACCAGACTCAAATGTTAAGACTAACAACCTAGAATCATATGTGAAGTTTTGTAGCAAAATAAACATCAGTGCTAGAGTGCTTGAGAATGTCAACGCATGTAAGACCTTTGGTCTTAGCCCATCTAAAAGGCTGAAGAGATGCCACACTTCCACTAAAGTTGGCAAAGCAGCGTCCACACAATTAGAGATGGCAATATTGAGGTTTTCAACTCCAAACCTCCCAAAAGTCTTCATGCAAGTGGAGAGAACCCTATGCATTATATTTCATTTGACACTTGACTAAAATTCTTAGCCAACGATTAAAGGCAGAAAACAATACATAGATCATCACGTTGAAGCTCATTATGAAGGGTCAACGTAGAGTGTGATTAAAGGCTTATTGCTTCAGTAAGCAAGCTACTGATCTATGTCAAGGAAGCATCAAAGGGTGATTATAATCCTGCCTTTAACCCATACAATCACCAATCATACCTGAAACGGATAAAATTGAAATTAGCTCCAAGAACGAATTGTGTGGCGAATTACCACTGATCTACCTCTGTTTCCTTGCCCAAATTGTGTACTTCTTGCATGCTATCTATCTTTTGCCCCTATGTCAAATTACAACATGCTTAAGGGAAAATGGAAAGGAAGTTTTGGGCGGTGATGCATCAAAAGCGGGACACAAAACTTAATCTAGCACATGTAAAACGTAGGGGAGAAGGATAATTCTTCTACTATTTGTTATATACGTATCACTATTTATTTATAACTGGTTTGCCATGGTGATAGTTCTCCTGCGAAAATGAATTTTATAGGTATATAAGTGAAACAAAAACAAAGGAATCTTGCAAACTAAATCACAGCAGGTACTATTAGATAAAGATGAAAACATCACTCCCATATATTGAACACTTTATTGACAACTAAATATGGACACTGATGAATATGTCATCCATCTAGCTATTGTTTTTTACCTTTCAATTGTGGTTGTCCTTATTCAAAACAAAGGCACCCACACTTGAATAAGTAGTCTTCTTTGTTTAGGTGGGTCATAGTTTTAAGCGAATTCGGTTTAATCAATTTGGTGGGAGCCATGGTAACAAATTGGTTTATCAATTCTAGATGTTACCCAATTTCAATCTCAACAAGTTCATGGGTAGGGGTAGTGGCCTAAAGTGAAGCATAGCTTCGAGAGTCTACAAAAATAAAAATTGGAGATAACGAAAAAGTCTCTTAAATAGGTGATCAAACACACATGGTCCCACACACAAAAAAAAACCAGAATCAGTGAGGCAGTGGTGTCCATTTATTCTCTGGCAATCTTAATAGAAACTCTAGACATTAGTACGAGAAAAAGATAAAATAATCATCACTTATATTCATATATCACCTGCCGAAAGTATTAAATAATTACAACCCATGTTTTACATATAATAAGAAAGGGTGAGAAGTAAAAATATATAGGAGAAGAAAGTGCCAAGTTCTACGAAGCAGACTTTCTGTTGTACCTCACTAGCCGAAAGCTGCAAACATCACTTCCATAACTCTGTCATCGTTTGCATATAACAATGGCCTGTAAGTAATTGCTAGTACAATAAGCAATAGGAATGACACATCAATGAAAAATAATAAATAAAGATATCATTTTTGTTAGGAAGAAGCAATGTAACCAACTTACCACAATGAAGTTCCCTAATCGGTCATATGACCATGTTCATTAAAATCCAATCACAAACCAAAATATATATGATCGCCAAAAGTGAGGCCCCATTGCTTCTCAAGAACCCACTAAAAAGAAATCTATTTTTCAGTTGTGTTCTTCGTAATATCAATTTCCTCGTAAATTGTATCATAAACTTGAGCCCGTTGTACGAAAGATACCAGGAAACAGTGTTAGCCCATAAAACCATATATCTCAACTTCTAATTTAAAATACTTTGATTCTTTAAACCACCCAGTTTCAACCACCGACGCTCCTTTCTGCATTTAGAGAACCACGAACTAATAGCAGATACCTCAAAGTGACTAACCAAGCTCGTTAACTCATTTGCCTAACCTTTAAATACAAACAAGTGCAGGCCTGCAGGGATCCGCAAAGATGTTATGTTTGTCAAGAGTCAAAATGAGAGGCAACCTATGCCAAAAATGCCCCCAAATGGGCATGCAGTTGTACATAGAGTTCAATGGAGTAAGACTTGGAACATTTTCACAAGAAGTCGATTAGTGGGTTTTGCGATTCTATGAACATATTGCAGACATCACAAATATGCCACTCGACAAATGTATCAAATATCCTTGATCTTGTATCTTCACTACTTATGTTAGTTTACCACAACCATTCCCAATTTCCCTTCAAAAGTTGGATTACTACTTGGTCATGCAAACTCAATTTACATAAACTACATCAAGAGGGTATAAAATAGTTTTGTACTATACTAAATTCTCTATAAGTGAAATTCAGCATTGATAGCATGCTCCGACAAATTGACCAGATCAAAGCATGCTCAGACAAATTCATTTCTGGAATAAGAGTACCATCCCTCCAATTATTACAAATAATACAAATCTTCCATCTACGCCATATGTTTTTCTTACAGTATCACTACACATAATATGATAAAGATGCTACACATACAAACGAAAACCATTTACAATCTTCTCTCTAATTGGACTTTCATGAGACATCTTTTGGAGAGGGCGTTAAATCTTTGTTCCACAGATTCACACATATAAGTTGAGCAAAACCTAGGGTTTGGTAAACTGGTTTGATCATTTAGATAAATGCAGTGAGAACACTGAAAGTAAGAACTGGCCGTACTCGCACTAACAAAAGAGAACCTAATATTACTTTTTGATCAGCCCATCTGAGTCGTTGATTGTGGGAGGTGGTGTTGAGTCTGTTGGCTATGCTGTTAAAAAAATTCATTTTAATCATCAAATGCCTCTTCTATCGCTACACCAAGGCATATTTTTTGAAGCAAAAACTCGTGGGAAATAAAGGGAACATGATTTCAACCACAAAAGAATTCAAAGCCAGGGAGATCTCATAAAACCCTATTTTCCCACACCAAAAGCATATAGTGACAGAAATTAGTAGGAAAGACACAATAGTACAAACAATTCATATGAGAAACCCGAAAAAGGAAAAGGAAAGAGATTCAGAGAGAGACCTATGGGCTTTGTTTTGACTCTCAGCTCTGCTGACTTCGGCTAAGAAGTTCTTGAGAAGTAATCTCCTCCTAGCTTATAAAAAATGCAATGATGAAGCTCTGCTTGGTGAGTTAGGAAAATTTTAAAAATAAGTCCCTAATTGTAGATGCTAACTTACATCGCAAAACTTTTCGAATCTAAAAGCAAACACTAGGGAAAAAATAGTAATGATTTACGATCACAACGAAGCCAGTACAATCGACCATGGACGCAACAAACTGTGTCAAAAAAAAAGAACTTTTTTTTTAAAAGATTGCCAATCCAAGCGTTTTATTTCATCATTCAAACATACCGATTCTTTTGCATTTTCTTCGAGTGTTTTCACATCGATTGCTAAAGTTTCGTGGTCAATATTCTCATAGACACCGTAGACGTCTTCAATTCCTTCCAATTCCTCGTCCTTTATGGGTGTGGTTTTGACGCACTCGAAGCGACTATAAATTTATGGAAAACTCAACTCGACATAACCCATTTGTTCACGTCGTTAGCCTGTATATCCAAATGAATCTTATCAAGCAAAAAAGTGAGCAGACAAACTAAAAATCAAGATCAACTAGCCCAAGCACAAACAAAAAATCAAAACCCTTGGAAAAAAGCAACATACCCAACTCATGAGATAAGCACAGAGGCAGAGGAATGGAAGATGAATGGACCAAACTCATACGGATCCCTTGGTTGTTAGCGATGATCTCGATGGGGTCGTGCTCCCAACGCACGAGTATGTTGTTCCGAGATCTATTCCAATCGTTGGTCCTCAATAGCAAATATACCCTCAATAGCAAATATATATATCAAAAATAAGAACACAACAAACAGATCTATAAGCACCATGTGGTATGCTTATTAAAACAATCATATCAAACACTACACACGGATCTATAAGCACCCTCAAACACACACTTAATAGCAAATATATATTCAAATCAAGAACACCACAAACAGATCTATAAGCGCCGTATGCTTAAAACAACCATATCAAACAACCCAAGAAGCAAAGAACCCAACCTGAGGGGAAAATAGTATCAGATCGCATAAAACAACCCAACTATTATCATCATCAGAAGAAGAGATAAACAGAACAATATATATGACAAAATCAAAACTATATTGCTTCTTTTGATTGTCAAAAAACTTGTCCCAAAATTTCATATAACTCTTATAAACTCCATCATTACCTATGCAGCTCCTTTACAAATGAGTTCTACAGCCCACGTGTATATTTATTTATTTATTTAATATAATTTTGGGAAATTACAATGTCCATTAAGCACAAATGAAAGCAAACCATAAGGAACTAGTCCTTACTCAATTTACAAGCCCAGGAAGCAACTGGGAGAAACAAACAAATGAGACAAGAAGCCAACCCCAAAACAATCAGGGGGAAGAAAGTTCTAATTGCCCCCCGCCGTGACGTATCCGTGTCTCATCCGTTTCCCCCTCTAAAAATTCAATCTAGCCGTGTTCCCCTCCACGCGGCGTGTACGGACACGTGTCCCGACACTGTGATACGGTAACCCCGAGAGGTGTCAGTGCTTCATAGGTGGTTCTCTATTATGCTGATCAAAACAGCTTTCTCGCACAACTAAATTGAATTATCAGTCCTCTACTCTTCATGGTGTTCTATAATCCGTATGAAATTTATAAGAAATGTCTATTTCGAGGAAAGTTCTTTTTAATTTGCTGATCAGATGTTAGGTGCAGGGAAAAATATATGTAGTGTTTGTTGGTCGGCAACCTGGACTCTATACCACATGGGAAGCAGCAAGCGCTCAGGTCACCGGATTTAGTAATGCAACTCACAGATCTTTCGAGACTAGAGAGGATGCAGAGAGAGCTTTTGCAAAGTTTGGGCAGCTCAATGTCGACATCCAACATGCTAGTCCAGCTCCAGCTCCAGTTCACGATAGTGCCGAATACAAAGAGTTGGAATGTAAGTTAGACAAGGTGCGTGCAGAGAGGGACTTTGCTTTTGATGTTGCTGGTGCATATGCTGAAATGTTAGCACGTTTGACAAATGTAGACTTGAGTGATTAACACCTGAAAGGTTCTTATAGGTGTGGAATGTAAATGTTTGTGTGGAGCTTTTGTGGGTGGGTGCTAATGGGTGAACATTTGTGTTTTGTGGATTTATTTTTCTTTTGGGGCTTAATTTACTAGCCACCCTCTAAAACTTTGCCCGTTTGTATAAACCATTTCATGATTTTGCACTAGTCTTTTTTGTTTTCCCTTTTTTGGGTTTTGTGGGGTTATGTCTTTGCTTCCCTTGTTTTTGGTCCCAGGTGCATGTTTCTCTGAGTATACTCATCTCAGCTTGGGAGTATGTTTTGATTATGCTGCTGTCACTTGGGACTCTCTCTTAAGATGAT
This sequence comes from Rhododendron vialii, assembly GCF_030253575.1. Classification (NCBI taxonomy): domain Eukaryota; kingdom Viridiplantae; phylum Streptophyta; class Magnoliopsida; order Ericales; family Ericaceae; genus Rhododendron; species Rhododendron vialii. The sequence continues at coordinate 30,137,163 of NC_080562.1, read as the reverse complement.
TCAATGGGGTCAAAGTGTAACTTCACTTTGCCTATTTTGGAGTAGATCAATGCTGCTACTGCTGCTTGTTTCTGGTGCGCGCTATATGAGCTCTCACTTCTGTTTGGGAGAAAATGTTGTTTATGCTGCTGGTACTAGTGACTCATTATTAAGATGATTCAATGGTTAAGTTTTGCTTCAACTACTGAGAAGTATTTGCATCTACTAAGAGAGGATAAAATGGAAAATTGCTCAGTTCAGATAATCAGAATTTTGCCTTATGAGGTAGCTTTTTTAGTAGAACCATACTTAAAAAAAAAGGTAGAACCAAAATGAAAATAGAACACCACTTGCTGGAACAATAGCTTATGGCAGCCCTAAACTCCTGGCTCATCCACCAAAACAGATGGTTTCTTGGCTTTCCAAAGGATCCCCTGGCTGTAAATATAACCAACAAAATGTACGTACTATTTTGACCAACTAAATACAATTTTCAAAGAACACAAATAAGGGAAAAGGGAGGGAAAGTCCCTGGCATCTATTGAAGAAAATCTTGGAATACATTACTGTTGCTACTGCCGCTTGCTTTCTGTGCAATGCTGCTACTGCTACTTGTTTTTCCTGTGAAAAGGGACATGCTGCTATAGTGGAATACTGGAATGACAATCTCAAGCGAAGAACAAACTGTGGAATGCGAAATGCAAAATTGATGATGTCGGATTGATACATTTGATCCAATATTGATATGTTCGCCACATTTGATCGAATATTGATACATTTGGTTCAACAATATATCAGAATATATCAATATATCATAGTTGCATTATATTCGAGACATTTGATCCAATATATTGAAATTTAGGAGCTCAAGGTAGTGAAATTCATGAACTTCAAGCGAAGATAAAATTTAGAGCTCTAACGTAGTGAAATTCACGAACTTCAAGATAAGTGAAATCAAGAGCTCTATCCTAGTGAAATTCACGAGCTTCCAGGTAAGTGAAATCAAAACCTCTATTCTAGTGAAATTCACGAGCATCAAGGTAAATGAAAATCACACGCTTAAGCTCGTGAAATTCACGACCTTGAGGTCGTGAATTTCATTACCTTCAGCTCGTGAATTTCACTAGGTTAGAGATCTTGAATTTCACTTACCTTGAAGCTCGTGAATTTCACTACGTTAGAGCTCTAAATTTTAATTTAACTTGAAGCTCGTGAATTTCATTAATGAAAATCAAGAGCTGTAACCTAGTGAAATTAACGAGCTCAAGGAAATGAAATTCACGAGTTAGTTAAAATCTAAGCTCAAGGTAATGAAATTCACGAGCTTCATTCTCGAGCTTCAAGGTAAGTGAAAATCAAGATCTCTAACCTAGTGAAATTCACGAGCTTCAAGGTAGTAAGTAAAAATTTAAAGCTTTAACCTATTGAAATTCACGAGCTCATCAGAACAACTGAGACATGTCTTAAGGAGAATCTGAAATGAGGCATGTCCCATAGTCGACTTTCAGAAATACACCATGTTTGTATTTGAGGGTTACAAAACACTCGTGAATTTCCAGCACACGAGTGTTTCAAAACACTCGTGTATTTCATGTTGTATGCTACAACATGAAACAATATTTCCAGCATGGAAGGATAAATAGCATTTTACCATCAAATGCTTTAGATAACTTAAGAGTGGAGAAGTTCGACATCGACAAAGAGAAGCTGACGACTGCTCGAGTGCCACCCCCCGATACCAATCTTTCCAAGGAGATTATGTATTTCAGAGAATGTGGGAGCCGTTTGCTTCGCATACAGATTCAGCACAACGCTACAGACTTCAACGTGCTTGAGATGACCGACGGAGATGATAACTTCCGGTGGGCTCTCAAGTACCGAGTAGATCTAGCACCATTAATTTCATTGCCATGAAGAAAAACCGGTAAGTTTATGGTGGTAAGTGTCACGAAAGTAGGAGAAGATGAAAACGATCTTGCAGTGGTGTTATATGTTGGGCGCAAAGTCGTGCAATACAATATGTGCAAGACACTAACGGTGCTTTGTGATTTGCCCGGACGCTACTTTGCTAGCATAGTCCACCCTTACATGCATTCCTTCCACTTCATCGAAAGTCTAGCGCCTCTTTGATTGATGTACAGTTCAAGCTTGAGTTCAGCTCATTTGTAAAGGAGCTGAAGCCAAAGCTAACTTACTTAATGAGTCTTTTTAAATTAACGAGTCGAGCTTTTGAGTGTCGAGTTTGCAATATATCAAAATATAACTATATATCAATAAGATGCAGCAATGATATATAGATATATTTTGAGCCAAATATATCAATATTGAATTTTGATATATTGCCGAGCCAAATATATCAATATTGGATCAAATGTATCAATATGATGCAACAATGATATATAGATATATTTTGATATATTGCCGAGCCAAATATATCAATATTGGATCAAATGTATGCAGCAATGATTTATCGATATAGTCCGGGGTTGAATATTGGATCAAATGTATCAATATTATGCAACAATGATTTTTTTTTTTAATTTGCTAGATTGGTGCGAGAAATCTGAAGTCTACAGGAAAATAGTCTGGGGTTGGTGGGAACAAACCAACCAGAAGGGAAAGCTTACTGACTTTGAAGATGTGATGCGTTTGGACGGTGATCGCCTTGAGCATATTATGAGTAGCATTGGTGGTTTTGACCTCGTGATTGGCGGAAGCCCATGTAACAACCTCGCAGGTAGCAACCGCCACCAAAGGAACAAGATGGAGGGTAAGTCAGTAAGCTTTCCCTTCTTGTTGGTTTGTTCGCACCAACCCCGGACTATGTTCCTGTTGACGTCACGAAAATCTGGGAAAATTATGAATACCTAAAAAAGAGAAGCAAATATTAAAAAAATACAAGAAAGCATAAAAGGGAGACTAGAATCACAAGGAAAATCGAGAGGAATGTACCCTAGATGGGTAAGAAACATGCGGATTAAGTAATTATGATACAAACCAAATCAGGAAGCACCATAAATCGGCTGGACTACATATCCACGGAAGGGAGATCTATAGCCTCGATCAATTTCGGAAACCAACAATCTACAACTTGGATGGGCAAAAGACATGCACAGAGAAACAAAACAAATCAGAAAGCAGAATAAATCATCCTAACTATATTTATGGAAAGGAGTACTACAGCCTCGATCAAGGTCGAAAACCAACAATCTACAACGTACAATAAACAGATACGAGAGAACCGATCTTTTGGAGGGGTAGAAGATGGACCGAACCTGCCGAAGAGAAAGTGTCAACCTTTGAGATGAGATTTCAACACCGCAGTTCGACGAACCAGAGCAATTAAGTGGCGTAGAGACCAATCGCGAAGGACGGCAGCTGATCTCGTTCGGCAAAGTAGTGCTCTAGAAGCGCAGTTCTGGTATCATGGTGCCGAAAAGACTTAATTGCCCATCACAATAATCCACCAACACAAATTAACCCAGAAAGATGAAATTACCTTAGAGTTATAAAGGGAGCCTGGCCAATGGAGGAGCTCAATTGGAAAATTCGGACAAAAATTGCCGAGCCATTCAATTGGCTTCAAGGCTCTTTTACTTCACAGGATAGACAGAAGCAAAATGGGGGAAACAAACCATGCATTTGCCGAATAGCAGTACAAACAAAAAGAAAGACGAAAAAAGGACCAAAAGTAGTTACACTAGTGACCAGTATGATGAAAACAAAGTAATTGAAGCCATCGAACGCCAAAATCATGGGCCCACCAGGCACCAGCATAAAACCAATTGATTACACTTGAAAATATGCACTACATACTAAAAAGGCACAAATTATGGCTTGAAAAAGAAACTACATTGACATCAAGAGTAACTTGGAGGGGAATTTGTGTATCAAAAGTGGCTCAAAGGCACAACATGCCAATCCTGTGGATGTTGTACAGGATCAGCGTTGTAAGCCCAGGCTGGACTAAATAGCATGACTACCTTCCCCAGCACAAGCATGGGCCACATCTCTACCTACTGAGGAGAATCGTGTCAAGGATATTCATGATGTCCAATTGCTATTTCCCACGACACTACATGGGTTTATTGTCTGCCACACAAAAATCAACCAGATACACAACAGGACCGCGACTAGTAGGCTTTACAACTTTTTGAGAGGTAAATATCCCTAGCACAAAACTTCCTATATTGAATAATTTACTTGACAGCCTCAAAGATGGGAACAAATAATTGTCACTGAACAATAACATGGCTATGTGAGGAAAAAAAAAACCTTTTAAAGCAGTAAAACATCAACAATCCTTTTGGAATCAAAAGTACAAGAATAAATAGAAATACTCAAACTCAGTAAGTAACCATCTACACTGTAGCATCTTGTACTTGAAAGATAATCAAAATTCGAGAAAATAAAATGTAGATAAATCACGAAATCCGCAGACCTTCAAAACACAAAGTTGAGCGACATTATTAAGAAGACCAAATATCTGGAACTCTATGCTCTCTTGATGAAAAAAGGGTATCTCTGTATTTGAAATATGAATTGCTAAAAGTCAGAAGCTAAAGGGGTATCTGAATGCAACTAAAGAACCAAAACCATTCCAAACATACAAAGCCATTAAACTCGAGAAAATTTAAAAGTGGTATTTTCCTGCTTAAGACAATTAGTATTCTGAATAAAGTATGTGTTTTGTGCGACAAAATACTCCAAGTCCAATAACATGTTTGGATGATGTTTCACGGAAATTAATGCTCTTAACAATTGGTCTCTAAAATGGTTCGTGAAGAATAATTAGAAGAAGAGTTGCATGAAAGCGCATTTTTTATGTGGGAGAACCTCAAAAAAATTCTACCATAAAATCAACAGCAAAAGCATAACAAGTTAGCATACCCAAAGACAGTAGGAAACCTTACAGCTCATTTTTCCAGAAAATAGCACAGCCATCACAAGCTTCACCTGTTCGAGCCTTTTGTAAAAATGGAAGCAATGAATTGAGTTACCTCAAAACATTGATAAAAAAACACATTAATGAGCTTAAATAATCTTGGATGAACATAGATACCTGGTAAACACCTCTGAAGCCATCCTTTTGGAGAAGATTATCTATATCAGAGAAATGGTTGACCTCCTGCAATTTTATAATAGTAGCTTATAAAAATGCAAATCATGAACAATTAAGCGTCCTAAACTCCAAACAAAGATTATAAAAGAAGTTTGAATACCCACAGCTAGCCACATACTCATTCTCTCTTACAGCATACACATGTACTTACTCAATGGTTCAATGGTTTGTCTGATAAAATCAAGCCTACATTAATGGTTTCTCTGGTTACTCATTCAAGATGAATTGATCTGATTAATCCCAAAACACTCCTACCGTTACAATTTGGTTTAGCCCAAAAGCTATTGTTGCTTTGATTAGATCATCTCTAATTTGTGGCCAATATTTTTTCCATTCAACTATAACTACAGGTGATAAAATTTGGATACAAAGTACAATTACTACATGCACTTCTTACAAACATGAAAAAGAGAAAAAGAAAGGTACGGAAAAAGACTCAAAAGTTCAAGATGAAGAAACAGAAAAGATTTGAGCATATGCAACACCGAAGTATATCACTACAAAAAAAGAACATAAAAGACTGACACTTAAGTTTTAAAGTACTGCAACATTGACCACAAGAACCATATTAGAGACTCATGTTTTGTATTCATTTACTTCTGGTGATAATTAGATTCTAGAAAGAAGAAAATTATTAAAGAGAGACAGAGGCACACATCAAAATGGGTCACCCAAGAACTTGACATTGCTAACTTATGACATCGGTACAAGTGGCTCTCAATGACACACAAACTATTCTCTCTCTCGTGTACACGCATATACACCCTCCGTCCCAAGATGGATGTCCATTTTAGGGGTTCTAAAAAAACTAGGAGACAAAATTATTACCCTTTTCAAGTTATAGCTTTCCAAAGATGCCCTTCAATCATTACTTTTTTGTCCTTTTTTTTAATACCCTAATTAGTTAGAGAAGGGCAAAAGTGGAAAATAAGTGGTTTTGTCCTTCTTGACTTTTCAAAATGGACAACAAATTTGGAGCAGCAAAAAGCGACAAACTGGACATCCATTTTGGGACGGATGGAGTATAATGCAAATACCAAGGTGTTGCTCTTAGGGTTCGGTATTGATATTGATGTTTTCACCCATACTCAAATTATGTGCATTAGATAAGCCAAGGAAAAGTTAACTGGCTGGGTTTCATATCCACCAGCTTAAGCACCTCACTTTAGTGGATTATTCAGCTTATTTAAACCGTAAAAAATGCTGACAGGAAGAAAGTTACCTTACTCAGTAGTCCACCCATTTGTCTGAGAATATCAATTGGTAGGGTGTCAAGAACTCTCACTGGTCTCGAGTATGCCTGCTAACCAATGAAATCAGTGACCAATATTTATGTATTGAAATATGAATATTCTGGTTCATGTTATTCATCTTATTTAAAGCGTAAATAATGCTCAAAGACTCACAGGAACAAAGTTACCGTACTCAGTAGTCCACCCATTTGTCTGAGAATACCAATTGGTAGGGTATCGAGAACTCTCACTGGTACAACCTCCCGAGTATGCCTGCTAACCAATGAAATCAGTGACTAATATTTATGTATTGAAATATGAATATTCTGGTTCATGTAGTAAACATACCATATATAAGCAACAGTTCCCATGAACTTGGAAGTGATAAGATGTTGCCAAGGGTTCCCCGTGGTTATCCCTAGTTATCTCGCATCCCCGGGCAATTGACATTGACTCGACCGCGTGTATTTTTTGATTAACAGCACATGCGACACATTTAAGTAACAAATAAGAACAAGAGATATTTCATCGATCTATATATCCCGGTCAAGAATGGAGAAGAGAATCAAGCGAAAGATGAGAGAGAGAGAGAGAGAGAGAGAGAGAGAGAGAGAGAGAGAGAGTATCCGACATACCTATAGGGTTGCGTAGGAGAGGGTTGGTGGTTGCGCTGGTGAATCGGGGTTGCAGTATGATTTTGATCAGAAATCTCTGTGCACCGTTGTGATCAGTGGATAGGAAGAGAGAACGTGTAACGTTGGGCCGCCGCAGGCAAATAGGGTAAAACCTAAAAGTCGCCGGACTCCTTCCTCCCACTACTCTTCAATTTTGGACCTAAAAGTCGCCGGACTCCTTCCTCCCACTACCCTTCAATTTTGGCATCGAGCAGACCCAACGGTATCAGAAGAAACTTGAACTTATCGTGGGGAGGAAGAAAGAAATTTCAATTTAATTTGGGAGTTCCAGGGATTTTGGTATATATATATATATATATATATAGAGAGAGAGAGAGAGAGAGAGAGAGAGAGCAGAATGCCCAACGGTAGGAATTTATTTTGGAAATTCAAGGGAGAGGGAATGACTTTTATGCGTGTAGGGGAAGAAAGAACCCTAGTAACACCCGAAATTGAATCGGAAGGCCCAACACGGAAGAATTGTGCTATCCGCACGCACGGATGAATAATTATGCATAGATTGTTTGGAAGTACCCACACACACATACAAAAAAATAATAATAAGCATAGATAATGCATATACTTTTTGTTGACCCCACCCAAAATCCCGTAAGTACAATCCAAATTGTTTTTTAAGCATCATAAAAAAAAATCATCTCAATCGGATATTGATAAGAATTTTTTAAAATTCGTAAGGCAAAATCAGTCAATTTCGCGCCATGAATTTTGCAAAAGTCATTACTGATATCCGATCGATATAATTTTTCACAATGATGCATTAAACAATATTTTTTTAAAAATGAGCAATCGGATTGTCCTTGCCAGACCTAGGGTGGGCCCTACAAAAAATCTATCAGCAGTGGAAATTTAAATTCTTCCTCGACCAAAAATACCATCGGCCCTATATATTTTGGAGCCCTGGGCCGAATTGGAGTAGGGGCTCTATTTATTTTTCAAAAGAATACAATTAAGACCACTTTAAAATGTCAAATACAATTTCCCAAGTAAAAATTGTGTTAAAAAAGTATCTTTAAAATATTAAAACTCCAAATATGAGAAAATAAATTTTGCATGGGGATGTAATTTTACTTGGAAGTTTTTGTTTTTCTTTATCTAAATGGCGCTCACTTTCTTGTTAAGCTATAAACATATCTCAAAGTGATTAGGATACTCCGCTTAACTTTGTACGTCTCAAGTTCCAAACATTGGCAAGGTCAACATTTATTGGCATTCTCCATAAAATTATTGGAGCTCGCAAGATTCAGACTCTAACCATGCCAACTGTGAAAAATCATGCATCCTCACCATTGATCTAATGTATAAACCGTACCACAGTACAAAATGGAGCTCTATTTTGGCCACAACTTATGAATCCCTGCAGCCCCTCTTCACAATGGTATATACAACTATACATTCAAGAAAATTCTATCCGTTAAAGCATTGCCTTACAAATTCAACTAAATTTTACTCCAGAAAACAATTCAATTGTCCACAAACAAGGGGTTAGACCGTACCGTTGAAGTTTGAAACCAAAACAATCTGGAACTCGCATTCCAAATTAGGGCATTTTAAATGACGATGGCGATGAATTTGCAGAACAGAGTAAAGAGAGAGGAGAGAGAGATTTTTGAGAGGGAAATTGGTAAGAGAGAGAGGCTTTCGTTGGTGGAACTTCCAACGATCCAGCGAACACAATTGAATGCCTATATCTTGGGCTATAAATGAGCCAAATCGAGCCGAGCTTTATAATATTCAGATTTTTCAAGTATGTTCAGATTTTTTAAGTTTTAAACAAACTCGAGCCGATCACGAATTCAATGATAATTTGGGATTTGGGGAGCCTGCTGACTGGGGTGCTGGCCAAAAAATGACGTAGGTATGGAACAAAAAAACCAGCTACCAACTATATTATTGTTGTGGGACTCAAAATGGCCCCTTAAAAAATCAAGAAACTGTTAATCTTAAATTGAGTGATTCAACCAAATTTTAAAAAAACTTTTACCGATATCAGTTTGAACTAATTTTTTTGTAAGAACACATAAAATAAATTTCCAAAAAAAAACGAGCAGCTTGAATTAGGGGATGAGTTCAACTAACTCCACTCACATAGGAAATAGTAATACTAGTTGGCATATTGGATGAAACGAAAAGTTTTTTGTATTTTGACTCAAATACCCTTTTGCTTTACCTTCCCTTCATTTTCATTTTCATTTTTCTTAACCTTTCGCATTTCCTAGATTTTTACTTCTTTCTCTAATATTGTATTAGTTAATGGATTAGTCTACGGTTTGATTTTTTTTCTTTTTGATTAATCTATATTTTGATGTTGTCCATCATTGGGGACCTTTTTTTTCGGTCGGCCGAGCACGAATGTAAATGGGAGAAAATATTGGACTAGTATGGATGGTAACCGTTCGGTTTGGGCATCATAGTTAAAATAAAATAAAATAAAATAAACATAATCAAAACCATCGGTTACCGTTTATCTAAACCATCGGTTACCCCAGTTCAGTTAGATTTATTGTAACGACCCTAATTTTTTCGAATAAAATTTAATAAGCTTACTCCTAAATTTTTAATTGATTAGAATAATTAATTTAGTTAAGGGTAAATGACCTTGTGACTAGAAACCTAACCTAACTAAACCCATTACATTCCCATCCATCCATCACCCTCCACCCTTTCAACCCATCACTCCATGTTTAGCCATATATGGTCGTTCCCTTTTCCGAACCAATGAGTTGTGGACTTAGAAAATTTTTGTTGATGTTGTCGTGGTTAAAGAAAAAAAAGGAAACAGATGAAAGGTTGTAGGCTTAGTAAGACCTTGGGGGTAGCCTGACAAGATCTCGTGTTATCGGAGGTAGTCTGGTAGGAGCTTGAGGGTAGCCTAAAAGACCAAGTATAGCTAGGGTGGCCAAACAGGACCTTAGGGGTAGCCTGGCAGGACTTGAGGTATTGAGGGTAGCCTAGCAAGACCTTGAGTGCAGCTTAATGGACCTAGAATTATGAGAGTAGCCTACTAGGACCTCGGGATGTTGAGGGTAGCCTAGCACGACCTGTAAAATATGTCAAGTGAAATTCTGAGTTTGGAACGTAATGAATATTACGGTGTTGAAATGTTTATCGAAGTTGAGAATCTGATATCTATCAATGTAATTACTTGTAGAGTAAGAATTAATAGGTAAGATTTATCTACTGAGTGTCAAAACTCTTTTTAATGCCGTTTGACCTGGCGTTTCATGCCAGGTATTCAAGAGACGAGAGGTGATCAACACTTTGAAGAAGAGAACCCAATTACTGAGACTACGCAAGAGGAAGCTTGGAATCCGTATCAGAATTAGAGTCTTGCCTAACCTTTTGTTAAATTAAGTTGTCAGACTTTTGTACTCGTACTCTTAGATGCTCTAATTTATTTTTAGTACTGATTTCAAGTTCCAAGAAATATAATCTTAAGTGATTAACTTCTTCTATTGTAAGACTCAAATTATGTTTATCTTTAATTTGAATTTTAAGATTTCCGTTGCTAAACTCTCTTTTGAAGATAAATTAACCTAAATTCATTTTAAAGTTATTAAATCAATTTAAAATAATTTAATTAACATTTCCAAAAATCGGAGCGTTACATTTATCACCGAATCCAATGGTCAACATTTTCAGTCATCTAATCTTAATCGACCAGGGGTAGCAAAAAATAAACAAATGTAAAATTAAAACAAAGTGAATCCATCATCTTCAATACACCGACAAAGTGACGGTTATAGTTCATACTTAGTTTTATTTCTAACATAATGGAATTTTCTGCAATTGGTGCAATTTTCTTCATTTAGTTTTATTTCTGTATGAATTTGGAAAAGTGGCACCGAGTGAGAATAAATCAAAGACAAAACTGAGGAAGTTATTATTTTCTTAACATATGCCTTGGGGGCATACATTAACAAAATTCTTGTTCCAAATCTATGTCTCGTTTCTTTGACCAGCGCAGCACATTCCCTGAATCTGAAAATTTGACGAGCCGAGCTTGCCAAGGTTTGACTCGAATTTGTTCACAAGTCTTAACAAGTAAAAAATACTTGATATTTATACTGTCATACGAGTCTAAAACTGCAAATAAAATTCTTCATATTTTTATGGACTTAAAACTTAAATCTAAAACTTGTCTTTATTTGAATTTTTTTCGCATTTGTTATTTTGCACCAAATTTTTGTGGGTTATTGATTTGTCTCGACAAGATGAATCGAAAAAGTAAAAAAATTCACTTTTACCCAAGTGTTTTGAGAAATAAGAGCAAAAAGTCACTTTGTGCTCTAAAAAGTGGTTATTTCTCAAAATATTTGGATAAAAGTAAAGAAATGCTACTTTTTTCCGATTCCTCTCGTCAAGACGAATCAATAGCCGTCAAAATTTTAATGCAAAACTAACAAATTCGAAAAAAATTTAAATAAAAATAAAATTCTCATATTTAAGTTAAATTTAAATTTAGTTCATAAAAACGCAACCTAAACCAACTCAGAGACGGAACTCAAACCCATCAAATCATTCAGAGCAGGTTTGATTCACATTGCTTATTTGGTTTGACTATCATTTACTTTTTTTCCTTGTTGTACTATTGCTTAAGTGATTGTTCAACGGATAAGCAAAAGCAAATGCATTAATTAATAATAACAAAAACCATGCATTAATTAATAATAAATAATAGTAACAATAATCCAACCTAAAAATGAAATGAAAACCAAAAACAACAATGTAATCCTTGAAATACACACCCCATGAGTTTCACAAATTGAGCATGCAGCCCCTAAATCCTACATTCTTCTCAACCCTTTAGGAACTAAATTAAACCAACCCAGAGACCAAACCAAGAACCAAACTCAAACCCATCACTAATCCAACCGAACCACCACCAACACCCGCCGCAGTCGACGGAGCCGGCGCCGGGGCTTGAACAACCGTCGACGGAGCCGGCTCCGGCGACGTTTCGATATTCGGGGACTCGGCTTTCGGGCTCTCAACAACATCGGGAGAGGCCGCTGCTGGGTTGGCAGCAGGAGATGGAGACAGTGTCGACGGTGTTGGGGACGGAGCTTTGTGAGTGGTGTTGTTCCTCACGGCCAAGACTATGATCTCGAGCTTTTGGCCCTTGTTGCAATTTTCGGCCTCACCACTTATAAAGAAAATCGGGCCCGATCGATCGATTTTGTACACGGAATCACCACCGGATAGAGATTGAATGGGCTTTGCTTTGTTGCAATTGTAGTAGTCATTTTTTTTCACGATTAGAACCGAATCAGACCCTTTATTGTACTTGAAGACTGCAACAAAAAATAAAGTCACAAACGTAACCCGAAACCATTGGAATCTAGTTTTGCTGATCACTTATTTTTCCTAATAAATTATAAATCACTCACCAACTTATTTACTTTTAAGCAGTTCAATGGTTTTCCTATACAAGTAAACTATTTTGATCTTCTCTAGAAAGGGGGGAAAAAAAAAGACATCTTTTTTTGAAATTCCAAGGAGTTATCAAGAAAATCCAAGTCCCGAAAAATCGTAAACCAAAAATCTTGCGTTTTTTTACAAAAACTAAACCCGGGAACAAATTTTGAAAACAACAAAACATTACTCGAGCATGACAATTACTATATGCACGTTATGAAATAAACAGACGAAACATGCATGCATAAACTAACATGTAAATATACATATATATATATATATATACATATATATATATATATATATAGAGAGAGAGAGAGAGAGAGAGAGAGAGAGAGAGAGAGAGAGATTACTAAGAGTATCATTGACTTGAAAGCGATTTCTTTGAGCCCAGTGACTGTAGCCTTCAGATGGTTTCAAGGCCCAACCATCTTTCCCACCAACATGGAAAGTATAAGCTTGTGAAGACCCCAAAAAACACACCAACACAAGCACAAAGCCCATCATCTCTCTCTGAAACTCCATTCCACAACCAAATCTTTAAAAAAAATGCAGAGAGAGAGGCAGAGAGGAGAGAGAGAGAGAGAGAGAGAGAGAGAGATGGAAACTCAAAGGAGGTGTGATGGGTGTATATATAGGGAGGGTGTGGTGGGGTTACCGTTGGGAATTAGCTAATGCCTAATTGCAAGAGTAAATGAGGAAAACGAAAATCTGTGTAAAGGCTAGGCTGGAAAATTAAATTTTTGGAATCCCACGACATTTATTTTGCAAGCTAAGCGTTTTTTCCAAAAATGAAAATAATCACTCCAGTTTGATTCTCCTGCCAAGTGTACTTGGCATGGCCTCAATGATTTTTAACGGTCGTTGAGTAATTTGAATTAAGTTAAAATCTTTTCTTTTCTGATTTCACAGCCTATGGTTTATCTATTTTTATATATTACAAAAATACCCAACAAGAATGGGATTTTTTTTATATGGTCAAAAAGAGTAAGATTTTTAGGATTGTGGGTATCTATATGATAACACCATAAATCTCAAAAAATAAAATTACAATGAGTCAATTGGGGGAATAAAGCAGTTTGACCATTTGCCTCACCAATTTTTTAAGCGCCATGATGACTGAATTGAAGAGAAAATAATTAAAGCATTTTATAGTTTACTACGGAGTATTTTTGGTAGGGCAATTATTATTTACCAAAATTCTCCTATGGTCCATAACTTGATTTTTTTAAATCATAGTTTACAACTCTGAGGTAAGTAACTTATTCGTGACTAACCCATAGTTTTCTCTTTTTTTATTCCTTATATCTCTAGAAATCACTAATAATAGAAATGACGGGCTGGTGTACACAGGAGCAATGGCTGCCAACTAGGGGCGAACGCAACAAGGGGCACATGACCCCGACTGGCTGGTGTACACAGGAACAAAGGCTGCCAACCAAGGGCAGTCGCAACAAGGAGCACGTGGGGTCCACCCAAATTAGAGGGGTTAATTTTTTTTTTTTTTTTTGTAATTGCTATCCTTTTGGGTTTTATCCCTCAAATTTCTAAGAGGAATTGTTCCACAGCAAGCTAACCCACCGCTACAATTTTGGTTTGAGAGAACTAGATATCCGGGTCATTTTGGGCGCATCTCGACTAAATCTGGGGTACTGAAGTTTAATGACCGAACAAACCCTCTAATGGCCCCAAGGGTTTGGAAGGTTTGGTCTCCTCAGGATTTGATCATGCGACCTCATGAAGGACAAACATTAATTTTCTCATTTCCATTTGGCCAAACCCGGGGTGGTCTTTTGTTTGATATATTACATATTGACTACTGTACCTTTACATTGGAGCTTTGATTTTGATTAGTTAGGAATTCTTGTTAACTAAATTAGGGGTACCTTTTTTGATAAACAAATCACGACTTTCTATATTGAAAAAATTAGGGCTGTTAATGCATTTTGTAGCCTCATTTGTAAGATTTTGTACTTTTATTGGTAAGGTTTTGCCTCAAACTTGGTAGTATTTGAAGTTTATCTTATTTGTGTAAAGTCAAGGAGAACCATTTTTTTTTTTATTGAAAACATGGAGAAATACCTTAAAGGCACGTATATTGTGGAAACTTTTTGTAGACGTACATATTATATAATTTTATTCGATACTGAATAAAACAATATGTGCCCCCACCGTTGTCATTTTCTGGGTCCGCCTCTGCTGCCAACCAACCCAACTCAGCACTGATGAGCAAGGCCGGCCAGAGGGTAAGCCCCGCAAGCCGGCCAGCTCGGGCAACCCCCGGCAAGGGGCAACCAAAAAAAAAAAATTTGTATGTATACAAAAAAAAAAAAAGAAATCCAGCAAAAAATATATTTAGGGGCATCATCCAAAAAATTTTGTACAAATTTTTTAAAAAAAAGTAAATATGTATAGTTTCCACCTACTTTAAAAAATTATGATACTTGAGAAAATTAGGAGGGTAAAAGAGAGGTTTTAACATACCTGGGGTAAATAACAGATAAAAAAAAATTATGAGGGCAAATTATTAAGAGAGAAAATTATGAGGGCTATCAGAAAAAAAGAAAATGGACGCTATAGCTAAAACAAAAAGGGACGAATGATGTAATTCAAGCTAAATGGACAATATAATCTTGTTTTTGTCCTTTTGTTTTTGTTGCTTGTATGTCTTTTTTTTATACTTAACACTAGTGGGCAACGAGCCATGTTATTCGCAATAAAGATTTGCAGACAACCACATAAGAAAAAATTTGTTTGGGCTCATTCCAGGTCCTACAAAAATCTAGGAAAATATCCATAAATTTTTTAATATTATTTTATGGGGTCCTGTAAAAAATCAGCTCCAACGGACATCAGTAAGTGTTACTTTTGAATTCATATGGGCGAATTGAGCAGTTTCGCCCCAACGAATCCAAAAGTAATACTTTACCGATCGATATCCCTTAGAGACCATTTTTTACAGGGCCCCATAAAATAATATTCAAAAAAATTTGGATATTTTTCTAGATTTTTGTGAGATCCGGAATGAGCCCAAACGCATTTTTCCTTGCGTGGTTCTCTGCAAATCTTCCTTGCGATTAAAATTTTCAAGTGGGCAACCAAGAGGAAGGTCAGGCTTGGGCAATCCAAATATCAGGGCCGGCACTGCTGATGAGGTATATCTGAACCACACATTACTTTTACGTTCTTGCTAGTTTTCTATATCAGAAAGTCTACACACACATATAATCTGTGCACAGATTTCATTGTGGGATCCACCACGGGTCCCACACAAATCATCCGAGCCGTTCATTAAATGTAAAACATTTTTTTAAGGGTCCCCGTAAAAAATAATCTCAATTCGATACCTATAGGTGCTCGATCCAATCATATAACTTTTCATTATCCGAAAATCTGAATGAAAAGTTAGATAGTTGGATGATACACCTATAGGTATTGGATTGAGCTTATTTTTTACGGGGACCCTTGAAAAAATGTTTTACATTTAATGAACGGCTCGGATAATTTGTGTAGGACCCGTGATGAGCCCCACAACGAAATCTGTGCACAAATTACTGTGTGCGTAGCAGGACTGTTTCTATACTTGTAGAGCTGCTTGTACAATAATTGTCACGCATAAATAATATTATTATACCCAACTTGGGTACGACTTGCACATTATTAAATTATTATGAGCTCGAATTCTCTTTAATAACGGAACGTTCAGTCCCAAATTTGTTTGGCCGTGTGAGATAAGATAATTTGAACAATCATACACTAGAGGCTGCATTCTTTTGACTTAAACTTAATTTAAATTTGAAAATTTTGTCTTTATTTAAATTTTTTTCGTATTTATTAATTTTGCGTCAAACTTTTGTAAGTTATTGATTCGTCTTGACGAGAGAAATCGAAAAAGTAAATTATTTTTACTTCTACCCAAGTATTTTAAAAAATAACCATTTTTTAGCAAAAAAAATGACATTTTGACGCTAAAAAATGATTATTTCTCAAAATACTTGTGTGAAAGTAAAAAGAGTTTACTTTTCCAATTTCTCTCGTCGAGACGAATCAATAACTCAAAATAGTTTAGCACAAAATTAACAAATGCGAAAAAAATTAAAATAAGGACAATTTTCAGATTTAAATTAAGTTTGTTAATGTAAAAGAATGCAGTTAATTGACCAAATCTTCCAAAGTACACTATTTCTGTTAGTTGCATAATCAGTTTTCAGTAGAAATATGTCCAAATCTAACTTCAATTGTAGAGTTACCCTATGCTATCTCTCTTCTTCTCCTCTTCTTCTTCTTCTTCTTCTTCCCAAATAGTACGCTATCGCATTCGACGAAAGACTAAGTATGCGAACTCCTGTTGAAATAATTATTGATCAAAAAAAATTGGAGGCTAAAATCTCAAATAGTGGGAAAAATAGTTAAAATTGTGGCTCATTGAGTCCGGGGCTCTAATCCTAATTATATATAACCTTTATCCTTTCCTCACATACTGAACGTCACAAAAGAAAAAAAAAAATCTAAATCTTATTATGAAAGGCCTTTTTGTATCCATATTATTGTATGGTCCTTGAGAAAATTATTAGAGTAATTAAGAAATTCAATGGTTATGAATGCATAAGAGGCTTTCAATTTTTGAGTTGACCGAAAAGACAATTATCTACATTAGTCAGCAAGCTTAATATATTGGTGAATCAAGGAAATAAATGCGTAATAGGATTGTTATGATGGATATCAATTATTTTTTCCTAATTTGTAGTTTTTACATTCTACAAAAGAAAAAAGAGAAACCAAAAAGAAAAAAACAATGGAAAATAACATATTGTTTGAACATGTCAATTTTTATTTATTTTTATTAGAACTAGGGTTCTTCTCCGTTCCGGAACTTAAAAAAGGTCCTTATTTTTTAAGAAGGCAATTTCAAGCTCAAAAATTATGGATTTATTGAAATCTAAAAATATGCATTATGGATCTTATTTGAAAGATCTCGATGAGATGTTTTATATGATGCAAAAAAAATTAAAAGAATATTTTTCATTTACATTATTTTTTAGTTTGAAAATATGAAATAAGCTGCTTTTTTTTTAAGAAGGTTTCTGGAACGGGGTATGTTTCACGTAACTAAGGCCTCGTTCCGCAACGCTAAATAAGTACTTATTTTTTAAGAAGACAATTTCAAGCTCAAAAATAATGGGTTTATTGAAATCTAAAAATATGTAATATGGATCTTGTTTGAAAGATCTCATTGAAATCTTTAATATAATGAAAAAAAATTAAAAAATTATTTTTTATTTGCATTATTTTTTAGTTTGAAAATATGAAATAAGTACTTATTTTTTAAGAAGGTGTTCTGGAACGGGCTCTAACACACCCACTGTGTTGGTATGCGGAGTTTGAGTGAGAGAAATAAAATACAAAAATTGTCTAAAGTGAGACGTTATTTTCTTCTAAATTGCAAATACAACTGTCTAAAGTGAGACGTTATTGTCTTCTAAATTGCAAATACAAACGTTACACATATAATTGGGGACCACATGAAAATTTTAAGTGCAAAAAACCCTTCAACCTGCTAAAGACGTTATTGTCTTCTAAATCGCAGATACAAACGATACACATATAATTGGGAAACCACATGAAAGTTTTGAGTGTAAAAAACCCTTCAACCCGCTAAATCGATTACGACCAACTCGTTCTGACACGTGGTCGGGGAAGATGAGCAGGTTAGGTTTTTTATTTTTGATAATCACATTTCATTGAAAAAGCACAAATCAATTACAGAACTAAAAGGGGCATACCCTAGTAAAATCAAATCCCCCTATAAAACATTCTGGAGCCAAGAAAGAAACAAAGCAAACAACAGCCTATCTAAGGTATCAACCTTTACACCGAGAAAACGCTTTCTGGAAGCCTCCAGCTTGCTCTCAATGATTTGTTCAAAGATGGGCAGGCTAGGTTGAGCGGGCGATAAACTGTGCGGTGGCGGAGATTGACTATAGGTTAAACATTATTTCCATGCATTATGAACCCGTGTCGAACAGTTTTATATGTGTTTGAAATACTGGGCATATTGCTGGTAAAACTACGGAGTATTAAAATCTCCAAGGAGTTAGCAAAAGTAGGCGTAAAAAAGTAACAAGTACTTAACCGTTAGAGTGCATGACTATCGTAAACCTTGGACCGCTAGGGGTTTTTCTCGTTCATTACCTTCATGTACTGGAATTTAATTTGAGGTGTGCGGATCTCATTTTTTTTTTTTTGAAAACAGGTAATTCAATCATTTATACCCGAAGACAAAAATTATATCACAATATACAATAATGTGCCAAATTATCTAAATCGGAGACAAGAGTCACTCCACAAAGTGAGTTATTGCACAAATCACACAAAAGATTCAAGGACATCCACTAAAAGCAACCGAAACAAGTTTACAATTGGCGGTTGCTCGATTATGAAATCAAGAAAAGCATCAACAAAACAACTTCCAAGAAAACCTTCTCCAGTACACAAAACAAAAAGGGTAGATCTGAAAACACACAGAAAACTGAGAATTCCCAGTTTCCATGTCGTGGCACAGCTTCAAAGAGACTCTCAAGCCCTGCACTAACCTTTCATCCTCCTCCTCTGAACCCATCTCGTCTTATTCACAGTCTTCAGTTTCCCACCAGTTTGACAT
The DNA here is from genome assembly GCF_030253575.1 of Rhododendron vialii. Classification (NCBI taxonomy): domain Eukaryota; kingdom Viridiplantae; phylum Streptophyta; class Magnoliopsida; order Ericales; family Ericaceae; genus Rhododendron; species Rhododendron vialii. The sequence goes on along the minus strand of NC_080562.1, from coordinate 30,118,059 downwards.
CCAAACAAACCCTAGAAAACCCCCCAAATCCTCTCTCTCCCAGCAGCTTCTGCGCCTCCAAGACCCCCAATTTCTGCCCCAAACCCAGCCACAAAGCCAGCCGGAGCAAACCCAGTTGGTAAATGAAGGTGCTGGAGAGGATGAGGATGAGGATGAAGATGATGAAAAACAAGGTGGGTCTGGGAAACCCGTGTTGGATTCTTTCCAGTTTGATCAAACTGGACCCTACGAACCACTGGTTCTGTCTTCGCCCGGAGTAACCCCCGTGATTCAGGTGATTGTTTCCTCAACCTGTTTACTGTTATTGATTACTTCTTTTTTTGGCGAATGTTAGTATGGTTTGAATAGCTAGGATCAGGGACTGAATCAGGATTTTGAATACGGAGAGGCCCATAATAGCATCAACAAAAATTTCAAATTTTAAAAGCAAAAAAGTAAAAGTTTCTCAACATGTTACCTCAACTAGGGAATCAAAATGTAATGCGGCGCTCTTTCAAATCACAAAAGCCATCAATCATATCATTGAGTCTACATTAAATTTCGTTCTTACAAGGAAGTGTGGTTTTATTGTGCACCTAGAGAGAGAGAATTGAAATGTGTGGTCCCGAATGAGGAAAAAATGTGTATGAGTGTGAAAAATATGGTTGTAAGTTTCCAATTCTTTCTAAAGTAACGTTTTTTCTGGCAATTTATGAGGGGGCCTGGCCTGCGCATGGTAAGTATTATATGTGAAATGAAAATAACTAGATAATTATAGATTTGTCCAAATTGGGGGTGGCCATTGCTCCCTATAGACAACTGCTAATTCCGTCTATGGTTAGGATAACACCATGGAAGAGGAGTTGAACTCCCGACCTCCTTTCTCATGACACCTAAGTGCAACCTTGATGCCATAGGGCCGAAGGCCTCTTGGCTTGATTACTTGTTAGTTTTAGTTGAAATTGTGGGGTTAAGTGCCGATTTACTGCTTGTACAAGTCTTGTTATTCTGATATGTTACGGTTTCGGTAGAAAGAACGCGTTTCAGGAGGTAGAAGTCATTTATTTTGAGGACTAGAAAGATAATTTACTCCTTTAGGAGCGCACTTCTGCATATCTTGAGTTATGATTTCCGCACGAATATTGGTGAAGGCACTCTTTGTGGTGCTGCGTTTTCTCCGGTGGAACTTTGAGAGGGAATGCGGTTGAGTTAGCGTGCTTTGGTTATAGCCTGCACAAGAAGCACCTGCGTTAATACACAAACTCGTTTGAAGGTCCGGGATGGGCACTCCGACGGCTTAGTTAGTCCTGGAAAAAATGATGATTGTCTCGTAGGTTTTAGGTCTCTCTGCCTTTTTTTCACCTTTGTTATCCCTGCCCCTTATATAGACCGAGGAAGTATGGGAATTAACCCACGTCCGGGTATCACGCGCCGCCTATTGCGCCCCCAAATCAGGTCAAAGATATGGGTTTCCAAAAATGGTCTCCACGATTCGCTCCCGCAGTTTTAGGTAGCGATATAGGGCCACCTGTCGCCCCTATCAAACACTTCCTGACTTTCCCACGTCAGGGAACAGGGGCGGTTCGGTGGCTGGGGGCTCTGCCGATCGCATCACTCCGGCTGCAGTCTTATTCCACACGCCAGGTTCGGCAATAATCCGCCGAACATAGCACGCACCGTGTGGTCCGTTTAATGGATTGGGTCCGGCTGATGGATATCTCAAGGTATGTGCCGAACCCCATTCACCGAGCCATATCCGCCACACTCTTCATGCAATTTATATTACTCTTCATTGAATGTGTTTTTATCTGTCTAAGTGATTTGTTTTCTATGACCTTGCCACTAATTGGATTGTTTGTTTTAAACTAAGGTTAAATTCATCCTTTTTGTTAGAATGGACGGGTCAAGTGATCATATATAGTTTTAACCAAGCACAAATAGTGGGGATGAGGGAAGCATTTTTCTTTCGTTATTAACCCCTTCAAGATGTTAGAACCCAAACCTCACTGGAGAGTGGGACGGCAATGGAACAAGGTTTCTTTCAGATGGATGGTGATGAGCGACTATCGATGAGAATAATTTGGAGCTGCCTCATTGGCCCCATTTGCTAGCACTTATAATCTAACTTAAAAAATAACAATTATGAATAATTACTTATTTGGCTTTTCTAGCTTATTTGACCCAAGAAAGCTCGATTATTTTAAGCTCTTATTTGACGCTTTTTTGCTTATTTTAATTTGTTAAAACATGAATGGACAAAAGAATCCTAAAGTAAGTTATTCTTACTCAAGTTTTAAGGACAATCGAGACATTTCGTTAATAAAAAGCTATTCGACAGCTTATTCAAGCAAATAGGTTATATTTTTTTATAACTAGTAAAAAGCTATAACAAACACTTATATAACTTACTTTAGTTTGTTTAACCGAATAATCTAAAAAGCTAACTTATAAGTGCTAGCAAACAGGGTCATTGTTGTTCGTGTGACTATTGTTTTTCTCTGCTAAAGCAATATCAAGCACGAGTGAGTTATTGAAGTTCCCATTATGCTAGTGCTCTATAAAATCTGATTCAGAATTTGGTAATAATTTTAACTTTTAAGCTCTCCAACAACACATATTTTATAATGGCTGAAGAACATTTTCCTAGACCTTTCAACAAGCTTGTTTGACAGCAAAACTGTTTTTCTTGTCGCAGGTTCCTGCATCCATAAACTGTAGACTTCTGGAGCATCAAAGAGCAGGAGTGAAGTTTTTGTACGACTTATATAAGAACAACCATGGGGGCATTCTTGGAGATGATATGTAGGTGTATGTATTGCATTACTACAGTGCAGTCTGTACTGGATTGTCTTGCTGGCTCTATCTTTAGAGTTTCTCTCTCCTTGGCGGCAATTCCAATTGGGCAAATGTTTGTTCCTTTTAGATGCATAGAGTTGCATAGAAAACGTATAAACTTGTTCTCTCTTGTGAATATGATGAGATTGGTGTTATTTACTCAAAATGAGTAAATATGAGGCACTAAAGAAGGGCTGAGTCATAAGTTTCTGTTCCTGTGCTCACACAGTTGTATTACCAGTATATCTGAGTTTGGGCTGAAGTTTCTTCCGTCCACTGAAAGTTGCGAATCTATTTGACATTTAGTTAATTAGTTGCAGTACATAATTTTGACAAGTTAAGCTAGGTGCTCAAGTACTCTTAATTTCAGATCTTGTTATTTCTGATTCTATTTCGTTTAATATTACGTATGTTTGGCATGCCACTGTGATTGGATTGGATTGTTTAATAGTTGGTATCCACGTCGTCTGTGTGTATTAATATTAAAGGATATGCTAATTAAATGTACTAGTCTGTGTATTGTGGTGAATTGGTGATAAATGACATTGTGCGCTAGTATTTTCCTTGATCTATTTACAGCAACTTGATTTGTTTTTTTTCATAAGCCATTTTTCATATTGCTGAGGGCTTTTATTGTGGAGATAATAGTACATAACCCTGTCCATACGGATTCTGCCTATCCAGATTATTGTGGGTACATACTTTTTTTATTGGCGGAATAAATTTAGTTAACTCAAACACTAAGTACAAGGTGCTAAAGGGAAATTGGCTAGAAGCATCATTGCAAGAAAAATATAACCCAACAAGATTGGAACATATAAACCTGCAATTTAGCATTAAGCCAAATAGGGAAAGGTTAGCAAGACGCCAACATAACAACAAAGTAACAATCAACACCCCGAAACTACACTGTACAGCCTAGACACGAAGAAGTAAACTCATGGTAGTACTGCAAAACTGGCTGATGGCATTAATCGAACGTTCGCACCATAATTGAAGCTAAACCTACACCTACATGCCTGTCAAATATCAGTAATTAGATCTAACTCTTCAAGTCTCCTAGGTTGCTAAAAGCCGTGACCACACTGTGCTTCACGTGTATGTCGGTAATCTTGCCCAAACATCCATTTTCGTTGCGTAGAAAGTTCAAACCCAGAGTTTTGCCCACGTCAGTATCTGTTTTGGCATATCCTTAATATCACTTGATTTCGGTTCTGGATGTCGTCCAATGATAGATACTCAACCTTGGTTATGAGCACTGTTCTATATGCATCATGCTTTGGCATTGGATTGTGCTATAAAGTATAAAGTTTGGTAATCTAGCGTTAAACAGAGCCAATGCTGTTTTGTTTTGGTCAAGACTCAAGAGTATCCAAGACATTATTTTCCCTGCTCTGCTGAGCATGTTTATGTTAGTTCAAATAGTGAATTACCGAAGGATAATATCTAGAGGACAGTACGTAACAAATCTCACTCTTTTAGCAAGTTGGAGAAGCTCATGTCACTACCTTACTGGTACCCATATTTATGTTAATGTTGCAGTTATGTTTTCTGGAAGTTCTTATGGGGAGTGCAATGCTTCTATAGTCAAATTACAGGTTTCTCAACTCCTTCAGCTGTGGTGGCTAACTTCAGTAGTCCTGTTTTATAATTTGAGTTGACCCCTTCGTGTTTGGGTATAAATAAATGATAGTGATAAAATAAAGAACAGTTGGTTTCACACATGTTTTCTGATAATACAGTATCTGCATAGGCATGCAAATGGAAACAACTTTATCATGCATAATACAAGAGAATGTGGGTATGTGGATGTGCATAATGCTGACTAGAAGTGCAGTGTGTCTATTGAATGTTTGTCCCCCAACGATGTCATCAATATTCTTGCAATGTTTTATCTGTTCCTTTTGCATGGATTCAGCTGTCATGTTTCTCTGTGGTGTTTTTTATGATTCTTATTTGCAAGCTGTCTCTGTTTTACTTCATATTTGTTTGCTCCGCTTCACCATGTGATGATCATTTTGTTTCCTGTTTCCGGAAAATTTGTAAAAGGGGGCTGGGAAAGACCATTCAAACAATTGCTTTCCTGGCAGCTGTGTATGGAAAAGATGGAGACTCGGGTGAATCCACATCTCTAACTGGAAATCGGGTTGGGAAGAAGGGCCCTGTGCTAATAGTCTGTCCTACTTCTGTTATTCACAATTGGGAATGTGAATTCTCTAAGTGGGCAACATTCAGTGTGTTTGTTTACCATGGACCAAACCGTGACCTGATTTTTGAGAAACTAGAAGCGCATGGCGTCGAGATACTCATAACCAGTTTTGACTCGTTTCGAATTCATGGCAGCATTATGTCAAACATACAATGGGAGATTGTGGTCGTTGACGAGGCACACCGGCTTAAAAATGAGAAATCAAAACTATACATAGCATGTTTAGAAATTAAAACCCTGAAAAGATATGGTCTCACAGGGACTGTAATGCAGAATAAAATTATGGAACTATTCAATCTCTTTGACTGGGTTGTTCCTGGGAGCTTGGGAACTCGTGAACATTTTAGACAGTTTTATGATGAACCCCTAAAGCATGGTCAAAGGTCAACTGCTCGGGAAACATTTGTTCGGATTGCTGATGAGCGGAAGCAGCACCTTGTGGAAGTTCTACGTAAATATCTATTAAGAAGGACGAAAGAGGAGACAATTGGACATCTTATGATGGGTAAGGAAGATAATGTTGTATTTTGCGCCATGAGTGAATTGCAAAAGCGAATTTATAGGCGAATATTACAGCTGCCCGATATCCAATGCCTTATAAATAAGGACCTCCCTTGTAGCTGCGGAAGCCCCCTTAAACAAGTAGAATGTTGCAGAAGGATTGTGCCGGATGGAATCGTGTGGCGCTACATTCACAGAGATAATCCTGACGGTTGTGACTCATGCCCCTTTTGCCTTGTTCTTCCTTGCCTTATCAAGCTTCAACAGGTAACTAACCTTCCAAGTGTGCATTGTTTACGGCCTTGTGAGGACTAACTTGTGTGAAAATGTGTATGGTCCCTCTTGGAAATATTTGTACCTCTATTACTGTCTGATGTTTACATTTTGTAAGATATTTGACAGATCAGCAATCACCTGGAGCTAATCAAACCCAATCCCAGGGATGAGCCGGATAAACAAAGGAAAGATGCTGAGTTTGCCTCTACTGTTTTTGGTGCTGACATTGATTTGGTGGGAGGGTATGGTCAAAATGAAAGCTTTATGGGCCTGAGTGATGCTGAACATTGTGGAAAAATGAGAGCACTGGAGAAATTGATGTTCTCATGGGTTTCAAAGGGTGACAAAATCCTCCTCTTCAGTTACTCTGTCAGGTGATGTGACATGATAACACTCTTTTGGCCTTTTGCATGACTTTTAAGAAATGAAGAAAAACTCTATTTCCGTGTGTTCTCAGCTTACTAAGCAATACATTTCTGGTGGCATACTAAATTGTTAGTTTTAGCCATGAAATTTTTGTGCTATCATCTCCAGTTATTGCTGTCATTCATCGTGATTCCTAGTGTACTTGTTTTTCCGGTATCATGATTATACTTCGGGATGACAAATTGAGGATGCCTTGTAGGATTGATACAGCAAATTGGACATTTGGGTGAAGCACTCATTGATGACTGTGTCCCCTATTCTGGGATTGCATACTTTTTACCATTGATATAGAGGTAACAGGGAGACTGTTTGCGGAGGCATACTCCACTTTTGGGGTGCTCCTAAATGGTCCCGAATCATGTAAGAATATATGTGAGTCAATTCAAGTCTGTAGGAAGGTTTGTGCTAGAAATTTCCCTATTCTCTGATGTGGCTAGTAGAGACTGAACTGAAAACTGTAGTTGGATTTGATTTGGGGATTAACCCATGTACATAACATCGTACCTTTTTAACTTTTCTTTTCGTAGTGTCCAATTTCAATGTATGGTAATCGCGAGGATGGAATATGTAGTGTAGAAGTTGTTTGTGACCTTTTATTTTTTTTTATCTTTTTCCTTTTCTGTTCACCTTTCTTCTGCTACTTAAGTAATATATGATTAGCAGGATGCTAGACATACTAGAGAAGTTTCTAATCCGCAAAGGCTATTGTTTTTCACGACTTGATGGTTCCACTCCGACTGGCTTGCGTCAATCTCTCGTTGACGACTTCAATTCAAGTCCTAGCAAACAGGTGAATTTCATATATTTAAGAATCAAGATCAAAATATGTGATCTAATTTCTAAGGCAGTCTAGTTCCTGGTTTAGGTTTTCCTAATATCAACTCGAGCTGGTGGGCTGGGATTGAATCTTGTCAGTGCAAACCGTGTGGTGATATTTGACCCAAACTGGAATCCAGCCCAAGACTTACAGGCCCAAGACCGGTCATTTCGTTTTGGGCAGAAGCGACATGTTGTGGTTTTCCGCCTTCTCGCTGCTGGATCACTTGAGGAACTTGTTTATTCCCGCCAGGTGTACAAGCAGCAGCTATCAAATATTGCTGTTTCTGGAAAAATGGAGAAACGATATTTTGAAGGTGTCCAGGTAAGGGATAAGCCGAGGGAAAAGAAAACAAAAAGAAAAATTAAGTATTGGTGTTTCTCAACAGTATTAAGAGAGAATAATGGTTTTCCTGCTTTTACATGTAATTCGGTTTCTTCTCAGGATTGCAAGGAATTTCAGGGCGAGCTTTTTGGAATCTGCAATCTATTTCGTGATCTATCTGACAAGCTTTTTACCAGTGAGATCATAGAAATACACGAGAAACAAGGAGATAAAAATGGGCATTGTGCCAGTAGAAAACAGGATCTTAATGAACTTGGGATGTATTTTCTTCCTGTGAAAGAGGCAAATGAAACTACTTCATCTGGGACTGCTGCAAGTAAACCTAAAGATACTCAGAGACTGTTGACAACTAAGCCAGTACTATCAGATTTAGGTGAGCATATATAGTTCTCTTTCTTTTTCCTGTTCTACCATATCTTTGGAGCTTTAGGTAGCAACTAGTTCAGGAAACTAACTGTGACTCAGTGATTTGTCGTGGTTCTATTGCACTGTGTTTGGTTTAGTGGATTTGTAGAGGGATCTACCAAGGGAAAGGAAAGTGACGGAGGTTTAAAGAATATATTTGGCTTGTTCACTTTAATATCTTTTAGTATTTTTTGTTTTCTCTTTTCCTTTCCCTCTATGGAATCCAAACCCATCCTTAGTCACCATGTTTGAGGAAATAAAACTCACGTTCTGGGTACATTAACATCTCAACAATCAGTCGACAGAAGTATTTCATATCTTCATGATCCCAACCAGATTGTCACTTTCTTGATGCTCAGGAATTTTGTATGCTCATCGCAATGAAGATATCGTCAACTCTGGGCCTGGGACCCAAGGAAAGAATGAAGTGGGCATGCCTAAAAAAGATGGCATTACGCAGTCACGTCTCCCCACTGTGAGGAGGAAATCAGATGCGGTTTGTGGGAAGGAAAATGCTGCTGCTTCAATCAAATCCAGGAAAAAGAGCCAGTATAGCCTCCTTGCACAGTTCATGAATATGGGAGAGGTTGAGTTCAGCAAGTGGCTAATGTCTGCTACTCCTGCAGAGCGGGAAAGAGTGCTTCAAGACTTCAAGAGGGAGGAGAAGGTACCCGATGGTTGATGCTCCCTTCGCCTTGTTTGTACACTATTCTAACTCTAGTTGTACATTATTGTAGTATATGAAAAGAATGGAGTACAGGTTTCTCACTGTTTGTTGATAATTTTTTCCTCAATATTTGGTTGTATAATTGTCTGTTCATCTTTAGTTTGATTACTTGCGGCAGAGCAATTTCAAAAAATAAAAGTTCATTGTGGCAGATAGCCCTAAATTCCCTGATTTACTTTTCAGGTTGTTTAAAGGACATAATTTGGTTTGACTTAGCAAGAAAAAGAAGCGACTTCTGCAATTTGGTGAATTTGGGTATTAAGTTGGGGGGCGTAGAGCTCTGAGAACAAGCAGTAGTTGGCATGAATTTTCAAATTGTTGATTTTTGTTGTTTTTTGTTTTGTTGTCCACAGAAGTAGAAACAATGAAAAGTTCAATCACTTCCTTCTGATTTCATATGCAAAAATAGTCCAAAATTTCAGGAAACAGAGTGCTTGGTGTTCTCGAGCATTTTCAAGAAAACTTCACAAATCTAAGTCTTTGCAAACAATTCACCTGGAAACGGCACGAAAATGTTACTGAGCTGGTATCAATGTCCTTGTTCATTTTCTAATCTTCTTAGGGTGGTTTGCTGGCATTTTCAATCTCCGGCAAGGCTTTCTTGAAGTTCATTATTTATCATTTCTATTTTCGGAAATGGCTAAGCTAGCCCAGCAGGATAAGGCAAAGCTCTGCTGCAGAAGTGAAACTTTCAACCTTTGTCTCACTTGGTACACCGTTAGAGAGAGAACTGACAATCAGGAACTAGAAAAACTCAAAATCAAGTTGTTCAAGGGAAATTTGATTCACTTTTCACCAACATATCATGTTCCATATCATCTACTTTGTTCATCGTTGTTGAGAAAACATTAAGTTACACCACCTCCTGCACCCTCGCCAAAAATAAAAAAGAAAAGAAAAAACCCCATGTCAGATCTGAATCCCCCTGATTTAAAGCTGTGTTTGGATCGTGGAATCATGGACGGATTTCCCTAGGAAACTAAAATGACGAGGCAAGGAAAGAATATTTAACTTCACTTTATTTTTCCTCATCCTTTCCATCATTCTTTCAATTCAAAAATCCCTCCACAACTCCACGGTCAAAAGACTCAAAGCACCACCCCTAAACAAACAGGACATGATCGAACCCAAATTATCATGTTTACATCATTAATCACCATCTTGCACCTTTCCTCTTTTCCTGCTTGGGGTTTCACAGAAACTGCCTATACCAAAGTGATAAGTTGGATCTCTGACATATTCTGCGTATTCGCACAGCTACCATGGCTACCTTCTCTGCATCTTGAATCTAGATACTGGTTTTGACGGTTGGGACGTAGAAGACTGCAAAGGACAAAAGTAGTATTCGGTTGAAGTTAGGGAACAAACAAGGATCACAAGACTGCTGCAAGGATATAAAAGACAGTAGATCAACCTTGGACGAAGTAGTCGTCTGTTCCCTTGGATTTGTTTCTAAGTTGTGAGTGTGCTCCACAATTGAGCCTGTAAAGGCCTGCAAGTTGAGGAAAGAGAGAAGGATGCATTACACATTAACTTCCTTTTTATCCAATAACTGAAATCGATTATCAATAACTGCTCTGAGGACACACTTGCTCTATGACTATCGCTACCTAGTTTAGATGCATAGATAGGAAATTGTGAGAAAAATGCCCAAAGGTACATTAATACTAGTAAGTATTTTAGACAAGTTATTTGCTGACCTATGTGTGCCACCACTATTTCAAAACAAGCAAAAAATGAATACTCATTGCGCCTATGTAGGCAAGCAACCGGGGGTTTGAACTGCACAAGACGATAAGTAACAGAAGCAATAAAGCACAAAGAATACTGAGGAAGGACTCAAATACCTTATTTTGCGAATAAGGTTCTGCTTGAATATTCTCCTCCACTTCAGGAAGTACCAAAGCCTTCTCAGCCGAACTGGATTTAGTATGTGCAGAAATTTGGTCACTTGGAGATTTACCTGAAGTTAATAATGACTGCGGGGTCAATCCGTGGAGGCAACTTGAGATAGAATTACAACTATTGGTGGATAGCTTATTTCCAAATCAAAACTTATGACTACATGGCAATCAGCTTAGCAGAAAAAGAGCATCTCTCCAACAAATCATGGTACCATGAAAACTACAAAAGCTTCAAAGGAAGTGCGTCAAATTGAGCGATTATTCAACACAGAGATCACTATCTCAAAGAAAATGTGGGCCCTGAGGTAGTCCACAATCCCAAAGGGATGTTGTCTTTCAATTGTTCCACAGGTTCTAAAGCTATGGAGGTCTTGCTTACTTTTGCGAAGAAACAGAGAAGCTAACACATTATTTTTCTGCAAATTGCAACTATCTCTAAAACTTATCAATGAATCTTAGACCTCCTTCAATATTAACTGGACGAATGTTGCTTAAATCTGTTATCCTATCAGAGCACCTAGGGAACCAAATCTTAGAGAATGAACAAATTCATGTAACATCTCTTTCCGTTTTACAGTTTCTCTGAAGGTCTTTGTGGGACTGCATCAGATTAGGTTATAGAGGCTAAGAGCCGGGGCTGGTCACATAAACCTCAACGGTAAATTCGATCTTACCAGGGTCTTGGTTCTTGAGTTGGTTCAGATAAACTAACCCAGAACTCACCTGACCGGGTTGGTTCTCCAACATTTGTGACCAGCACAATTGGTATGGTGCTGATTAGTGATTACAAAAATTAAGATAGGGGGAGTATAAAAGAACAGATTTCGCAAATGCATTTCTGATAATACATGAGAAAATTCTTGCAAATTTGACACAACAATCATATACAAGCTCATCTAAGATGAATTTTCAGAGACACCGATAAGGGATCAGAAACAGACTAACCTTGACAAACTGATTGCAACAACTTTGAACCTTCAAACTGCATTTTCAAGTTTCACAAATGAGAAAAAAAAAAAAAACAATAATTACAGTGACTGTGAGTTACGAACACACTCACAAGACGTGTAGCTAATCCAGAATCAGAAAAAGATGGAAAATAGTATAGAAAGAAAAGCGATGATGAAAGATACAAATACTTCATTCACCTGCTTGTGCAATTCTTGTTGAAAAGTGTGTTGTTTACTTGGAAGCTCTTTAACAGTAGGACGCTCATCCTTCGACTGCTTTGGTGGATTAGTTAACTGATGCCCCTATTGGATCAGTTACAGAAACTCAAGAGGATCGAATGAAAATTGGTGATTCTGCCAGCTTACATAATAACCAAAAATCAACTACCCTCACTCCTCAAAACTTACATGTCTTTGATCAAAAGAATGCTGACTACTGTAGCCTTCATCACTCTCACTGACGCTTTCAGTTGCAAGTTCCTTTTTCTCAAGTTCATCGAGCTTCGACATCATATGACCGTATTCTTCATCATTTTCATCTTCATCACTTTCTTCTGCAAGTTCTTCTTTCTCAAGTTCATCAATCTTGGACATTAATTTAGCAAATTCCTCTTCTTCAGTAAGAGCGTTCATACTGTCTGCCTCAGAAACATTAGGATCTGGTTTTGCCGTACCGGGAACCATACAAAGAGTGTTAACTCCCCAACTACAGATAATCTAAAATTTGGGGGGTAACAAATCGAGATGTCCAAATAAGATGCATTCATGTGACATGAAGAAGTTGACGAACTTGACCATCAAAATAAAGACACGCGACTATAAGTCCAGGTACTTAACACCTAACGGTGCAGCAAAGCACCAAGAATATATCACATGTTAACAGGAACTGGAAATGATTTCTCTTGGTTGACGGTCAACAAACAGCACTCCGGTATCATTTGACTGGGAATGTATATAGTGTAGGTGGCCAGTCAAGTAACTTCAAAACATGTATAAGGGGGATTGTATGAAATACAACATACACAAAAGTGGCTATGTTCTCGATGTGTGGAAAGTGGAAACATAAGTTCAATAGCATCAACTATCTAGTAAGGATAACTTCAGTTAAAAGATGACGCATAAATAAGAAGCAAAGCTTTTTCTTATATAAACCGGTAGAGCATCAACCTCCAGATAATGAATAAGACTATTGTTAAATCACATAGCATAAAAATCCAACAGAAAAAACATTTAAGAGAATAAAAGACAGCAGCAACATCAATCGACATATTCTCCAAATAGTTGCACATTCTATCACAGTCCAAACAGTTCAATAGAAGACAATAAGAGGCAGGAACCTGCCTGCTTTTGACACCTTCTCAACCGAAGTTTCCTCAATATATTCTTCCGTTATATCCACAAGACCCTCCTGTTTTACCCACGGGTTAAAATATCAATAAAAGAACAGCAACATGAGAAAGAAACACCAGAGAAGTGAAGAACAATGACAACTTAAGGAACAGAATATATAATTACATAAGCAACCCACCAAATCAAGCAAAAACACAGGTTATTTTGCCCTCAAAGCTTGGACGAGAAGTTGAGAACGAGACAAGGGACACTGGACACAGTGGTACTTTCAAAAGCAAGCTGCTATTCCACTAATGATAAATCGATACTCTATGCGGAGTCTGGACAAAGCGTTGAGTCATACAGTCCATGCCACATGGTGACTTAGTATCTAAGACTCAAAACTAGTTAAAAAAATTTTGAAAGGCCAAAACTAGTTAAATTTAAGGCACACCAGAAGTTGCTAAATTTTGCAATCATGATATTCTCCACCACTCACTAACTGACTAAAGCCCCCGTTTCAGAATGGCCCTCCGAGGTGGGCCTTGCAACCCAGGTGACGGTCCCTCTCCAAACTCATTGTGCCCCCATCAAAAGATGGTCCGCATGAGGATCTTGGGCAAATAAGATTTTGTTACACTTAGACACACCATACTACAGATACCGCTATCATGGCCCCAAGTCCTTTAAAAGTGTCTACCGTGTACTTGAATATCGGTTCACCGGTCATTTTAGTTAGTTTTAGTAACAAAAATTCTTTGGATTTTTTTGGATACTAGAAAAAGACGAAAATGAAACACAGTACATGTTCGAACTTCGAAAACCAAAATAAAACCTCTAAAGTATAAATTATCAGACAACTAAATACTAACCTGGTAGAAGCTTATTCTATTATTCGCACAAAGGGCGCAATACAACAATTTGGTATTGAATCTCAACATGAATTGGAATAAAAAAGTTAGAAGCCAAACAAATTCCCAAACACAGAAATTGTATGAATCTGACAAAAAGGGTAGGGGGGGCTATAAAAAAAGGTTCACGGAATTATAAGAGATACCATTAGCAACAATTAATTACCAGAAAAGATCAACAGTGCTTCAATGTGTGGGTAGGTCTTCTAAGGGAAGAGATCAAAGAAATCTTCCTAACATGGTAAAGAACATGATTCAACAAACGTCAATAAATCTAAGGATTCAAAAAACTGGTTTTTGGGACTGGGGTTTGCCACTGTAAGAGAAAGTAAGAAATGTTGGAGTCTATAAGTCATAGAGAAGTACAAGAGGAAGAACATCTTGTAATAACAATTGAAGCAGCCCATCTTACAAAAGGAAAAAGTAGGGAAACAACTTTGTTGGGGAATCAGGGTAGCCTTGGTAGGTGCTAACTCAAATTTATTTCCGATAAGGAATGGTAGTACAATCTCCAAAGTCCAACCCTATTTCAAATCTTCAAAATGAAGAACGACTCCAAAGCCCAGCTGACTTCAAATTTTCAAAATGAAGAATGAAACCTTTCCAACCATTCTTCATTTCCCTCCTTCGAAATGAAGAATCAAGTTTGAGTCTCTGTATATGAGACTCATTCAAATACGAAGAGCATTATTCATTTCTAAATGCGTAGCTTATGACATTATGATCTAATATTGATAAAATTAGCACCGTTGGAAAGGTATTCACGGCACATTCAAAATAAGATCAGCATTTCATATACAGTATGGATAATAGTTTTCCAAAATGCAAATTTGAATTTTGGTGAAAATTTTAAGTTCAAGAAAATAGAGATAGAAGTGAAGAATTATTGTTCGTACGTGTAATACATATATATAGTAATATACTCTCTAAGCAATGTTGGAATAAAGAATACAATTCTGAGTTTTCAGAATGAGGAATTAGGTTGGAGATTCTCTCTGCATATATAGACCCAAAACTTGATCTTTGATTTGATAAAGGATGCCAATAAAGTTAAGTATGGTTGGAGATGATTCTTTCTTTTATTTGAAGATTTAAAGAACAGTTTTGAGAAAATTTGAAGGATAGTTGGAGATGCTCTTCAAATATAATATGTCCAGACCCCACAAAACAATGAAAATGATGGATCACATTACACTATCTATCAACAAAATTAAGTATTTCACAGACTTACTGCCACTTCAGCAGCTGTGGCATCAAAATACGAAGCCTGGGCCATAAGATCCTGCATCACAGCCGTAATGGAGTTAACTTGGGATTCCAAAGCCTTCCCTCTTCTTTTTAAAAGGTCAATGGTTTGTTTAGATGTTCGTTCAGCATAATAACCGTCTCCCAAGAGCACCTGCACATCAATCCGTCCAATAATTGTCAAACAGAAGGTTGAATTACACAAATTTCTAGGCTTCGTTGGTAGATTGTCTATAATTAATCATAAGTTCTATGAAGAAGTCATTGTATAAAAACATTACTAAAAGGCTAAAGAGTAGCTACATGCATCCAATCATGTGATAGTTTGACGCCCAATCCCTCCCCCAAAACCTAGGAAAACTATTCTGCAATTCAGTAGCATAGCAGCGTTTACACCAATTACCAGCATAAAATTAAAGAATTACCAGGAATTCATTTGTGTGAATCAAACGACCAGGGAAGAAGGCAGCTTTCCCAAATGGAACCTGACAACCATACCGACAAAATGAACAATCAAAGACTAACAATGAGACTCATCATGTCTATAGGTATACATGCAATAATTCAATCACAGGGTTACTTCACAGCTTTTTAAGCTTTCATGATAAAGTATCTAAACTAGTGGGCAAATAAAAGAAGTAAAATTTCCATATATTGACCAATTAAAATTGCCTCCCAAAATCAATTACTACCTCAAAAGATCCTGTATGCATACATTGTGGGATCATTTGAATGACACTCAAGAAGGTCTAAGAGCTCTCCAGTCCTTACTCTGCAATTGACTCAAAATTAAATTCTGAGTAAAAGCCCCTCTAAACTCACTCAAGTCCTAGACTCAAACTCATACCACATTGATTTTTAACCAAATAAAGAGGACTCAAATTTTTTTAAGGCTTGTTTTGGTCTTCACAATTTACGACCATGCCAATAATGAAGCATTTTTTTGAACTTTGTGCTTAGATTTGGATTTTTCCAGTAGAATGGTTCATACCAAACACAGCTTTTTACTCAATTTTTCACTCAAATTTGAGAAACGGCTGGAGATGCTCTAATAAATTGGCACATTTTCGCATCTAAGATACAAACAGATATTGGACATCGTATTCACGTAAGTAGTTTGATATGTGCAAATAGCCCACCAACAATCAATAATTGCCCCAGAATATCCCGTATACGTACAAACTATAGAAAATTAGTCTTAGGTCCATTATGTGAACTTCATAAGCCCACTAGTCCACCTACCTATTAATTTTTAAAGCTCTCAAGTCCATTTTTGGGTACCCTACCCTGAGGTTTAGGTACTTTCATAAGATTTTAGGGTGCACATTTTTATTATAGGATAGGGTATCCTAGGTATGGTAGATTACCCTAGCGCATGGTATCCTAGAGTTTAGGCACTTTTATAGGATTTTAGGGTTCACTTTTCTATTATAATGTTTTAGTAGTTTAAGCACTTGGTTTAGAGTTTTAGACACTTTCATACAGTGTATCCTAGGTTTATGTTGCGTGGACTTGTGGCTTTACAAATTAGGTGGACTTGTGGGCTTATGACACTCAAGAATGTCTACTGAAATTGGAAACACGTGAAACAAACACTGGACATTTCACACACATGAACATTCATACATGTATGAATGACTACAGGTGTGTTGTGTGCTTGCCATGATGTCGTGGTGGAGTTGATCGGGGAGTTTCTGGACGAGACTGATGAGACTGGCGTTATCGGCGGTGAAGTCGCGAAGCTTATCGAGATCTTTTCGGTGCTCGGAGATGGTGTCCTGCACGCGCTTCGAGGCTTCATGGACTTCCTCCGCCGGGAAGAGAGATGACAGCGAGGTTACCGTTCCTTTCGCCGGCTCGTCCATGGCTTCTGTAATCGGTCCTCAATTTCAATGGCTATTGGGTAGTGAAATTGATTGTGAGCGTTGTTTGTGGAGAGAGAGAGAGAGGGAGAGGAAGAGGAAGAGAGGGACCTGTCTAGGGTTTTAGCGGGGTTATGCAATTCTACCAGTATCACAGTCAGTCGAGTCCCACTCCTATCCGGTCTATAGGCCCCGCTCAAATGCAGAAAAGTACAGGAGAGAGGATAGAAAAATTAACTTTTCTATAATTTTTTAATGTTCGGTTGGCAGAAAAGTAATGAGAAACTTATTTTTAAGTTTTTCTGCAAGATTTACTTTCTTGCAAAAGTGATCTGGCCAAAAGCATAGGATTTTGGGTCACGCGAAAAGTTTTTTTGCAAAAGTGATCTGGCCAAAAGCATAAGATTTTGCGTCACTCGAAAAGTTTTCTCTATTATGGGGCCAAAATAATTGACAGGTAAGAATAAAAGTGAATGACGCCAATACCAAAAAATACGAATTAGGTTCTTAAAAAGACACTTTGAGATTTACGTGAGTAACAACAATTTTGACTACTATGGTGCTTTCTGAGATAATTGTTTTGAAAAAAGATTGGTAGTTTATTTTTTTTGAAAATATTTATTTATTTTGTCATTGGTCTTCAATTTTGTTTTGTACTAACTAATTTTCAGTGAGTTTTTGCATCGGCAACTAATTAAGCATGGTTGCTTAATATTTATTTATTTAGTTATCATCTACTTAATTTTTAAACTTCATTTGTACGGTTGATTATCAGAGAGTGTCAATTTAAATGAACATTTTGCATGACCATTCAAAATATAGCCAATTGAATATGGAATTGCAAGTCAATTTTTTTATTTAATGTTAAGGCATTGCATTAAATAAAATACATTTTTCGTATGTGTTAATTTTTGAAATATGATAGTCTATTATTTAGCTCTCAAAATTACTTTTATTTAAAATTAGCCATGAGAATAAAAATAAAGAAGTTTCTCATAAGTGTCTTTTTCCGGCAAATGAAACACTAAACTTTAGTTTTTTTGCAAAAAAAATTGTCAAATGAACACACAAAAAAATAGATTTCTTTTTCTTTTATTTCACTTTATTTAACTTTTCCTGAGAATAATTTTTAATTTTTCGATACAACATTCATGCCAAGTGAACGGAGCCATAGGGAATTGGAGGAGGAAGGAAAGGGAATGAAAACGATTTGTACGGAAGTAGTGCACCCGTCGGATTACACCGTGTCGTGCGGTTGATCTAATCGTCTATTTCGGCATGAACGACTTAGATTTAATCTGAGCTCCTACAAATCCTAACCGTTCGTTGTTCAGATAAAAATCCAAACCGTACATTGCCAAGATGGACTGACGAATTGACCGCACTACATGTGTAATGCAGGGTTGCACTACAACACCCTAGGTCCGAAAAACACAAGAAATCAAAAAAAAAATTGAGACGTTGAGTGGGTTTGAATTAAAAAGTTAAGTAACTTATATTTTTTTTGTCTTTATTTAAATTTTTTTGCATTTGTTTATTGTATATTAAACTTTTGTAACTTATTGATTCGTTTCGACGAGAGAAATCAAAAAAGTAAAAAAATTTGATTGAAACTCGTAATTTTTGAATAAAGACAAAAATCAGTAAAAAAAAAAAGAAGAGTATTTTTTTTTACTGATTTTTGTCTTTATTTAAAAAAATTTGCATTTGTTTATTTTGCGATAAACTTTTGTGACTTATTGATTCGTCTCGACGAGAGAAATCAAAAAAGTAAAAAAAAAAAAATTGATTGAAACTCATAAGTTTTTTAATAAAGACAAAAATAGGTCAAAAAACCTTTTTTATACTTATTTTTGTCTTTTTTTAAAAAAATAATGAGTTTCGATCAAAATTTTATATTTTTCCGATTCCTCTCGTCCGTCTCGGCGAATCAAAAAGTCGCAAAAATTTGATGCAAAATTAACAAATGCGATTTTTTTTAACAAAAAAAAATTTATTCCACTTATAAAGCCAAATCCACCCGTTGTCGTTTGCCAGTAGACAAACTTCACCAAAGACTTTCCTTGGGATCCGAGGGCTCTGCTGCCCAGAGGGGGCAGCAGCCCCAACCCACACCCTCAAAACGACAAAATGACGTCGTTTTGAGGGTAAATTGCTGGAGCAGTTATAGAACGGCAACGTTTCGATGGCAAAAAAATTTATTACCTTCTGTTTGCAATCCTATGAAGCAGAAACGTGATTATGAGAGCTTTAAAGACAAAATTTGATTATGTCTCTTTAGAATAATATGATCAAAATAATAAGATCTTCATATCCGTTCAAACGAATTAAAAATTGGAACACTTAATTTTTTAACCATATTTTTTAATATTTAAATGGTCTCAAAAAATTAAAAAATTAAGTGCTCAAATTTTTACTCCGTTTAAATCGGTGCAAAGATCTTATAATTCTGATCATATTATTCTAAAGGGTCATAATTAAATTTTGTCTATAGTGCTCTCATAATCACATTTCTACTTCACAGGATCCTAAATAAAGAGCATATACTTAATATGAGAGTCATAAAAATAAAAAATTAAATTACGATCCTTTAGAATTATATGATCAGAATAACAAGATCTTTACACCGATTTAAACGGAATGAAAATTTGAGCACTTAATTTTTTTACACTGTTTATATATTAAAAAATATGGTTAAAAAAATTAAGTACTCCAATTTTTAATCTGTTTGAATGGATGTGAAGATCTTATTATTTTGATCATATTATTCTAAAGAAATATAATCAAATTTTGTCTTTAAAGCTCTCATAATCACGTTTCTGCTTCATAGGATTGCAAACAGAAGATAATAAATTTTTTTGCCACCGAAACGTTGCCGATCTGTAACTGCTCCAGCAGTTTACCCTCAAAACGACGTCGTTTTGAGGGTGTGGGTTGGGGCTGCTGCCCAGAGAGGGCAGCAGAGCCCCCGGATCCCTTTCCTTGACTTTTTGAGAGTGTTTGGGCTTGAATGCAGAAAATATTTTGTGACAGCCTCCAACCAAGTTGTGCTCAGCTCAGCATAAAGATAAATTTATGCCACCTTCGCTAAAATTCTTATTTTTTAAGTACTTAATTTTTATTTTACGAGACAGATTATTATTTCACTATCTTTAATTCAAAAAATAAATATTTTTTTAATTTAAAAAAATACTTATTTCAGTTAGTGAAACAACACACCTTTACTCTTACAATAAATTTAGCCCAAAAAGTTGCCTTCTATTCAAATACATTTTTTTCGAAATAATCAAAATGTCCCAAAAAAATTTTTTTTGTCCAAACTCATCCTTAGTGTCTTTTTTATCGTATGATTTTTTTTTTTCAATGTTAATCTGTATTTTTATAGCCATTCATTGCGAGAATTTCCTTACACTCCTCTTCTATTATCCATTTTTTGTTTTATTGTATTTGTTACTAGTATTTTCCATAAGATTTGCCTATGTTTAAGGTTTTTCTAAGATACTACAGTAAATGCGTATTTTTAGACATTTTTTTAGGGATGTTCATTGAATAGATGTGTGTCATACTTATTAATGTAGTTGATTAAATGAACTCTGTTCGAAGCTTATTTATAAACAATTAAGAGAAGTCGGCTTGGTGTGCTCAAAGCGTGTTTTTTTCGTGCCGTTAGTCACAAGCAAACCCCTAGTGTTAAAAAAAAATGAACGGTTCCGATTATTATTACGAGCTCATTTCAAACCCACAAAAGCCCAAAAATGAATCATAATTTAATTATAATTTGGGCTTCTATTGGTTCAATATGGGCCCAAAATTATGATCGAAATCATTCAATTATGTAGAGAGAATTAAATGCACTATTTACACACAAAAATTAGCTTCAATGACATCGATTGGTGTATAAATAGAACAAATTTGTGCGTACAGTTTTTATTTTTATTTTTAGAGAAGGCAAGATAGTAATTTCACCTATCAAACTCACCTAGGCAATTGCTGATTAGGGAAAGGTAGAGTGAATCCTTTAAACACGCACACACAAACCCAAACTCCTGATGTGAGAGTCAGCCCAACTGACGCAGGCCCAAAAGCCCTGCTGCGAAACGCAGCACAACGACAGCGGACCCAAAAGGCCTACAAAAGAGGTCGGATCCCTTGTTTTTCCTTCAACAGTTTAAGGCCCCGTTCCAGAACGGATTTTAAGTCCTTATTTTTTAAGAAGGCAATTTCAAACTCAAAAATTATAGACTTATTGAAATCTAAAAATGTACAATATGGATCTTTTTGATAGATCTCATTGAGATCTTTAATACAATGCAAAAAAAATTAAAAAATTATTTTTCATTTATATTATTTTTGAGTTTGAAAATATGAAATAAGTATTTATTTTTTAAGAAGGTGTTTTGAAACGGGTCCTAAGGCCATCCATAGTGGTATAATCAAAAAAGGATAATCAAAAGTTGACACATCAGCTTTTGACTATTCATTTAAGAGGTTTTCTAAGCTTAACAATGTTAAGCTTCACTATGGTCACTTCTAGTCCATAACCAAAATATGGGGTCCACTACAATTTCACTCTCTATCCCCCTCCATTTTCCGTCATTCACTTCCCTCCATTTACGTTTTTTATGGGTTAAAATATATCGATTCCCTCTCTTAATTTTGAGAAAAAAAATCGGTGACTTCCTTCCCTCCTATTATGAATTTTTTTTTTGGTGGGGTGTGTGTGGGTGGGGTGTGTGTGTGTGCGCGAGGGGGGGGGATTGAAACAGGAAAGAAGAGTTAAACACCTTAATCCGGCGACGATGAGTTGAATTGTAGATGATCGAGAGATATGAGTTTCACTTCTGAAGGAAAAGAAAGAGAAATAGTTTGTGGGTGAAGTGAAGAAGACATAGAGTAGGCGAAGAAACTTGGCTACATAAAATTTTTATTCTTCAATTTTATTTTTTTTACCAAAAAAAAAAAAAGAGTAGGCGAAGAAGAGAAAAAGAAAATACTAATTGAAACACGTGTGTATACAAATTTTGGAATTAGTTAACTTATGTGGTGTAGGGTTCACAAATTTTGATTATTGAAAAAGGTTGCTAGTTTTGGTTATCCAAATCCTAAAATTTGATTATTTCTAAGAATGTTGTTAAATTTGATTATACTATTGTGAGCGATCTTTTGTAACAACATTGTTAACTTTAAAAATAATTGACATTTGATTATACCACTGTAGATGACCTAAGTTCCAAAATTTTCCCCTTGTTTTTCCTTGAACATCTCTGCCATCTGCTACTACGTTAATGCAGCATTTGATGTTAGATGAACCTGAATTTTTCACATCTCTATCCCGTAGTTAATGTGCTCTATAAAATGAACGACGTGGATCTATCGTTACTGATGGGCGCTCATCCTGTACCCGTAAAAGGCCAACCCGAACCATGATTAAAAAACTGGAGGAGACCTTGTTTACCCGCACAAAGAACGAACAACCCAGAACAACGTTGCCACCAACCATTACTCCAGCTTAGAGAGAGAGAGAGTGAGAGAGAGAGAGAGAGAGTCAAATTGAGCCCAAACCGCCCCAAAAAACACCCAGAAATCCTTTATATCTAATTGTATAGACTAGTCTAATTATTGCACATGTATACCTGTATCTTCACATAAAAAATAAAAAATAAAAAACTTTTGTAATTTCTGGGTCTCTATTGAATTAACTGGCGAAGGTCTTGCTTGTTCAAACTTCAAACAATAGTAGTTTCCATCATCGGTCGTTGGGCTCTCACTTTCGGCCCAACCGATCGGCGTGAAGGTCTGCGTCGCCGTTGTTGGGTCGTTAGCTCTTTATTGTTGACTCCACTAAGCAACCTTCTCCCTCCTCCAACTCTCTCTCTCTAAAACCCTCTTATGGGTTTCATTTATTCTCTCTCTAAAACCCTCCTCCAGTTAATTGGGGAAAATCGCAGATGAATCGGGCCGGTGCCGACGAGTGTATGGCGAAATGTTCGGATTCTCCGGGGTTGCAGTGGAAGAGATTAGGGTTTGTGGTTGGTTTCTTCGTCTGTTTCGTGTTTTTTCGGCCTGCCTCGGGGCTGAGGCCTTTAAGAGAGAGGACTCGCTCGTGGGGCGATGAGGTAGTTTGAATTATACTTTCTCTGAGCTTACTTATGGTTATTTTTTTTGGGATCATTGATTTGTCATTGGTTATGCAAATTTGCTGTGTTGGTGCTGTCTGATATGTTTTTAGCAATAAAGTAACGACCTTTAGGATATTATTAACGAATTTTCAGTGAATACAGTATTGTCATTGTGATTCTATGTACAACAAGAAAGTAGTGTAGTTGTTGATTAGATTATTGATACATTTAACTATACAACCAGGGTTAGTGATTTTTTGGGCTTGATTTTCTGTGCGTATATTGATTTGACTTGGTTTGTAGTTACTGGATAAAAATGTCATTGTTGTGGTTCAGAGGAAAAGGAATTATGCCAGTCACTGATTTGGTTGCTGATACATGTAAAGATAGTGATGGTTTGGTGTTTCTTGAGCTTGAACTTCGATTTCTTTTCCCTAGTTATGATAAAGACGAGTTTGAATTGTTGTGGATTGTTGATGATCAGTTTTGAAAACTAAAGGCAGGAGGATTATGTAAAGGGCAACAAACTCTAACATAGTTTTTTTTTGCAAAATAGTTCAATGCTACATTGTAACATTGCTATATCCTATAGATAGAAGATAAGTTCTGGGGTTGTGTTGGTAGATACACGGTCCTATAATTTGGATTGAAGGATTTTCCCACTTAGGAGCCCCGAATTCTGGGTATAAATATTAACAATGGAGGGGAAAAAACACAAGGGAATGTAATAGGAGTGAGAGCAAGTGGGGGGAAACCTATAATTCCAGCTCTGCGTGTAAATTTGCTGGTTGGCATCTGCAGGATTAGGATGCATCTTTGCTGGTGTTAGGGTGCAAATAAAACTTACTGATATGATTTAGGAAAGCAAAACAGTTTCTCAAACTGAGTAGTCGTGGTTTTTCTTTCTTGGGTTTCCTTTTTGGTTGTTTGTAATTTGTGGTTTACTGGTTTGATTCAGCGCCTTATCGTTTTCTTGGAGACAAACATATTCTGTCCACTTGAGAAGGAAAATCGATTATACCCTTTTTTTTCAAGGGCTCATATGTGTATAGAATTGTACAATTGCTCTCGGAATTTGTTTTCGATGTTCCCATAGGTACATGAATATGATAATTTCTGAACATTTGAGTGTTGAAATGTTAGGCATTTGACATTACTATGGCTACCACGTGGTCTTATCTGAACTTGTTCTTTCTTTGTCATCTGTCTTGCAGTGGCTCCCTGTAAGAAAAGATGATAATGAATTTGGACCATTTTCTGCTTGGAACATAACAGGGACATACCGAGGTTTGTAAGTTCTCTTTTGTGAGTATGACCATCTACTTGTTGCAGCTGAATGGACAGAATTGTTGTTTTAAGAGTGTCAAATTGCTTTATGAATTTTCTTCTTTAACTGCATTATATGTTCTATCCTTTTGGGGCATTCAGTCATAATCCATCAATTGTAGCCTGACCCCTTTATAGCTTAGTCGTTGCTGCATTTGGTTGTCTGCAATAAGGAAGACAATTTCAGACTCATTTCATATAGTGGGCGCAGTATAGTAGAATGTTATTTCTCCATTACTTACGATACACCCCATTTGCTTGGCACTTTTCTTGTTTGCTCTCATTACCTACCTGTTTGGCATGTGAGATGCAGGGTCTTGGAAGTTCATAGACTCAGCCAATAGCTCTTCAAGATTTCCAGATTTTAAGAAATCCAATGGCAATTCCATCATTGAGTTAGTTAGTACACCAACAAAAATAACTGGTGTTCACTATGTCCAGGTGAGGTAGTCATTTCGATTGTAATCATTGCCCTCATGTCTTCTCAGTATTTTTGTTATATTTTTCTATACAGATGTGCTTCTCGTATTCCTCTTTTCTTTCGCACTACATCTACTAAATGAGTTTTTTTTTTTTTCACTCAGAATGGGTTATTCCTCTTTTCTTCCTATTTGAGTTTACTGATATTAACTGCCTTTTCTATTATTCTACATAAATGCAACCTAAATTCTGCTAACTTCACTTTTGTTTTTGGTTTAATTAACTTAAATGAATGTTTCCAGCATCCTACTTTTCATGTGGAAAATGTCAGAAAGGAAATACCATATTCCCACGCGCACAGCTACGACCCACCCACCTGCACACATACACGCTTGTAATTCCTTTATTGACTGAAGGAAGCTTTCAATTGTTGTCCTATATATCTATATGTTACACGGTCTTGGGTTGAACTCAACTCCAAAAGCTAGCTATTGAAGTAAGGGTGCCCTCACGCTTATATTCTTCATATTACTTTGGTACCCAAGCAAGGTTGGACTTCGCTTCACACTATACACGTCTCACGGGTATAGTATATATAACTCGTACCGTTGCATTTTTATTTATAGCTCCTCATATGGCTAAGTCCAAAGTCAACATAATGGTTGTCTTCGTTTCTACTATTTTTGTCTTAAGTTGCAAAATGCCTTGTCGTTCTTCATTTATCTGATGGATTGTGGCCATTGTTTTTGTAGTTTGGTAATTAGATATTTTCTTTACTGGGCACAACAGGGGGTGATTATTTTTCATGATGTGTTCGACAATGAACATGAAGTTGGTGGTGCTCAAATCAAGGTAGAAGGAGTATATATCTGGCCGTTCAGACAACTTCGAATGGTAGCCAACAGGTATAACCCTGGGTTATTGCCTGAGATCTTAAGCTCCTCATATTATTTCCAATGAAACGTTCTTGTCAGACAAACTTAGAACTTCTTTGTCATGGGTGTAATGGAGGGTAAGCTGAATATAGCTGGTCTTGCCTGCAAACTAATGAAACCTGACTACAGTGGACATAGTGTCCTACATTTGAATATTACATGCTATGGTCCATGGACTCTTCATTATAAATCACTTGCCTGACACTTGAGAACTGGATAAGGTTGTGGAATATGTGACCGATACTTTTCATCGGACACCTGTTATCTACATCATTATATGTATGTTGTGTTGCATAGCTGCTATAAAATGAGTGAAGTGGCTTTTTACCTTTATGGGTTTGTGTAGCATTGTGTTGAAATAAGGGTTTGTCTTGTGGAATGCTTTGATGCTCCCACCATTTAAATTTTTTGTCTGCCACGTGGTTTTGTGATCAGTTTGTATCACAAAAAGAAAAGAAGAGAAAGATGCTCATGAAACAAAAAACAGATTATGGTTTTGGTGCTCCTTGGTTCACCGACTCGTTACCTATCCACAAGCCAAACATTTTAGCATATAAAGACTAAAATGTTCTTCATGACATCCCTGTGCCACAAAAAGGCATTAGCTAGGCAATTACACACACACGCACAGAGACAGAGAGACCTGTAGAGAAAGCAGTTAACCAAAAAACTAAACGTGATTGCTTGGGAGCAACGAGCAATATGGATTTATCTCGGATCCCTTTCTCTTTCTGTTTCTGTTCTAAGTCGCAACAACTGATATTCAATCTTAGCGTCACTTATGAATTTTCCAATTCTTGTTGATTGAGTGAACAAGTTCACTGTCCTCCCATATATAGGTTTTTCATTGAATGATTTAGCTCACTTGATTGTCTTGATTTCACTGGCTTGGAATCTGGTAATAATACATGAATGTCTAGAGGTGGATCTTTAGCTGGGATGGTCCTTGCTATTGACAAATACAGGATTGAAATTTCTAATTGAGATAATAATTAGAGGAATGAGATTAGTGTTAGTACATGATAAGCTTGATTGTAATGTCTTACTTTACGTAGCTGATCATCAAATTCAGAGCTTTTCTTTTCTTCTTTGATCAACAAGTGTTGGTTTCCCCAATTTGTCGCTTGGTTCAATAGGGCCCACAAATGAGCTCACTTTTGCATCCCTTGCTGTGACGTTAGGGTTTCCCTTGCAATTTAAATGGCTATCTCATGTTCATTTACTATTACTTGCAGCGGAAAAGAGGGAGAGTTCGGCCAAGAAGAAGATTATATATTATCCAATCCATATCACTTGGTAACCCCTCTACGTACCTTGATTAACATGTTATTAATGATGATTCGTCACAATTTTTTAGTTCTATACATCTAGCTGCTGCTTGATTTTCATGTAGTTAGATAAAATTTGCGTTGTCATGTTTCATTTGTTCACATTACTGGTAATAGAGTGATATGGCAATCGAGTTATTTGTGTTGGATGGTTTAATATATATTGATGGGGCCAAATTTTTTGCAACATAAGCTTTTGGGACAACTGCTGATCTCAACATGTTAGCAGACTCATCCCGGCTTATCAACAATGTACTTCCTTCAAGGATGGAAAAGTTCAGCTTAACTAACCAAACCAAACCAAACCGAGCCTTTAGTCCCAATCAATTGGGGTTAGCTTAAATTATGTCAGAATAAGTATTTCTACAAGAAGATTTCTGATGTTTGTTACATGTGTTACTTTTCCAGCTAGGAGTGTTCTCGTCTCAGGTATTCCAGGAGTCTCCTCGGGACAAGATTTGGAAGAGGAAACATTGTAATTTTGTCTTTACACTTCCATGTTCGGTTTGTTTTACCTTAACCTGGTTTTAATTATCGCGTTTGCTTATTGCAGCACCAATGTATGACATGGAGAAACGTTGTAATATAGAAATTGCTGCTCAAATTTCTCGTGTATCGGCAACCCAAAATGGTATTTGAGTTCTCTCAGCGTATGAATTCTTTCTTCTTCTTCTTTTTCTTTTTTCCTTTCCCACTATGCGTGTCTGCAATCATATCCTCGAATCTTTTTCTCGCCTGTGTGGTGCTGAAATTGTTTCCTGCACACCGTACTTGTTCTACCAACTGCTACTCCACTAGTGCAGTCCATTTTCACAAGGAGCGATTTCAATGTGGGCATGGTTATGCTGCCGGCTGGGATGTGTCCATATCCAAATCCACTAAACTGTCGAAAAATCTGGTATATGGGGACAAGCTGAGCTGTGCTGTGCTGTCAAACTTTTCTTCTGCTGGTCTTATGTAGAATGATGTGTCATATGAAGTGCCTTCGATAGGTTCTTAAGTTACCAGTAGTCTCAAAAGCTCATGCTGTTAGGAAATGGGCCCAACAAAGTATATCAAGTTATTCACACCCTCCCTTATGTGCAACCTTGTCTTGCATGTGGAGATGCAAAGATTCCAAGATAGATTGAAATAGAATGTGAAGGGGTGAAGCAAAATGCTAACGAGGAACAAATGCAGACGGAGAGACCTGAATTCAAGAGCAATCCGGTCATATGTTTTTCTTTTTGTCATGGAATGGTTTAGAATTTAAGAATATGACCTAACTGAATTCAATTCAAAGTCCTTGACAAAGCATAAATGGTGAAAAAAGGATTCTTGTGCAATGCCCCAAATGATTGGACACAAAGCTTAGTGTGTTTGGATTGGTTTCGACTTGCTACTTCTTGTTGGGTACATATGCCACGTCAGATGCTTTCAATTGATCTGATACTGGCAGTCTCACAATAGGCCTGACACTGGCATTTTGCCTTCAATATTCTTATTTGTGAAGGAAAATAAACACTTGCGCTTTATACCTGTATAATATCAGTTAAGTTACGGGCTTTTTCCTTCATTAGTAAAGTTGCTCAGGGCAGAAAATCAGACTACAATCTAGAAGATCTTGTCGAATGGTGGAATAATCTATTGGCTTGCAATTGCCTTTTTACATCATTCCTTAATGGAAGTTAAAGTAACCTGAATTATGTTTTCCTTCACAAATGTCCGCATTACTACACTGAAAGGACTGCAGTTTAACTTACAAGGCATTCCAGGCAAGTGTCCAAGAATGTCCGAAAGGATTAAATACATTTTCAAAATGAAAAAGGTCTCTTTCCTTTCTAAAATATAATATGGATAATCTAGGAAGCATTGCAGATGCATCACAGAGCATTTTGTAGAAGTATTCGGTTGCATTGGGGCCTGTGTTGTTTGTTCAACTGCAGATAGGGGATAAGAACTTGTGTTACTTCCGTACATTAACTTCTGATGAGGTTTTGGTTTATGGTTCATCCAACATGAATATATTTCCTCCTTGTAGATGGTGATCATGATCGCTATCACATAGAAGGATTAATGGAAAGTCCTTCAGTTGATGATGATGGAGATTGCTTCTCCCCCATGCTGTTGAACACTACTTCTGTTAACGTTGAGGTTTATTACAACAAAGCAGTCAACTACACCTTGATGGTCACTTTTGTATCCTTCACTACTTTTTAGTCTTGTGGCATCATCACATTGTTATCAGCTGCTTTTGGATGGATTCCTTGATTCTCGATGCATCAGGTTTCGTTCCTTCAAGTTCTTCTGTTAATACGGCAAATGGAACATAGCAACACACAATCTGTAAGATCAATGTCTCTATCATTTTTGGTACTTTTATTTGGCCAAGACTTTCCTATGTTATGTTGTTAACAACATTTTCAGTTTGCATAGATGCTACTTATAGTTTGTGTTTTGTGTAACACGATAATTTTTGATATTTTGTCTTCTGTGTCTTCATTCTTATAATAAAAAATATGAATTTCATTCTTTTAGGGGGCTGCCAAAGTTTCAATAATAATGATTGGGCAACAGGCTATTATGGATGCTTATCTTTGCCTTCTACATCTGACTGCTGGGATCCTAGTTGGTAAGATTGATTTAGGCAGAGTGTTTCTTTTTAATCTCCTTTACCTTGAGAGTGTTACAGTCTGTGCTTTTAATGCCTTCCAATGGAGTTATAAAAGGTTATTGCCTCCCAGAGTGGTGAATATGAATGTAACTTTCGGCCATTGTCTGCCTAAATCATCCTAATG
This sequence comes from Rhododendron vialii, assembly GCF_030253575.1. Classification (NCBI taxonomy): domain Eukaryota; kingdom Viridiplantae; phylum Streptophyta; class Magnoliopsida; order Ericales; family Ericaceae; genus Rhododendron; species Rhododendron vialii. The sequence goes on along the minus strand of NC_080562.1, from coordinate 30,088,433 downwards.
ATAGCATGGTTAGTGTCTTTGAGATAGAGGGCCTTCCTCTATTGGTATTAAGTCCTTTTGCGCATTGCGATTACAGACACCAAATATTCCTTTTACATGCTTCTGTACAACGTGGTAAATATGTGAATTTCATCTTGTTAATCTGTGAAGGATTATGATCATAAGGGAAAAGGAGATGCTATTGACACTTGATGAATACATTGAGTTCTTTATATGTGCCTTTGTAAGTGTATCATATAGTAACACTTTCCCCATACGATGCATGAATTGAATAACACCAGTACACCATACTATCCCGCTTTGACAACCTTGACTGTTTCATATGAACTTAAAGAATGACAAGTACATGCTTGGAAGAAACAGATATCATAACTATATACTGTACCTAACTCACAACTGTATGCTTGAGTTTTACTAGAAAATTGCACATCCTTTTTTGTTTGAATCCATGGTAGCATGCATATTTCTTGTCCTGCAGCATGCATTTTCTTTCTACTTTTTCCTTTTGTCGTTTGCATTATACCAAACATGCATGTGTGTGTACTTTTACTTGTGGAATTAATTCCCCTGTCCTTCCTGTCTTGGAGTCCTTGTTTCAGCGCTTTTGCTGAAAGGGTCTGGTATGCAATTGTGTAACGCAAAGTGCAATAAGCAAATGTATCTGGAGTAGCCAGAAGGTGGAAACAAGGCCATATATGATTGGTTGTTCTGAACTGGAAGCAATACATTAGTTTCTACCTGTAGAATTGGTTCCAGTTTCTCTTTTGACTTGAATGCGCCGGGGGTCTCCCAAGGTTTATAGAACCGGCAAGTCTGCAACCCATGCTTGTTAACATATTTCAGAGCATCTCCATGTAATGCCTATCGGTGTTGTGTACGGTATTACCATCATCACAATAAACTTTTGCCTGTCACATCACATAACCTCCTTTCTTGTGTGCCTTCATTGCTGATTGTTAGTTTGGTTGTTGGGACTAATTTTTACTTCTTTCCATGCAGAGTCCCTGTTTAATGCTTTTGCAACTGCTGCTTTTTTCAAGTTTGTTGTCTTTTCAATATTTGAGATGAGGTATCTTCTTGCTATATGGAAAGCAAGTAGGCCTATGAATAGCGGAGAGGGCTGGGAAGCCATGAGGCGTGAGCTTTCTGTTCTTTATAGCCGGTTCTGTAAGTATTATGCCTTCCATCCATACTTTTCATATTTTGAATGCAAACTAGATATTGTTTGGAAGAATTATTTTAAAGATTGACTTGGTGAGGAAGACTGTTACATATTGGAAACCCATTGTTTTACTTTGAAGTTGTGTATTTGGTGGATATATTCTTTCAAAATGTAGTGAAAGGACAATCACATCTCTTAACAATTTCTTGCCCAACAAGCTCAAGTCAATGATATAGAAGATATTTTTAGTTTTACATTCCTTTATTAATTACACTCTTTCAGCATTGTTGGATCAACTGTTTTTGGCTTCGGAAGTATTAATATTATCGGGTCATGACGGAGTGGGATTTCCATGGAAAAATCTTTGCTCGTGCCATTGGATATAGATGGTATTTTTAGTTACTTTCCCGTATTAATGTGATTTTTTCACCAATGTTGAGTTAAATGTTTTTGGGTTTGGAAGTGTTATCTGATCATGACGGAGGGTGAGGAATTTGGTTTATTCCATGGAAGAAATCCCTGCCCCTGCCATTTGATAAATGATATCCATGATTACGATCTGGATTCTGGACAATCTAAACAGACACATAAACAACAGTTTAATGCTTGCCTGTTGGATATCGTTTTTGGTTTTGTTTTCTGTTCTCATTTCTCAGAGTTTTCCAAGAGAATTTTTTTCAAAACCACCTGTTTTTTAGAGACAAGAAGTTTTCGAATTCTCGACAACTATTTTTGCTAAACACTTAACATGATATTAACATTTGGTTTTTGCTTTCAAAACTAATTTTCGAAATCGCTATGCAAAATTGTACGCTAGAATGGGAGCCAAACATGGTATTTCAAATGCATATCGAACCATATTGTAGTTACATTTCATCCCTTCGATCCTAATTTGTCCTGTGAAACGTCTTCAACCAAGTCCAAAAGTGGAAAGTATTGCTATCTGTCTCCAAAATTTAGGCATCTAGAGCTTTGTTTGATGCTCTTTCAAAGCATTAAGCACATCTATGAGAGAATATGAAGACCCAGGCAGTTTAGCAGAGTGATGACATCAGCACAATCATTCCAAATCACTCTGTTGATTGGAAGAAGAGGGACTTCCACAGAAAATTTGAAAAGTTGGGCAATGATGGTGCTCAAAGTAAACATGATCCACCTACGGCTACAAGTAGGCCCCACATACCAAATAACTTCTTGACCTTCCTCAATGGCAATATAGGGATTCGCTTTCAATTCTCAGACTAAATTATTTGAGGTCACTATGCAGTTTTTCCTTCATTACCATATGCTTTTGCATATCATTTAGAACGGGGCGGTTCAAGGGACACCCAAAAAAACACCCCAAATCTCAATCTCATAGTTTCCGATCAAATTTTTATGATCCGAACCGTTCAATGTGTGTAGAATGTGATTTTAAGGGTGCCCCCAAGAAATTAGCAAAAAATATGACCGGGAAGTGCTTATTTTGAGCAGTTTTTAATTGAACCGTTCATCAAATCTAAGCTAAAAACTGCTCAGATCAAGCCTTTCCAGGTCATTATTTTTGCTAATTTCTCGCGGGTAACCTTAAAATCACGTTTTGATCACATTAAGCGACTCGGATCATCAAAATTTGATCGGGAACTATGAGGTGTTTTTTTAGGTGTCTAATTAGTTGTCCCCGGAACCGCCCCGCATTTCGAAATTCCAACCCGTTACTGCATTTGTGGTGATTAAAAAACTCACTCTGATCTGGCTTGAGTTCCTTATTTAATCTTGGAAAACCTTTGTATAAGATATTTACATAAGTTACTGACTATAACACCATGTTGCAGATGGGATACTTTTAGGTGGCATTTTGGTCATGTACGAGTTTCATAAATTTTTGCGGCCTATTCTTCTCCTTATACACTCCTTTTGGATACCTCAAATCATCACCAATGTTGTTCGTGACTCAAGGAAACCATTGCATCCTCATTACATATTAGGCATGACTGTCACAAGGCTGGCTATTCCATTGTATGTCTTTGGTTGTCCTCACAACTTCATGCGCATTGAGCCGGACAAGATTTGGTGTATTTGTTTGGGTGTATTCCTGGGATTCCAAGCATCAATTCTTCTTGTACAGCACTATCTTGGATCTCGGTGTTTCATTCCTCGTCAGGTTTGATTCATGATCATTTTTAAGCTGCAATAATGATATTTGCTTTATTTACTGATAGTATACAGAGTCGATAGTATTCTCAAATACAAAATTATGTACTATCTCGACTTTCCTCCACAAGGAGCTCTCACCCACACTTTTGATGGACATATGAACCTTTCTTATAAACCAAAAAAATCAGATGCCATCTTGGTATGCAAAGAATTTCTGCCATAGGGCAAGCTTGACCCAAGTATGCAAGTGACTTCCTTGTGGTTATTTCTTTTCTTATTTTTTTGATTCCACAACGTTCTTTAAAACCCCAAGATTTCGTAATTATGGACCTTGATTATCTATGTGAATATGCTCATCTGCAGTTCCACAAGCACTTGTACCCACACAAGTAAGATTCAATTTTTTTGAGCCTTCATCAAGTGATTTTTGTAATACAGTTCCAACTACTTTATGCCTTTACGCAAACTAGGACTGGAAATGAACCAAGTGTTTGTAACTAGTTAGCTGTACCTCTTTATTGACCGATTCAAGCCCAGTTTAAGTGATGAACAAGTTGATTTTGGCCCTCTTGAATAGCTCATTCAGTTCTCACTTTAAGAAATGCTGATTGAATTAGCTTGCTGAGCCAAAATGGGCCTAACCTTGCCTCTATGAAGCTCATCGATTTTGGCCCTCGTGATCCAAAATTTGTATGGGACCTTACTGTTTCACTCTACAAGTAATTATACTTCAGGCCCCATAGTATTCCTCAGAACACAACTCCCTTGTGGTTCAAAAGTAATCGTTTAACCACCATGTGGTTTGGATTCATGAAATTTGATGGAAGCTTTCACAACTGATATTGTGTGAGTTGCGTTGATGAACTAAGTGGAGAGTACTTCGACAATATAGGGAGCCTGGAAAAGTAAATTTGGGGCATCTAATGTGAAACCAGCAAGTTAGAGCTTCTAATATGCAAATCCATTTATCAGGTCCTCAGACTATTCAATCATTGTACTGTTTCAGTGGCACCTTGGAGTTCTTTGGAGCAAACAGCTTTAGACCCAGCTAGTTTGTGTGGGTCTTTTAGGATTATATGTTCGGGTAAACTGAAGGGTCTAATACTTCTACTGTCCCTCTTTCTAGTTGTCATTTCTTTCGGATGGCTTTTATTGTACAATAAATTTATTTCTCATCTTTGGCCTAAGACAGGTTGCCTTGTATGACTGTGCATGCAAAGTACTTGGTTGATCAACGCAAACCTATATAACTTTTTTTTATCTCAAAACTGACAACCAAACAAAGTGGTCATTGTTTACAATTGAGCTTGAATTTGTCATTAGTAGGGTAGCTTTGTTAACAAGTTCAATTAATGACACGATCTTCTTTGTAAAACAAGAAAGCAGAAACTATTCTGCTCTGAAGCACGCATCGTTACAGCTATTGTTTTGCATTTTATTTTTCATTTACAGAAGCAGAACATCAATTGGATTGCGATGCATGTGTAACTTTAGCCTTAAGGTTGCAATGGCTGATTTGACAAAGATTTTATCTTGATATGATGCTGCAGATCCTACCTGAGAAATATAGCTATTATAGAAGGTTTGAGCAGGATGGAAATTATGCCACCGACTGTGTCATTTGCATGACTTCCATTGATCTCCCTCAACGTGCTAATGACTGCATGGTATTGTATTTTATTTCTGGTTTAATCCGTTAAAGATGCAATCTCTATTTGAGCATTATTGACTCAACTTTCCAATTTTCATTTGATAGGTAACGCCATGTGATCATTTCTTCCACTCTGGTTGTTTACAAAGATGGATGGATATAAAGATGGAGTGTCCAACTTGCCGGCGTCCACTCCCACCAGCCTAAGAAGATCATATTACTTTATGCTTTATATCTCTGGATTACTGACATGGTGAAACCTGTTAATTGAGGTAATATTTTCACACAAAGAAGAATTGCTAGCCTGTTGTGAACTTTTAGGCCATGTTTTACTGGACTATTAGTGAGGGATATATATTGCCATAGGATGAGCAATCCGCTCAAACTGATTGTGTGGGGATTAGCAACATTTGCTAAGGTACTTTATACCCCATGTTTTGCTAAATTGGTTGTCCAACCAATTGTTGCATCGGAAGGCTGGACTGACCTCCCGCGGGATTGAATCCAGTCCCGTGTCTCATCGGGCCAGTCAAGCGGCCATAAAGAACTTGTGGGCCAGGTGGTTTTGCTGTCTCTCCCATTGGGCAGGGTAGAGTTTGATTTCCCCAGAGGGCATGTAGATGGTGGATTGGGAGCCCTGCCTATTGTCTAGGGTCAAATGTTCAGACTATGAGTGCATTACTAGGTCACTGACTGCTGTTTTTTTCGCATAACCTAAATTTTGTTGGGGTTATGAAGACTCTTGGAAAGTGTTTGATTATTTTCATACTTCACGTATGACATGTGGGAAAACAATGTCTTGAGTATTTCAGAAATACTTCAATGTCCATTATACACGCGGCTCAAAATGGTGTAGAATTTTTTTTAATCCAAGTGTTTTAAAATTAAAAAATATATTATTCATCTGAATTTTAATTTTGTTAGTTATACATTTTGTATTCATGCTTGCTAGCATTTCCTTATCCCTGTGATTTGGTTGAGACTAATTTTTGTAGTAGTTTTCATCTCAGGTCAATCTTTCATTTATGTACTTACCATGCCATTTCATTTCAGGTGGCAAAAAATTGTAGATTTTTCAGCAGCACATGCTATCATTAACATAATAAATCTGGGGGTTTTGCGACTACGCAACTGTTTGTAGCTGGCTTCAGTAATGTTGTTTGTACGATGTGTATTATAGTTCCTGTTTTTCGATGCCAAGATGTAAATCTTCCGATAGTACTTTGCTGTACCGCTACACTTATTTTTCTTTCTAAAGAAGTAGGTTAATTCTAGGTTACTGCAGAAAACCAAAAGCAGTTTGAAGCTGCCAAGTTGATGTAGATATCCTTTTTCCTTTTCTTTCCTTCCTCTTTCCGTATCGTTGTATCAGTGTACATTTATTGTAAGGGTGATTGGATTTTGGAATGTTCACCACAAGTTCACAAACCCTTTGGAGATTGGAAAGTACAATAGAGTGAGATTTTATTTATTTTTTTTATCCGAAGATAGAGTGAGATTAATGGAGACTATTGTTGAAGATGTGATTTATTTTTTTAGAAGACAGAGTCCACTCCTGTTTCCAGAACGTATCTTTGCCGAAGAATTGATACGAATTGGTCATTTTAATGGGTTGATTACATTTGATTTGGAAACTTTTACAAGCTTTGTTTTCAATTTGGTCAAGTTGTAGACAAATGAGCTTTAATCGATCGAAGCTTAGTGGTTCGGTTTTTGAAACCTTTTAAGCTCATCAAGTTGGTAGCACACTGTTTAAGCTTGTTTTGAAAACTTCCGCAAGCCAAACACAGGTAATTGGGGTTTTTTCCGGAGAACATGGATTCATCAATTCGGGTGGTAAATTTTTCTAGACTTGAGTAGACTGTCTCGTCCGATTTTTCTACCTTTTGACGTGTAATATTACAAGTCGGTCTCAAAAGGAATTGGATTATCTCTGGTCCTTAATTGGACGAGTCAGCCTAAATCTGGATCATATATTGCAACATTCAATGGCTCGGATTTTATTGGCAACTTTTATTGGCAAGAGTTACTCTTTCTTACCGGTATGAGCTTCTGGGCAAAAAAGTTTAGATAGGTTATAAATGCATCGTGCAACTTATTAGCTCTTTTATTTGCGGATGAGCTTCGACAACCGCTCAAATAATTTTCATTTTTCAAACTTTTAAAGGTATATCCAAGATGATGATGTACATATTATAAAGACGACCCACTCACCAGGACACTTTAGCAAAACATAAACAGGCGTAAAAACTCACACAAATGTACAGACTCAAAACTAAAATTGTTCACAACAGACTTGCAGATTCAAATTTGAATCTTTATTCTAGTTTGTTACTCACTAATTAGGCATGGATAGGAGCTGGAGCCTGCGCCACCGGGGCACCACCGCAGGGATAGTGATAGCAATCCACAGGATGCTCAACCACAGGATCACACTGCTCCTTGGTCCTCTGAAGCGGCTTTTCCGGCAAACAATTCCGTCGATCGTCGAACACCACCCCTTTGGAAGTCAAGTTCCGGCAAACCCCCTCTTCCTCACAGAAAAAGTTGTAAGAATAAGTGAAATTCACCAAGTTTGGCAAAATACAAACCCCTTCTGGCACGTTTCCACTCATGTAATTGTGGGCTACATTCAGCTGCTCCAAATGAGCTAACCCTGAAATACTATACGGAATCGGACCCTCCAGTCTGTTCGAACTCAAATCTAATAGTTTCAATTTATACAGAAATCCCACTTCAGGTGGCACACACCCAGATAAATTTGTGTTGATTAGAACCAATTCTTCCAATGTATCGGCGAAGTTTGAAATGCTTGGCGGGAGACAACCACCAAAGTTGTTGTTTGCAAAAACTATAACAGTTGCAGAGCTTTTACCGAGATTTGGTGGAATTGAGGAAGTGAACCCATTGTTATTGAGGAAAATAGCATCAAATGATTTACTAAAGAGCTGGGGAGGAAGTGGGCCTTCGAATTCATTGTAACGGAGATCGAGGTACTGGAGACTGGGAAGAGAGAGGACGACGGTGGGAAAAGGGCCGACGAGTCTGTTGTTACTGAGGTCGAGCTCGAATAGGAGAGAAAGGTTCGATAGAGTTTGTGGGACTAGTCCACAGAATCGGTTGCTGTTGAGGTGGATCAGGGCGAGGTCGGAGAGGAGGCCGAGCTCAGGGGGGAGGAGTCCGGCAATGTTTGCGGAGTTGAGGTCAATTCCGGCTACGGTGATGGTGGGTTTGGTGGCGTTGGGAAGGTTGCTGCAGAATACTCCGGTGTAGTTGCAGACGGACTCACCCACCCAATCGGACGTGAAGTTGTTCGGGTCATAGAAGATTACCCTTTTCCATGCTTGGAGAGCAATGTAAGCTTGTTGGAGTCGAGGGTTCGATATGGTGGTGTTGGCTTTGGTGGTTTTATACGGGGTGGGTATATGGTGGTGGTGGTGGTGGAGGTTGGCAGAGGAGTAGCTGTGGTGGATGTGCTTCGCGGCTAGATTGTTGTGGAAGGAAGAGAGGTGGAAGAGTGAGAGAACTAAGAAAGTGGTTAGGAGGGTAGAAGAGAGTGAATTAACCATTGTTGTTATTATCTCTCAAGGGTTTTGGGTGTGGAAGTGTTGCGAGATTTCTCTGTTTTTGTAAGCAGTTTCTTTCATTTTCAAAACCAAGTTTTCGGTCTCCTAATCGATCATAGTGTCCATGCCTACTGCTACCAACACTTGATTTCCTTCACAGAATTTTTACAACATGTTTTAAGGAACTATCACGACGACTAGTTACAGCGACCGTTAACCGTTACAAAATGACTACTAATATGTATTGTTTTCAACATGTTTTCAAAAACCAGTTGCAGGAAATGCTCTTGTGAAAATTGAGAGAGAGGATAATGGGCATGATAACGACTTACTTCCTTCCCTGTAGCTTTCGCAGTTGTTTGTAGTGGAGCAGGAGAGAGACAGATTCAGCGACCCATGAGAGACAAAGAGAAGATTTGTTTTCTTGAAAATGAAGGGATGGTATCATGTTTTCCGGCAAAGGTCTTGAGGTGATCAAAGTAGTAGACTAGCTTCAGACATATGACAGTTACAAGTTCACTTTTTTCCTTTGTTTTGTGCTTTCCCGGATGAACCGGTTGCGAAGGACGACCGTGCGTAATGACCCCCTTAAGCGCAACTACAAGGTTCCTAGCCGATGTGCTATGTTCGGCTGGAGGTGCTCTTGCTTGCAAAATAGCTACCATCTTGGAAAGGACAATCCGTCACCATATATAGCCTCACTAAGGCGCGAGTTTTAGTTTTACAAGAGTACCCCCACGTAAGGCATTTAGTTCACAAGATTACTACCGCAAAGGAGGCTCAAACTCGCTACCGCATGGACAGGGAGGGAGTTTCACCCTGGCATATTTGCCTAGTCTTGCTACCCGGACATTAACATGCCCGAGAACCTAAGAGATAATTCAAACAAAAATGAAGAAATGATGACTAACGCTATACATCTATTGTCAGCGACTAGCGGAAAATAGAGAGAGCGACTAGCAGAAAATAGAGAGGGCGATTCGCATCTTTACGAGTGGGATTTAATTTTTCCAATGTCAACAAGAGAAAAAAATCCACAAATATGAAGAATGATAGATCATATAGCAAACTAGACATTCATTCATGTAAAGGAAGTTAACAGGCATACAACAAAATGAACAATCCCAACGTCAACAACCTCTACGAGTCGAAATGGAAAGCCCAAAAACAAATCGAGTAATCCCATGTGCCTGTGTCATCACCTGACAGTGACACTGGCACTAACATACGTCGTGCCAAAGGAGCCAATGGGCTAGCCCGGTAGTAAGCAATACGGGATAGATTTTTTTTTTTGATCCGCATAAGGGATAGATCAGTTGGCCGGAAATTTTATTTATCATCAAGAGGTTAAGGGTCCAAGTCTCATCATATGCAAGATCCCTCTCCCTAGGCTATGTCCTCTGAAGTACCAAAACAAAGGGATAGGCCAAAGAGAAATAAAAGTATATGCGGGCATGAGGCTCACAGAGGCACAAAGATCTGTTGGGGCCTAGGCGAGAGGCACAAGGCGATGTGCGCTTTTTTGAAGCAAAGCGCACCTGGGCAAAAAAAAAAAAAGAAGGAAAAATAGCATACACCAATACTATGTAGCCTAATTATATGTACACAAACAACACTCTTATATATACATATATATACACACACACACAGTAGTTTTCAGGTCCACTCGCCCAGATTTTCTTATGGTCCAGATTTTTCATTTTCCGATCAATTTGCGATAATCCGAGCCGGTTAATGTGTTCAGAATGTGATTTTAAGGGCACTTGCAAGAAATCAGCAAAAAAAATGATCGGAAAGGGCTTGATCCGAGTAGTTTTTTACTAAACCGTTCAATAAAAAACTGTTCGGATCAAGTCATCCCCGATCATTTTTTTTTGCTGATTTCTCGCGGATACCCTTAAAATCACGTTCTAATCACATTGAGCGGCTTGGATCATCGAAAATCGATCAGAAAATGGGAGGTCCGGACGGTCCACACCGTAAGGCGTCCGGACCTGAAAAGAACTATATATATATATACACACACAGTAAGCTTCTAATGCGGACCTCCGCATCCAAGCAAAGTGCGGACCACCCCATTTCTCCCCTTTTCCGATTGAATTTTGATGATCCGAGCCGTTTAATGTGTTCAAAACGTGATTTTAAGGGCAGCCGCGAGAAATCGGGAAATAAATGACCGGGAAGGGCTTGATTTGAGCAGTTTTTATTTGAACCATTCAATAAAAAATAAACAAAAGCTGCTCGGATGAAGCCCTTCCTGATTTTTTTTTTTGCTGATTTCTTGTGGGTACCCTTAAAATCACGTTCTGAACACATTGAGCGACTCGGATCATTGAAATTCAATCGGAAAAGGGGAGGTCCGCACTTTGCTTGGATGCGGAGGTCCGCATTAGAAGCTTACTCTCTCTCTCTATATATGTGTGTGTGTGTGTGTGTTTCTGTAAACATTGAAAAAAAAAAAGCTTTTTCATTTTCATATACAGTAATATATGTCAACTATATCCTTGAAGAGAGAAGATGGACTAATGATCGAGAGAGAAGAGACGAGAGGAGAGTAAAGAGGAGAGGACCGAGAATAGAGAGAGTAGAGAGAAGATCGATCGATGATAAGAAGATATATGTGCTATTTTCGTCTCTAGTGATCGAGAGAGGAGAGATTTACAATCAACAGAAGTGAAGGCTGAAGGAGTGGAAGTAATACGTTTAACCCAGCTTTCATCCTATGGCTGTGATTAAAACTGAAATAGGGGCGCCTTTTCTCACCTTCGCTGCATTTTATTGAAGGCGCCTCGCCTGGGCTCAGTCAAGGCACTAACCCAGCGCCTTGATGCACCTCGCGCCTAAGAGGTGCGCCTTTAACTATGTATCAACTAGGATAACTTTCATGACTTCCTCTTCGTCTTCAGTTCATCAGCTTAAATAACTTTGATAACTTGCTGACATCAGTTATTATGAAGATAACCATGTTCTAAAAAATCACTAGGCGCTAGTCGGGCGGACAAGGGGGCGCCTAGACTTGACCACCTAGTCCCTAGGCGCCGAATAGTCAACTGCCTAATCAAGGCGTTAGACCACCGCCAAGCACCTACGCCACCTAGGCGTGGTCTAGTCGGCCGAACACCGAGGAAAACAAACAGTGATCACCCATAAAAGTATTCATAATGTATCCATAAGTAATTCTCAGAATAGTTCATTGCAATAACTTGAAAGCCACAAACAAGAGTACGTTCCCAAACACATCACAGTTGACTAACCATTGTCTAATTACTTCTCTCCAAAATGGCCACTAAAATAAAATCTCCAGCTCTAGTGCATGAAGATGCATATAGGTAAGGACTAGTATGAAAAAAACTCGGAGACATATATCAAAGGCACCATAGTTCGTACAAAATGTTCCAAACAACACATAATTAACCTAAATAACCATACCATACTTTATCAACGTCATCATCATCACCATGGACATATTAACCACCACCGCCAGAACCATATTTCTTACCAAGAAGAACGAGCTGCAACTTGTCGTAGCCGGCGAGCACTCCAGCTCCTGCAACAGCTCGTAAGATGTTTGCTCCAGCACCCTTAAAGAGTGATTTAGGACCTTCATTCTTCACGATTTGAGAGAATGCATCAAGGGAGCTCTTATACTTGACAGCTTCTCCTGAAGTCATCATCATCCTTCTCCGAACGGTGTCAATTGGGTAAGAGGCCAATCCTGCACCAATGGTGATCCCCCATCCCAGCAAGAAACTCGCCAAGAAACTATCCTGCAGATATCAAACACGAACAATTCATGAATGCCCTAACAGAAAGTTGCTATGGCAGAGCAAAGGGTTCAAAAGCATTAAAACTAATGCCATCCACAGTGGGACAAAAATCACAAATGGGTTCAAGGCCGAGACAGGAGAACAAAAGTCATACAGTGAGGATGATGCAGAAGAATAACCGCTTTGAACTACCAAGTGTCCAAGTCTTTAATCAAAATATATGTTTGGACTCTTATAAATGTCCAAAGCAACTATTTATGGTACCCAAGACTCATAAGGATATAAGACGTGTCCAAAATTATACACATTCACCTCGAAAGCATATCGTGCAGTTTGAATGCATAACACTAATACAATATGCATAACTTGCTCTATGACAGGGCAAACACCGTTTACAAAACAAAAATATACACTCAGAAAAAAGGAGTATAGACAGTTTCGGAAAATAAGAGTATTCCCGTCTTTGACATGAGAATAACACAGATCTGACGCATAGACATTTCCAATTGCAAAAAACCAAGACACAAAACTTTTGTTCCCTCCTATTTTATTTAGTATAGAACATGAAAGCGAGAAAAAGTTACCTGCAACTTATCAACCAGAACAACCGGTTTCAGGGAATCATACATCCCAAAGTAGAGCCCCCGGTAAACTATAATGCCCACACATGAGATGTTGAATCCACGATAAAGCCCAGCAAGGCCATCAGTTTGGAGGGTTTTCTTGTAAACATCAATTAAGCCATTAAACTGCCTTTCACCACCCTTCTTGGCAGCTTTAGCATCATTAGCCAAACGTGTTCGAGCATAATCCAGGGAATAAACAAACAGAAGAGATGAAGCACCAGCAGCACCACCTGATGCCAAGTTCCCAGCAAACCACTTCCAGTAACCATCCTTATCTTTCTTGAAATTAAACAAACTCTTGAAGTAATCCTTGAAAGCAAAGTTAAGGGCCTGAAAAGGACAAAAATACAAGAAAATAAGAGATAAAATTCAAAAGATCATGGATTTGTGTATTCCGCAAGCCATTCTCAAAATCACCACATGATCTGCCAACTAAATGATACGTCAAAATGGAAATTAAATCACATCACATCAGTAAGGCAAAATTTGTGATTCAGACTTCCACAAATGGCAGGATGAAGCAGCTTGGATGACCTAAATCAACTCCAGATTATACAAACGAAGACAATATCAACTTGCTTGGTTTGTTTGCATCCCTAGCTCTGGAAGATGCGTTCTGGACCATGGAATAATAGTTCCCTAGCTAGTTTTGTACAGAAAAAGGAAACAAAAGAAACAGCAAGACTTTGTTATGCTAAGTCTTATTAAATGGAAAAATATCAATGCAAGAAGAATTTTGACTAACCTGGGTTGGGAAGTATCTGATCACATTGGCAGTGTTGCCTCTCCAAAGAGCAATAATGCCTTCGTCCTTGATAGTTCTTGCGAAGCAGTCACCAATTCCCTTGTATGGTTCAGAAAGTCGACCAGTTTTGAGCATCTCGTCCTGATTCTGAATCAAGAGCTTAACTCGCTCTATTGGAGCAGCAGCGGTCTTGGATACAGCAGCAGATACTCCTCCCATGAGGAAGTCCACCATAAAACCTTTAAAACCTTTTTCCGAGGGAGCTTGTACAAAAAGAGGGGATAGCGGTGATACAATTTCCAGGCCAGTGCCTTGGCATGCTGCCAACAGAGGACTCTGCAGACCTCCATTCATGTATGCACTAGTCACATTTTGTAAACCAGCATTCCTGGATTGCAAGTTGGGAGAAATCTGAGAGAAGAAATATGATTGCCCATGCATCTTCCGGAGTATTGATGGATGCTGTGATCCATCCGCCATATTTTGAACTCAAGACAGTGACCTGCAAACCGAGAGTAAGATCAATTGCATGCACGAATCAAACAAAACAAGAGTAACCTGAAGAGACATAGACTCAAGGGGATCATCAAGATAAACGGTTTTCCCTTGCCAATGGATTCCCTATAAAAATTGATGCCACAGAACTAGAATTTTCATTAAATTACACTCAAGCATCCCTCCCCTTAAATAATCAAGACAAGAAGATTAATGTGAGTATTAGCAGGTTGATTTATGTTGTCCATGATCAATAAAAGCACATATAAGCCTATAACCCAGCCCAAGTCCAGGTCCCCACACAAAATAAAATTTTGAAAAGAACCAAGGAAAGTGGATCAGTAAACTTTAGCAGAATCTTTGGATCTTTTGACTCTTTCATCTAATTACAGGTATTCCCTCTTTCCTTCCATAACACAAGGCCATATCATAGATTGACCATTACACAGGTTACAACAATGTTCGCATATTCGAGAAACCTAAAATGAGACTACTGAACACTATTGAGAGATAATAACGTAAACACGAATAACCCCACCAGACACAGGACTTAAAAATAATATGACAAAATCAAATAAACAAGAATTAGTTTAAAAAAATTACTCCTACCACGATAGAGGTTTCGAATCATGAAATATGCAGTCCCTAGACTCCCTACATATACTTAAACCATTGCTCCAAAAGGCCAAACAAGCTTAGAAAGTTCCATTGAAAGGGAGGCAATGACTCAAAAGTTAAAACAATAATTGACCTTACAATAGAGATCTTCCTTAGGCTGGCAGCCAAAAAAGAAGCAGAAAATGAAAACAAATCCAAGCTCTTTTCCCATAAGAATCCAAAATAAACAAACATCTCCTTTAAGCTGCATGGTATTTCTATATTGATAGGTATCCACAAGCTTCTCATCCTTGGAATACTAAAACACTGTCCATCAGAACCCAAGCTACAGGCCCATCATTCCAGTATTTTATTGCAAGCAGGTTTTTAAATAAAAACCGTGCCATAAACGGGATTTTGGACCTCCTATACTGTTATTTACCGGTATCGGCCAATACTATCTGATAGACAGATATCGACCATTATATGGCCGTATCACGTATAGCACTACATTTCCCGATTCCACTACATATTCCGATACCGCAATTTAAAACAATGGTTGCTAGTGACCGGAGCGAATAAATGGGGGAAGAAATATTCGACTTCTACTTCCCAACCCACTGTATCTACTTCCTAGTAGAATGTTAACATCAATTAGAACGAACAAGTTATGACAGTTCTCAATCATTTGAGAAGTCAACATAGATATACACTAGCCAACTTTGCATGGGCGTATTGCTTCTGGAATCACATAGATCCCTAACAAGTTCAGGAAAACATACTAACAACCTGACATTTAATTCCTTCTGATGGCTCAATTTGATTCCATTTACTTGCCATCGCTACTAAAAAGAATGAATCAAATAAATAGTGAGCAAATTCTCGTACTATATCTGAGAGCTAGTTATAACTAATTACACGATTACATCCTCAAACCATTCAACAGCACTAGTACAGTCAACACGAACAGAGCAAGACGGCACTGAAAATCAGGTAAAGATCACAAAATCAGAGATGCAGACAAATTGTGACAAAATGAAAGCGAACCCCAAACCTGATACTTCTCGCCCTCGCCCCCCTAATTGAACTCTATGAAACCATAAACCTAATCTAAATGAGATTTCATCACTCATACAGAAAATCACAACGTCAGACATTCAAACCATAATCATTCGTCATTTCCATTCGTCTGTTCGATTTTCGCGATTAGAAAACGCAAATGCGAAGATCGAATGGAGAGAGAGAGATAGAAGAATCACCCGAGAGAGGTCGCGGAGGTGGAAGCAACGATCCTGATTCTGAGGAGAGAAGAAGGATGCGGAAAACCCACGATATTGAGCGTGAGAGTCGAGAGAGTGTTAGGGCTTGTGAGTAATTTACGGATCTGACACTGGTATGTCTTCGTTATTACGAGGTGCCACTCGCTCGCTGCAGAGCCGAGCCAGCCAACTATCCCGAGAATTTCTAGATTTCAATCCCAAAATTAGGACCGTGTTTGGATTAGATTCTCTTCTAATATACGAGTACATTTTAACTAGGAGTATTTATTTGGGATACATTGGAGGTCGTGAATTTGGGACCGCTAAACAAACCAAACTATTCGAGTCTGAACTTGTATTCTTCCATTAAAAGCTCATACAAGATTGGTTTGTAACGTAAATAAACCAAGCTTGAACAGATTTTTAAAACTCGTTAATAATTCAAGCTAGGTTTGAACAAGCTATTACTCGGCTCGTTCGGCTTATTATGTATTAAAAAAATTCAAGCTACTTGATATTGGCTTGTGTTTTGACTTGATTAATGCTCGTTTGAAATCGGCTCGTCTCAAAAATAAGCTAAGGTCGAACATATTTTTTAAACTCGTTTAGTTATCAAACCAAATCTGATCAACTACATGTTTGGCTCATTTATCACCCCTAGTCATGAAAAAAAAAAAAAATGGAAGTCACAACCTGGATTTTGGGAAGGATATTCTCCTCTCTGGAAAGACTTGAACTCTTCAACCTACTTTTGCTTGCATTCCAACAAGTACTTTAAACTTTTTATTTCGTAATTTGGTGTTTGAAATTTAGTTCTCACATATCAAATTTGAAGAGGAGAGAAATAAAATTTGAAATGGAGTTTGATGTTTGAATTATCTAGTGGAACACCAACATGCCACCTTCTCTTGAAGATCTAAAATTATTAACCATGCTACTACAGTTAGAAAGTACTGGAAAGGTTTTTGTCTTGCTATTGATATTTTCCATCTGTCTTGGTACTTCAAGGTTAGTTGTGTCCGGCTAAATGTTGCGATGCGATCCATATCCTACTCCATTAAAGTGTCCGACTATGGGTACACTAGACTAACTAATGGTGTACCCATAATTTTATTGCTCAGGAAATTAAGTAAAAGATTTCATTTGGCCCTTTCCTATCTCAACTTTTGACTAAAAACTTCATTTGATGTTTTCCAGAGGTAGAATCATGCAAGCATAGCACAAGTAGAAGGTCGAGCAAATGAAAAGCAATTGATTGAACAACAAGAAGTTATGCATGAGCCATAAATCATGTGATCAATGAAAAAGTGTCAGGTTCTCAAGTTTGCTTGTCGACACACAAGCAGGGGACCATATGTATTGCTGTACACACAGACAATTGGAAGGATCATCAGAAATAACGTCCACCGTTGCAGGATTGGACGAAGATCTGGAGAAATATTTGTCGGAAATGGACTAAGCAGAACACAAGGAAGTTCTTTGCTTCACCAGTAACTGCTTTAGCATTTTTATCAGTGAAGGATTTGAGCAAATGTAATCCTGGAATGACTCCCTCAAATTCTTCAATAACTCCTTATGATTCTCACTGGGGTTCACATTAAGCAGTTTCGTGAAAAGATTCTTCCACAGATCAACCTGCCAATAGCTGAAGAATGGAGAAAGAATTTCCATTAAGTAAAAACTTTACAACATAAGAATGTAACTTTTAAAACAGAGAAATCAGGGCAAGCTACACGTAGGAATTATGTGTATCAATTTTACTGAAAATCCTGTGTAACACATATCTAGGAGCATATGACCAATTTGTTGTTACATTGTTTCTCACCATAGCTCTACTCTATTAGATTTTCATTTTATTAAATGGAAATGTCTCTCCAACTGAAAAATTGGATGAAGTCAATACGAATACCTTTGGGAATCAGAAGTTCCAAAATGTACATGCTAGGATATTGACGTACTTT
The DNA here is from genome assembly GCF_030253575.1 of Rhododendron vialii. Classification (NCBI taxonomy): domain Eukaryota; kingdom Viridiplantae; phylum Streptophyta; class Magnoliopsida; order Ericales; family Ericaceae; genus Rhododendron; species Rhododendron vialii. Next base: position 30,070,468 of record NC_080562.1, on the reverse strand, counting down.
TGGTAAATCATGTTCAACAACAACAGCAAACTTGCTGCATGTATGCAGAGTGAGAGAGCAAATACCGTTTGAAGGATGATTTGGGCAGATACAAATAGCCACCATCGGAAGATGATTTCTTGTCAATTTCCATGTATGAATTGTGCAGCATCATATGAACAATGACACAGAGGCCATAAGTGTCCACCTGATAGTCAGTCAAATGGAAGTGTTAATGTGCAGCAAATGATAAAACATTCATGTGGATTTTCAGAAATGTGCAGTTAAGTTGACACTGGCCTGGAAAGTCCAGGGCTTGTTCTCTTGCATTTCGACACAACGAAAACCAGAAGTCCGACAGTCTCCCTTAAACTCTGTCTTGTCAGGAAAAAGACTCAGGTCTATTCCCCTCCCCCAATCCACAAGACAAAGCCCCTGCACAATACGCACATTAGAAAGCACATAACTGAATCGATATCAACATTTGAGCCAACAGGAAATAACCTGATCAAGCCAAGGGCCTGTACGGTCACGAAAACCATCTTCGGTAAGGTCATCCCTGCCAAAGAGCCAGGTAAAGTCACTGCGTTCTAAATTTGACATTGCTTATGTCACGCCAGTTTACAAACCACAATACCACAAGCAATGAAGAAAGAAAGCAACTAATCAGACCAAATATGGACCTCGAATAGCCAGTTTCCTGATAAACAAACCAACCCTTTTTCACTAGGTCTAATGAAGACCTAACAAAGAAGCTAAAAGGAAAAACAGGCATTCATGCATGCATAAGCAGTATCAGTTTCAGGAGAGTTATACAAGAACATTTTTCAATAACAAGCAGGTAAGCAACCAAAAAGGAAACATCATAAAGCTCCAGGTTCAAGCAATTATTTTTGGCCCATTTGAATTTTATGAATGCGAGTCTCCTAAAAGCTCTTTGAAAACTAGAAGTTGACTGCTAGTAAATTTTTTCACCAAGTGACGATGCACCACATCAGATTAAGCCTTCACGACTGAGGAAAAGAAGTTCAACCTAGTTCACCAGTTAACAGTTACAGGTCATCAACTGGTTCAGATTGTTCACATCATGAAATCTACTCCTACTGGAAGATCAAATATTTGGGTATAAAAGAGCCAGTTATCCACATTGATAAGTTTCATTCCTGAGTACATTGACAAGGTTTGCATCCATGAAGATATGAATTCTATTACCTAGGATAGCGAATAAGCAGATTATCCGGCTTGAAGTCACCATGAACCATGCCAGCAGAATGCAGAGTTTCCAGCATGTAAAGCATCTCTATTGTGTAGTACATACATAGAACTTCTTCCATGAACTCGCCAATCACCACACTAGAGTTTATAGCATCCTGCGGATGTGCTTGAATGGAAAAAAAACATAAGGATTATAAGGTTGGAACTGATGCAAACATAGAGTATGGTACACCTACCTGGAGTGTCCCGTGTGATAAATAGTCACAGACAAGTATACTGTAGTCAGAATACAGATGAACTCTGTGCGCACAACCAAAGCTTGACCTCTGGCAACATGAGATAGAGAGAATAAGCAGCAGTTTCATGACCAGAAAATGCCAATGAATGCTTATAAATCCAGAAATGGCATACCTCCTTATCAGGGATCCGTTTATCAAGTTGACGATAAATGTAAAACTCCCAAGGAAAAGCTGGCTTTTGTATCTGCCAGAATGTCTCAAAGAATTTAGTACAGCATATTGAGGATAGATACAATGATTCTGAATTAAGTGAAAACAAAGTTTGAAGTTACTGGTCACCTTCAACGCAACAACATCATCAGGATTACTGTTCACATATGCTTTGAACACTTGAGCAAATCCACCTTGGCCTGCACAGCCTTTGATCTGGTATTTCTTTCCACCTTTGAAGATCCCGAATCCACATAGGTAGAACAATCATTAAAAATAAGAATGGTAGAACGCAAAGAAGTGAAAAGTAAACAGTACTGTAGTATACTATTGTGAACGTAGGAAAAATTACCTATCTCAACAACTTTATTCCTTGCTGATTTTTGCAAAGAAGACAAGGCCACTTTTCCCGAATAAGCTTTAGTACTTGAATGGTATCCCTAAAACAAGTTTCACAAATGCTTGTTAAAAAAAGGTATGAATTATAAATTAGAGGACTATACATCATCAAGTCAACATAATCAACTATGATATAGATTATAACATCCACAAAATAACTGTGTAGCCTTACATCGTATTTTGATATTTCAGAATGCATCTTCCGCAATAGATCCTTAACAATCGAGATTGACCATGGATTAATACAACTTTTATCATTCTCTATAGAACCAGTATCACCCTTCTGCAGTAGGAAATGCAATGGATCAATCAGCTCATACCAGGTATAAAAATTTAATGCACTAAATACTCTGTTGAGAAATGCACTGGAAAAGCAGCAAAAACAATTAAGTGAGATAAGACAAGTATATTCATCAGCCTCCAATCTCCATTCCTTCAAAAGATTGGCCTTATTTCATCTAAAAAAACATGCTTTCTAATTGAAAACGATAAGAAATCATGTGAGTCAAAGTTGTCATAAAATAATGCAGGATGAAAATTATATGCTTAATTACAGAATAAGGATAGCACAAATGCCAAAAAATGGTGAAGAAATATGCAATCTGCTTTCAATGGAAGGTAAATGACTAGAGAGACTTGAGATTCAGTGATTGGAAAAAGATACTATTCTAGACTTTGGGGGAGGGTGGGAATTGTGAAAGGAATTATGTCGTGGGCCTGCAGCCAAAGTGAGACCATTTTGGTATTCATCGGACCTCAATGTTGAAATCCAGATCAGGTCCTACTATGCAAACTTACTTGAGTCCATTTTATGTTATTTATGTCATGAACTACTTTCTTTTTTTGTTTCAGAAGATTTTAGTTTAGTGATCTGTAGCTACATTCTCCCAATTCTAGCAAAATGATAACAACAACGATATTACCACATGCCGATCACAAAAACCAAAATGTTACCACATGGCACAAACAAGAAATTTATCTCCAGTTCCAGAGTTCTAGCAACATAAAATCCAAATATGTTAGCAACCTAGAGGGACAAAGAAAGAAATATTGGGCCACTATTCCAAGGCAATAAGCCTATAACACAAAAAGTCAAAAATAACATCAACATATGTGAACCCAGAAACTTGAAGGGCTCTTTGGTTCTGTATCAGACATTAACTTAAGCATACCTTCTCAAGTGAACAAGCATTTACTATTTCAGACATTCTATCGCAGAATAAAGCCTTTGCCTTCTTCAACCTCTCTAGTGGCTCAGCATTTCTAGCATTAAAGCAACATACAAATTATGAGGCATGAACATACATAAACACCCGTACATATATAGCGTCTATATATCTACACGCAAGCACACACCCACCCCCCCCCCCCCCCCCCCCACACACACACACATATATTTTTATTACATAGTACTATTATAAGGGGAATACCCGTTGTGGTGTGAACCTAAATTACGAGGCTGAGTCATGCTTTAGTTTCCTAAATTACCCTTTTAAATGGCTAAAGAAACTACCAAAAAGAACAACAAAAACTGCCACCCTAACTTTTTTCTCCCCTATGCCATTTGAGCACATCACGTGTGCCCAAGCGTCTATTATTTTTATATCAGTATCTGGGCTACGACACACACACACACAGAGAATGAATGAATGAATGGAGAACCTTGAAATGCCTAATTGATAAACCACAAGTGCATCAGTCAACTTCCCCTTTGCTTCCAGAAACAACGCATATGACTCGTACAACATAGAATTGTTCACACACATCTGATTCTGCTCCATTTCTCTGAAAACGCTTTCGAAATCAGGGCTAGCATCCATCTGGAAGACCACCACAAAGACCATCTAAATATTGAAAATCACGAAAACGCCCAAAACATCACTCATTCTCAGCAGACAAAGACATTACATGTAGAAACCATATCTTGAGAAACCTGACGTCGTTTCGGTACCGTCCGTCAGTCTTGAATGTCCTGATGCAATTTGATATGAGCTCATCGAGATCTGTGCCGCCATGGTCGGATGAGTTGAGAGCATCAAGCGATTTCTTAATTGACCTGGATTACAAAGCAACAATAAATTGCAGATGATTTATAGAGAGAGATAGTGTGGATGAACCCCAGGGGTTGGCCTGGTGGTCTGGTCTTCGCCTGTGATTTAGGGTTTGCTCTGTCCTAACTTCTAAGGTTCGATTTAGCAAAAAACTCTTGGGCAACCTCACCTCACACGTAACATGTGAAACGGCCATGAAGGGCTGTATGAATTAGTACGAGGTGCGCGTAAACAGGCTCGGAACACCTTCATTCCAAAAAAAAAAAATGTGGAGTGAGAGAAGTTAAGAGAGAGAAAAAGTGTACCGGAGCCATGGCAGGAGAGGGTCGTGGACGGGGGAATCTTTGTCCGTTCGATCTCTGCTAATCACGGCCATGTCCTCTCTCTCTCTCTCTCTCTCTAGATTAGCATGTGCAGATCGAAGGAGTGGAACTGAACAGTGGAAGAAATGGTTTGAGGATTCAAACGAGGCGGGGAAAGTGTTGGGCTATGCGGTGTTTGGATCATGCGAGAATTTTGAACACCCAACAAAAAAATAAAAAATAAACGTTGTGGACAGGCGTGTTTGGCTACGGAAATAAGTTGTCCCAACCCCTCGTAGGGATGGATGGCGTGCACCGTCCGTGAATCTAAGCCACTCCTGGCACCAACCAACTCCCTTGCTCCCTTCCTTGTTCTAATTAGTAGTGTTGTACCCGTTCGATGCACGAAATAATAGAATTAAAGAATGTTTACATTGATTTTTTCGTTTTCATGCATCGAACAGAAACAATATTAGTTATTATGTTTTTCAAAATAGACTGGTTGAACCATGTAAGCACTAAAGCGTTGTTTCTGTTTTTGCTGGGAAAGCTTTTATCTCTTTTTATGAATTACTTAAAATCTTAAAGTGTAATTTAATAAATTTACAATTGTAAACAAATATATATATATATATATATATATATATATATATATATATGATAAAACCACCAATAATTTTTTGGGGTGCCTCAGGAACACCCAATAATTTTTCTCATCCCATGCTCTCTCACAATTCCCTTCCCCACCTGTTAAGGATAGTTATTGCCGTAAGAGCAAGTCCAAGTCCACAGGTGTGGCATGCTACAAGGATAGCTATTGCGCGTATAAGAGCAAATCCACACGTCGCTCACAGAGTGGTATTACCAAAGTCATTCTTCAGCTTGTTACACTGTCATGAGGCCCCCCAAAAAAAGAGGAAAACCGTTGCACCGATTTACCGTCATCTTATCACAGTCTCAGATCTAGATCATTAAATTATAGTAGTACTTAATGTATTTTTCAATGCAAATTAAATGGTTCGAATGAGTGGCAAGTTTGACGATTTTCAATTTTGATGCCAAATTTCGCGCCAAGAAATTCATTGCCAAAATGTGACATTGAGTTTGGCACAAAGGCTTGCTGTTCCTGATTCCTAATTTGGCTTTGGCACATAGGTGGACTAGCTCTGAGAGCAAGTACAATGGTTAGGGGTGTGCACGGGTCGCACGGGTAGGGTTCAGCCCGAACCCCTGACTCGACATGTCGGGTATCAGTTTTTTTTTTTGTCCCGAACCCGAACTGAACAAGTGGGAATAATCGTCTGATTTTTTTGGTTGGGTCAGGTCCGCCCAAAACCGAAGTAATCTATATGAATTGGTCGGTTTTGGTCGGGTCGGGTAAGAGAAACAGCGTCTCGAGCCTCGAACCGAAAACTGATTTTTTTATAAAAAAAAATGAACCCGTATCCGACCGAACCACATGTTCGGCCCCACCCGAGACCCTTCGGGTCGGGTTGGGTTCGTTGGGTCATGGGTTTTTTGCACACCCCCAATGGTAGTTCAAAAAATGCTAGTCTCATGGTAAAAAAATGGCATGAAAAAGAGTTTATTTGCCAAGTTCTGACATTGACCCCGAGTGATTGGTAATATTACTAGAACCAAACGATTACAAATTTTCTCTTACCTTCTCTACCTCCATTAAACTATATACCTTCTCACATAATAGTGCTATGAACTTGATATTTTCAATTCATTGATGCATTTTTTAGATAAAAAGCGATCAGAGCCCATGAAATTTCTCGCATAAGACAAGGACTGAGCCCTTTTAAGATAAGAGAATTCTTCCTGCGTTCACCCGTTCCGGATTCGGAAATAAGTACTTATTTTTTAAGAAGATAATTTTAAATTCAAAAATCATGTGTTTAAGCAAATAATTTTTCTAGCAATATGGATCTTGTTTAATAGATCTCAGATCTTTTAAATGGTGCAAAAAAAATCAAAAAATTATTTTTTCATTTTCATTATATTTAAGTTTGAAATTGTAAAATAAGTACTTATTTTTTAAGAAGGGAATGTGGAACACCATAAAATTGTCCAAAACTTATTTCAGTATTTTTTTTATTTTTTCATAACGTTTTGTTTAATTTTTCTCGTGATTTTTGGGCTTAACCGTTCGTCTTGTCGAGACGAATCAGAAAAGTATAAAAAATAGATCGATGTTTGAAAAAGTTCATATAAAACGACTTGTCTGATACTTTTTCGTCTTTAGTGATTTATTATTATTTTTTGCTTATGTCATAAATATTTTTTACTTTGCAGACTTCTCGTCGAGACGGATGATTAATCCAAAAAATATAACTCAAATCTAACATTTTTTCTTGCTTTTGTCATAAATATTTTTTACTTTGCAGACTTCTCGTCGAGACGGATGATTAATCCGAAAAATATAACTCAAATCTAACAAAAATTTAGAAAAAAAGAAGAAGAAGAAGAAAACACATAAAATGAGGAAAAAATTTACTCCTATACAAGAACCCACCCATGTACATGAGATTAAATTAGGGTTAATTTTAGAAATAGTCCCTCTAGTTTGTATGCAATCTCAATTTTGTCCCTCTAGTATTAATTGTGTCATTTTTAACCATGTAGTTTATATTTTGTCTCAATTTGGTCCCTCTCACTGACGGTGTTATTAGAATTAACGGAACTCTGGGGCAAAATTGACATTTCACTCGTAGAGGGACGAAATTGAGATAAAATGCAAACTAGAGGGACCGTTTTAAAAATTTTACATTTTTTTTTTGATTTTGCAAAAACAAACTCATACCTAATATATTTCTCACCTTAATTATTTTTCTTTGATTGAATAATCAAAATATATTTGAGAAAATAAAAAACATTATTTTAGAATATAATACAGATAATATTATGAAATTTGAAAAGAATCCCTTAGTTAAATAATTTTGCATTGTGTTTTTTCTTTCAATGGATTTATCTTGATTTTTACAATCTCATTATGTTCTTTTTTACGCTATTAGAAAAAAGAAAAGTGTTTCGTACAAAATGTTTCATCACAACTTTTTCCTTATTCACCAAAAAAAAATCTTTATTTTCGCTATTAGAAAGAAAGAAAAATGTTTCATATAGAGATTAAAAAAGTGTTTCATAGCAAATTTTTTTTTTTTTTGTAATTGCATAGAAAAGAACATATATAACGGGATTGTAAAAATTAAGATAAATCAATTGGAAAAAAATCGATGCAAAGATATTTAACTAAGAGACGCTTATCGAATTTCATAATGTTATCAGTAATATATTTGAAAATAATTTTTTTAATTTCCTCAATACATTTTGATTATTCAACTAGAGAAAGGTTTTAGGTGTGAGTTTGTTTTTGCAAAATAAAAAAATGTAAATTTTCTAAAATAGTCCCTCTTGTTTGTATTTTGTCTCAATTTCTTCCCTCTTAGAGTTAAATGTCAATTTTACCCACGAGTTTCGTTAGTTTTACTAACGCCGTCAGTTAGAGGGATCAAATTGAGACAAAATATAAACTATAGGGTTAAAAATGACACAATTAATTCTATAGGGATGAAATTGAAATTACACGAAAACTAAAGGGACTATTTCTAAAATTAACTCATTAAATTATTTCCACCAGCGGTAGAAACGATGAATTTTCTACCACTGTAGTTATGGGTCTTATTGTGCGTTTATCGGTGATCCAAAACCGTTCATCTTCAAGGACCCGCAGAAATCATAATGTCTATCTTATAAACTAAAATTCAATTTTTGATAGATCTATCGATGTCCAAACAATTTTTTTTTTTGCGTAAACACACTACTAAATCTGTCATACAAGTTGAACAGCTTAGATTATAACATTAAATGTGTTGTAGGTCCCACAACGGTGGTGGAGAAAAATCCACCGTGGAAAGAATTTAGGGTTAATTTTAGAAATAGTCCCTCTAATTTGTATGCAATCTCAATTTTGTCCCTGTAGTATTAATTGTGTCATTTTTAACCATGTAGTTTATATTTTGTCTCAATTTGGTCCCCCTCACTGACGGTGTTATTAGAATTAACGGAACTCTGGGGCAAAATTGTCATTTCACTCGTAGAGGGACGAAATTGAGATAAAATGCAAACTAGAGGGACCGATTTAAAAATTTTACATTTTTTTTTTGATTTTGCAAAGACAAACTCATACCTAATATATTTCTCACCTTAATTATTTTTCTTTGATTGAATAATCAAAATATATTTGAGGAAATAAAAACATTATTTTAGAATATAATACAGATAATATTATGAAATTTGAAAAGAATCCCTTAGTTAAATAATTTTGCATTGTGTTTTTTCTTTCAATGGATTTATCTTGATTTTTACAATCTCATTATGTTCTTTTTTACGCTATTAGAAAAAAGAAAAATATTTCGTACAAAATGTTTCATCACAATTTTTTCCTTATTCACCAAAAAAAAATCTTTATTTTCGCTATTAGAAAGAAAGAAAAATGTTTCATATAGAGATTAACAAAGTGTTTCATAGCAATTTTTTTTTTTTTTGTAATTGCATAGAAAAGAACATATATAACGGGATTGTAAAAATTAAGATAAAACAATTGGGAAAAAATCGATTCAAAGATATTTAACTAAGAGACGCTTATCGAATTTCATAATGTTATTAGTAATATATTTGAAAATAATTTTTTTAATTTCCTCAATACATTTTGATTATTCAATTAGAGAAAGATTTTAGGTGTGAGTTTGTTTTTGCAAAATAAAAAAATGTAAATTTTCTAAAATAGTCCATCTTGTTTGTATTTTGTCTCAATTTTGTCCCTCTTAGAGTTAAATGTCAATTTTACCCACGAGTTTCGTTAGTTTTACTAACGCCGTCAGTTAGAGGGACCAAATTGAGACAAAATATAAACTATAAACTATAGGGTTAAAAATGACACAATTAATTCTATAGGGATGAAATTAAAATTACATGAAAACTAGAGGGACTATTTCTAAAATTAACTCAAGAATTTAATCTAAAAAAACCCTTACATTCACATGTGCTACCAATCATTTTATAGTCACAAATCTACTCACATTTATATTGGGGTCCACATACATTACATCTTCAGTGTATGTAGGACCTAGGGATGAAAAAAAATCCGTTAAACTGTGAATCTAGTCTAAATCAATCCAAATCGGAAGGTTTGGTTTGAGTTTTTAGTAGCATGATTTGGTCATGGTTTAAAAAAATTAGAAACCGCGTTATATGGTTTAGTTTGTAGATTCACGTTTACGGTTATGGTTCCCAACCAATCCTAACCGTATATTAAATACATGTTACACACACACACACACACACATATATATATATATATGTGTAGACACTATTAAATCCACCTCAATATTTAATTTAGAAAAATGATATTGGCACTCCAAAAATTGATGTAGACACTCTAAAATCAGTGTAACTCTAAAGCCATTTTCTTTATTTTTTGGAGTGTTTGCATCAATTTTTGAAGTGCCAATATTATTTCCCCTTATTTACTTCACTGCCAAGATAATGATATGAACCTTGACTTGGAGTGATATCACAAGTTGGTTTTTACCAAGCTGCTACTGCTGCTATTTTGCTGCCTCATTTCAATTCAATAGTTTTAGAAATTTTTTTTGGTCTTTTATTTGTTTAAACTATCTTAAGATGTTTAGTAGTTGGCATTCTTAATTGGTTCATTTTATTGACTTACCAGCATTTTATTTTCTTAGTTTAAGATTTGAGACAATTTTTGATATCCTATTCGTAATTAGTTGATTGATATTTTAGCGTCTTTTAAAAATTTGAATGGAATTGGTTTAAATATATGTATTTTTTTAAATTTATCTTCATAATGTCAAGTACTTTAAATATTTTTTTAAAATAATAGCTTAGTTCAAAGCAAATCGTGGTGTAAAACCAAAACCAAACCGTATTTTAATGGTTTGAATTGGTTTGGTTTTATGCATTTTGTGGGTTGGTTTGATTCTCTAAATTCATAATCCGTAAGTATTGATTTGGTTCTTGGTTTATTATGAAACCGAATCAATCCGGACTATGCTCACCTTTAGTAGGACCCATCAAAAGATGTAAATGTGTGAAATATTTATGTGAGTGTTTGTGATTATATAATATAATAAATTATTAATTGTGGTGCTATAGCCTCTAGTACACGAAATTTTTTTCAGTGCCGAGCGGGTATCATGTGGTGCCCGCTCGCGCATCTGAGCTATCTATTTCATATTTGAACAACTGAGATTTAAAGGGTTTTAATTCGAATTATCCAAAAGTATATCGGACGGTTCGAATGTGCCGAACAAATACAAAGTACGATGTACTCCCTCCGCACCGAAAAATCTCTCCCAGTACACATCCAGAAATGAAGAAAAACAGCTGAATCACCAACCGCAGCAAGAACTATTTCTGCCTCTTCTTCGACGCATTCCCTCTCCCCGCTCCCTCTCTCTCTCCCCGCAAACGACCAATTCCCCTTTATTTTCTCTCTCATCAACAGACGAAGAGAGAGGGAGAGAAAGAGGGAGGGAGGGAGAGAGAACGTACATCTCCGGAAACCCAGAAAGCCTGGGTTGTCTCACCGAAAGCATCAATGCCTGCACAGAAGCGTCACTCGCCGTCAGAGAATCTTCTCAACGGCGACAGCTCTCTTCAGCAGCAGCATCACCGTCGTCACCAGCAGTCGCGATGGGAACGAGGAGCTGAACAAGAAGAAGAAGAAGAAGAAGAAGAAGAACATGAAGGAGAAGGAGTAGAGCGAGATCCAGACGACGAAGAAGTGAAAGAAGAAGAAGATGACGAAGAAGAAGAAGAAGAGGAGGGTAATAATTCATGGCGTTCGCTTATATATAGATATTTAAAATATATCTGTGTTTGTGATCCCTGATTTGGCTTTTTTTGTGATACTCTCCATTATTACTCCTTAGATTCCGATGGAAGCCGTTCGTCTGACGACCCTGCAAAACTACCCGAGTACTCTCTCTCTCTCTCTCTCTCTCTCTCTCTCTATATATATATATATATATATATATAATATACATCTTTGTATATACACACACTCTAGAAGCTCAGGCACGTGATGCGTGTGCAAATCGCAACGATGCAAAGAGGAAAATCTTGAATTGAGAGTAGTTTGTAATGAAATCTGGATGTGAACGTAGTGCTAGTGGCTACTCTACCACAACACCAATCACACCCGCGTGCGTGGCACTGCATGATGGTAACGGGAGAACAACCACTTTGAAACTACTTTACATAACGGGAGAGCAACCACTGCATGATGATTATGCAAAGTAGTTTCAAAGTGGTGGTTCTCCCAATACCATCATGCAGTGCCACGCAGGCAGGTGTGGTTGTTTTGGTGGAGTGTTGTGATCCTAGCATTATTGATGTAGAAAATAAAAAAGAGGGGAGAAGAGATTTGGGGCAACATTTTTGTTTCTTCCTGTATTGGTAGTTTCTTTAGGTAGTTAAAAGGGGCAGTTTGGGAAAAAAAGTGTGAGCTCGCCTCAAAACTGTTCCCCTTTGTAATAGTAGTAGGTATGGGTTTTATGTGCATTTGTGTGCCTGCATGTATGCATATGCTTGGATGTGCTTCGTGTTGAATTGTACGTGGGTTGCATACTTGCATGTATTTGCTTTCTACGTTTAGCCGTTTGATTTGTGGTCAGGTTGATTTATGTGCATTATTTCTGTCTCTTGCTTTGGGTTCAATGCTTCTCAAATCTCACTAGCTGTTGAATAGCCGGATATATACATTGTTGGACGCAGTGCTTAGCAACTCAAGCTTTTGAGTAACCGGTATCGGAGTTGAAGTTAGAATAGGTCTTGGATTCAAGTCTTTCTGTTTGCATTTGTTTACCATTTGTATTCTGCTTCTCCCATTCGTAAGTTCACTCTATCCATAGATATGTGCATCTACACGTGCAAGACAAGGTTGCACATGAGTGAGTGTGTTGAATTACTTGACATAAATATTGTCTAGCTTTTTGCTTTTCCAGCACCATTTCTGAGCATTGACATGTCTGTGTGGAGTATTTCTCTAATTGGACTTGGTTCAAAGAATGTTTCATTCTTGGTGAAATTTGGTGCATATTTTGTATTGGTTGAAGTTTATTTTTCTTTGTGTTGATGGCTAGCTTCTGCTTGGTTTGATGCGCAAGAGGGCGTTGCACATTGCAATTTGCTTTTGTTCAATGTCTTATCTTTGTTGCTGTTCTCTAAAATACTGCTGTTCTTGGGTGTGTTTGAAAGGTTTTGCGAAATGCAAAATTGGTTTTCCTGCTTCACATGGCTTTGGCAATTCATCTGCATCAGATGCATAAATTATTTTCTTATTTTCATGTCAGGTGGTAGTTGAACAATTTTTTATTGGTTGTAATTAACTTCTTGACTATGTTACCATGCAATGTACTTGATTTACCGAATAAACCCCACTTGATTTGTGCCATTTCTGGGGCCTATGATATATCATGGATTCATGCTATATCTGGGACCTGCTTATAACAGAACCTTATATCCTTCATGTGTGTTAACGTGCATGCTTTCATGTGCAACTGTTTTGTCTTTTTCTTAGGCATTATGATTCAGCTTTATTCTTCCTTCATCATATGCCCCACTTTGATAACCTTTGTTAATTTATTTTCAAATTTCCCTAGCATTTTGTGGAGTGCATGTGTAATGATGGGTCAACTAACAGTGCTGCATTAAGCTGGTTGTACCTCGTTGTTAAATCGGTAATGATTTTCTTTTGAGGTTCTTGCTTTTACCATTTGACATTTCTCTATGTGCGTTGTAGCCTTTGCTCATTAATAAAGCTTGGTCTCGTACTCTTGCGTCGTTTTGGTGACAATTTAAGATTCATGTGGATGAGCGAATCAGGAATCAATTCGAAGATCCCAAAGGATGGGGACACAAATTTGATAAATTGATTTAAATTGAGTTGGATGAGTTTAGGATGTAGTTGTTTAATTGTCATTGCTTCCCATTTTGTTTTTTTTTTTCACTAGTGGATTTTTTTTTGGCCATAAGTTAATTCATTAAGAACCAAAGCAACAAAAAAAAGAGGACCATGGTTATGCCCTTGAAAATCCAAAACAAGACCAAACCAAAACGCCAAAACAACATAGGAGGGAGCCTCAAAAGATTAACCCATCCCCTACGACACTTAACAAGACTACACAAACTGTCCAGGAAAACAAACGTTTATGCATATTCAATTGGCGGTGTAACAATTGATGAATGCGTCAAACAAACCTTTGTCAAGTGTTGTTCTGAAATTGCATATTAAACTCTCCTAGACACTCCTTGTGGGCCCAGTCTGAAATATCGTAAAAGGTATACCCATCTATCATTCGCTTTGGAATATATTTCGTAGCATTGCTATTTGTGGAACCGCAGTGCTATAGACTGCACCTGCACCTTCTCTCCATCTAAACAGCCATATAACCAATTGCAGACAACACCATTGCAAGTTCTAAAGCTATCCTACCTAAAAAGTGGCTGTTGAGGCATGTCTGAGCTACGAACTATGCCTGCGTTTGTTGCTTTATACCGTGACAAGGAATTGATAGTCGTCTTACAAGTATTGCAATTTGGTACTCTACTCCTTGAAATATAGTTGCATTACTTCCAAATTGGTGTGGTGTCTGTCTACTTCAAGCAACTCGCTTTATTCCCCTTCTCACACATAAACCATGTACCTGAAATTGGTTTCTGTTTTTCTGTTGTTTTCCAAGAACTCTTGTGTTCGTATTAAGCAACTATGAGTTAGAGGTGTTGTGACAAGCTTGACTGATTTTTTGTTGTTTAGTCAACGTGAATAGAGTTGACACATCTGTGATAAATTAAGTTGTCTTTTTGCAGATGGTTAATTGTGCATCTATCAACTCTTCGTAGCTGTGTACAATGTCCAATATGTCTAGGTATTGTCACTATGCTCAGTTCCTGTAAAAATCCATTTGGAGATTTGATATATGTTCAATTTTTTCTGCATGTTAGTTTACCATTGGTATTTATGTTTGAAATGTCTTGAATCTAAATGGTTATGGTTGGAATGTTTGCTAGGATGTGAAAAGCTAAAAAGCTATTTCTCCATTGTAATATCACCATTGGCACGAGTCTCCATATATATCATTTTGTGAAGTTTTAAATGTGGGAGAATCGAGAGGGAAAAGGAGAAACTCTAAAGTAGTAGTCAACCAAATGTTTACATACTTTTCAATGGGTAAATAACATAATACTGGACTGTTTGTTTGTTTCTTCAGTTGAAGTTTAGTACTCCACATATATGATCAACTGCAGTTTTTCTGGGAAAAAAAGTTAGACATTAATAGAATCAACTTCATGGAAAAAACAGCGGGCGTTCACCTGTGAACATCATATTTCTCTTGATCTAACAGAAATCCCAAGACATTGTTATCTTTTAGTTATCTATAGGTCAGTATGGGTGGTGTGTATTTCTACATGATTTTGACTGTACTTTTTAGTGTCGCTTCTAGGTTATGTTCAAACTGCATGTGAAGCAGTGATATGTAATAAGCAAAATTTGGGCTCAACTACTGTGAGTTGGGGAAATGGTGATGCTTCTAACTCTCTGCCGAGTGCCAAGCATTCCTGAACTGACTAGGGAAGAAATAGGTTGAGAGGATGGATCCTTTGTACTTCAGTATTGTGTAGTGCATCAGGTCATGAGAGAGCTCTTTTCCTAGGCCCCTTCCTCTCAGCTCTCGGGCCGAGTTTCCTCATCTTTGCAAGGAGGTTGTTTTGTGTAGCCTTGTTGGATGTGTCATCATGCATACGCAGGGTATGTATCTTGACCTACATTGTAAACTTCTACATTTTGGTAGTAAAATTGCTTTCTTACCCAGGAAAAAAGGTATGTTTAATTTGCAGAATTCGTGTTATTTAGTATTCGTGTGATTTGATTCACTTCAGCTTAAGAAGTCTTTCTAGACCATTACCTTGAAGTCCTAGCAACAAGCAGCATTGTCCTTCTCAGTGTGATTATTATATGGAAAGTGTTCCCATTTCCAATCCATGGCGCATTCAGAATTGAGTTTCGGACTCGATTTATGGGTTTTTGTACTTTAGTCTTAGCTCTGCCTTGTCAGGACTTCTGTTGTTTTTTGTGTAACGTTTGGGTAGTTTTTGATTGAGGACCACACCTTAACTGTAGTTTCCCTCGCTTTATGTGTTCGCTAATTACCAGCCATAATTTACTTGCACATAGGGTATTCTGCATCTCTCCTCTTTCTTATGGTGTAATGAACATACTTTTAAGGTTTTCTGTTTCTTTATTATGGTATTGGCTCTAGAAACTGACTTCCTACTCAGGGGATTCCGTGCTTGGTTTTTATTGACGTTCATGACACATTTGGTAAAGTGGGGTTTTTGAAAAAGCTGTCTCCTCTGTTAAACCACTAGGTAACAGTATAGCTGTCAGCTCCACCAGTAACAAGAGACTCAATGTGAACAAAAATTGCAGGTGTTATGGTCTGTTGCTGTTGCCCTTACCCATATCTTGAGTGTAAATGATTTTCAACTAATCTGACAATAGAAGGCTGTTTCCCCCATTTATTTTAGCTCTGAAAGCTTGCGTAAAACACATATTTGGATGACAATCTTGGATGTACATCATTTGAATGACCAGTCTTGAAGATCTACTACACTTGACTTGCAAACAAGGCTTGAACTTAGTTCTTTTCTTTTTGGATAATTTTCAATTGATCCCTTCAAGAATTGTGATGATTAATATTGCTTTTGAGGGCAGATTTCTTGACCAAACATTGGAATACCCCATTTACTTGAAAACTGTGAGTAATATACTTATGATTTTCGCAGGGATCATTAAGAAAACAAGAACTGTGATGGGATGCATGCACCGTTTTTGTAGGGAGTGCATTGACAAGTCAATGCGCCTGGGGTATGCAACATAACTCTGATGTTATAACAATTACTTGACTCAGAAAACAATTTGGGTGCATTGTCTTGGGCTAATTTAATGTGCGAGTTGATTTAAATCTTAATAGTCTTAGACTTTAGTTGCTTTGTTCGATAATTGATCATTGTTGCAGGAATAATGAGTGTCCTGCCTGTCGTACACATTGTGCCAGTCGACGTTCTTTGAGAGATGATCCAGAATTTGATGCCATGATTGAGATCCTATATGATGACATTGAGAAGTATGAAGAGGAGGTACAAGTATATTCATTTTTTTGAACGGCGAAGAAAATTTCATTCATCACAAGGATAAAAAAATGAAATTGATACAATAGGAAAAGATAAGCAAAAATGAAATTGGTTCTAGTATATTCATGATTAAGCCCGAGAGTACTTTGCTATGCATTTCTGAGATTTTGTATTTGATTTGCCCACTTCTTGTTGAATATTTGGATTCAGGAATTGGCTTTTCATGAAGAGGAGAAGACTCGCAACAAGCAGGTAAGTGTCGGCTGACTTGGCTTCATGTTTGCAGATGAATGTCTTCTGGCTTGCTTGCTTGCTTGTTTTTTTGCACAATTTGTCTTTTACGGACCATTAGTATGTTTTAGGGAACCAGGAACCACTTAAAATGGTCATGGTTGCTCAATATGGATGCTTTCACAGCCTTGGTGACTAGAAATAGAACAAAACTCATGCATCTGCTTCCCAGCTATTTTTAGAAAGACATCCGAGTTGCTGATTTCATGCTGAAAATTCTTCGACAAGCAAAGGCTGTGTTAGCATTACAGCTTTGTAGAGGGATTTATCAATGGAAATAGAATAGTACGGGAAGCCAAAAATAAAATTATCTTCACACTTCATTTCTTCTTATTATGTTTGCCATCCCTCTACCAATTTTCACCAAACACAACTAAAGGGGACTGGGGTTTCAAATGAGGTGTTATAGACACATAATCTAGTCAATCATGGACGTCACTGGTTGAATCTATTTCAAATCAGCTCCGACCTAATTAGGCATCTTAATGGAAACCATCTTGGCTTGTGAAAGGCTAGTGGGCAAATTCAGGCGCAAATGGTGCTTGAATTGTGAGCTTGATTTATATACATGATTACAAGGTTACTAGTTTTGGTATTTGTCATTCCTTTCCATGGCTACTCTCTCTCTCTCTCTGTCCCTCCCTCTCCCTCTCCCTCTCCCTCTCTCTCTCTCTCTCTTAGGAATGGCAACGGGGCGGGTTTTTGCATACCCCGACCCTGACCTGAAAATCATTACCCGCCCCGACCCCAACCGGGTTTTTTTTTGGGGTACCCCCGTCCCCGCCCCGATCGGGGAACGGGTTTACCCGCCCCGCCCCGTAAAAATTTAAAAAATAAAAGTATAAGTAAAAAATTTAAAAAAATGCAGAATAAAAATAAAAATTATCTAAAAAATAAAAGTTTTGAAATTATTTTTGTGTCTTGGTATCACGGTTTTATCTAAACTTTTAATTGCAATCAGTATTTTAGATACTTCATTCCATTTCTTTATGTGTAGGATTTATTATAAATATTTGAAGAAAACTTTTTAAAAAATCCACTAAACACCAATACATATCAATTTTTATTTCTTTTTTAAATTTGATTAGACTACTTGACAGTAAAGAGACATTGTTTTTTGGATTAATGCTAAAAAAATTAAAGGACATGTATATAAGTATATATACATATATAAATACATATACATATATATACACACACGCTGGGTCGGGGTTGGGTAATTTTGGGGTGGGGTACTTTCGCCCCGAACCCTACCCGAACCCGGGCGGGTTTGGGAAATTTAACCCCGACCCGACACCCGAAAATGGAGTGAAAACACCGCCCCGTTCGGGGGCAGGGCGAGGCAGGTTCGGGGCGGGGCGGGTACGCTTGCCATCCATACTCTCTCTCTCTCTCTCTCTAGACAGGACCTTTCTTGAATCTATGACCCATACTATATTATCATTTTTCATTTGGGACTCTGCTGGCTTCATTCTATAGAATTGGCTAAGTTTCCCTTTTACATGGTTTAAGCAACATATCGGGTCCCTTCTCTATGTGATTATGTGTCTATAACACCTCATTTATCCTTCTCTCTGCTTCATGCTTAACATTCACACTTATGTCTTAGTTTTTGTTTGTGGGGTTTGCTTTTCACTATTATATTGGACAGATTCAAGCATCAATCGCCCAGATTTCGCAGCGACAATCAGAAGCACTCGTAACACGGCGCAAAGCGGGTAAAGAAGCAAGATTACCACGCAATAGTGGGAATTCTTATCCTAGAAGAAGAAGAAACACCAGGGGAACAGAGCCTGAAGGATCTGATGATAACGAGGATGAAAATAATCATGATGGGAACAAAGATTCATCATCATCTGATGATCGAGGAACGGAAACTAAGCGGAGGAGGTACAGGAAAAGGGCAGGGGCTCAGCCCTCCCAGCCTTCTCCCTCAGCTGCAAATTCAGAAGGTGGAGCCATTGAAAATGATTTAGAAGCAAGCAGAGAAAGTAAAGGTACTTCATGTGGGCCTGTCAACCCAGAAATGCTTGCTTGGGGAAAAGGGGGTGCTCGGAGCAAGAGTGTCCGGAACACCCGCATAATGAAGCTGACTAAATATCTTGAAAACTTGAAGGAGAAGGATGACAAGGTATTGCTATATTATGTCAATTTCTTTTCAGGTGCAATGAACAGTATGTCATCCACAAACTTTTATTATGTACTCAGGTTTTGAGGCTATAACATTCTCATCTAGGTAGTGTTGGGTTTGCCAGATTAATCTAGGGATGAATTGAATGGTCATTCATTGGCCTCCTAATTGAATGACATTCACCTAAATCGGTGAATGATCATTCCATTTGTAATGCCACTCGTCATCTGTTAGCAAACCCAACAGCGGAGTGTGTAGCTCAGTGAACGACCATTACATTTTGTGTTCACTCCAGCAAACCAACGCTGCCTTAGTTCTTGTGTTTCACTAGTGTTCCAATAAACCTTTCATGTATTGCATTCTGTGATTTCAATCTCTCTCTGTTACTGCAATTTAAGGTTCTTATTTGCAGTTAGATGTCAATCTCATGCTTATTTCTTTGGAGAAACAAAGAATGCAAGGTTTGCGGCACCTCTACCTCTGTTGCCCACCAGGCTTTTCAGTTGAATGCCTCAAGGATGTAAGAGTTCTCTACGCTATCTTTCTCCATTATATGGCAGACATGTTTTGGGGCACGTCCAAACATTATTTTGTGTGTGGCAGATATAGAACCTTTATTCATTGAAAAGAAGAGAGAATGCATAGATACAAGGCAGAAATGAAGAAACTACAACTAGGGGATTACAAGTTCACAACATAAGAGAAATATTAACGAAGCCATTCTAATACCTAATAAAAACTATTCAGGCATGAAATCATAAAGAGAAAAAGCATCAATAGCTATGTTATGTATTATGTGTTGGGCAAGGAGACCCGCGAACCTAATCTTGTTTTTTTCTCGAGACCCCGAATTTATATAGCTTTTCTAACTTGCTATTTGCATGCGTGATGCTTATACCATGTATAGTATGTTGCTCATGAGACCCAATTACGGACTGAAGATATTGAAATACTATTGGTGAAGAAGCTCTTCAGTCCCAACGGTTTTCAGACCACTGTTGACCCTTCAACCTTAATGGACAACAACGATGTGCTGCAAATTGTTGGAGGGCAAGAAACTTTGGCAGGAATCAGACCAGATTGTGCTTCAAATAGAAACCATTTGGTGAGTAAACAATCTCTAATATGCATGCGTGTTTGTTGGGTGCATTTGGTAATCATTGACCTCCCTTTGAATCCTACATTTCTTTAGACTGTGAATCTGTCGACAGCCGCTTCATGTATTTGATGCAGAAGTTCATCAGAAGTTAGTGGAGTAGCCGTATGATCAGCATCTCCTCGCTTGGTCACTTTTTTCTGCTTTGAACGTTCAGGACGCCAGTTGTCCAAAATAATTTGTATTGCCTTAATTGTTTTCGAGTTCACTGGAAGGAAAAATGAACTGCTTTGGTATTTATCGGTGCTTCAGTGTTCCGAATTAGTAGTTTTGCACTGTCATAATTATCTACATTTTCTGTACTCTTTCAGGTTCTGGCATATCGACTCAAGGAGAGATACGACTGTGAACCCAAAGCGGGCCTTTAGTAGAGGACCACACCATGTCTGGAAAAGAAGAAGATGTAACGACGTGTAGCCTGATATGTGTGCTGAGTTTTTAGATAATATGCTGCCTGTAAATTGCTAAGGAATGAGGAAAAAGAGGGGAGAAACCTTTAGCTGGTTATGTATGTGTTCAAATCTATGGAGTTAGGAGTTACTTGGACTTGTACAATGGATCCAACCCTCTAAAAAGGGTTTGATTCCGTTTTTCTTTTTGGTAAACTGATTCCAAAATTCCTTTTTAGGAATACAAGCTTGTACATGCAGGTGCACTATATTTGTTTTTATATTTTTTGGAAAAGTAGAAATGAAGAAATATGGGTCTACAAAGTGTTTGGCGTTGGTTAGCCAAGTATGGCGGGAATTAGTTTTGTCTCCCTTTTTTTCTTTTTCCAAACCTGTGAAGTGGATCGAGGCTTGAACGTAAATTTTCTCAGAACAATAATTCCAACATTAAGCTGTTTAGGCTTAAAACCCTCTTCATTTTAGTTCCTGTTTTAGTTTGTTCCAGTTTCCATGTCCGTAAAAACCCTCCGCGTTTTTGTTCTGAGACCTTGTTGACGGGATGGATAAAGTTGGGATTCAAACGCGTGACCCAAAAAAAGGAAGAAAAAGCTGGGTATTTATGTGATTTCATATTCATAATAACTTATTTTTTGTCAGCTTGTTCCAATTTTGTTTTCGCACCCGGCGGTGATGCACTGCGCTCTGTTCATGAGTAGCCAGCATATTTTCATTATGATTTGCCATCAACTAAAAAAATGTGTGGACAAATAAAGGTGATTCGTTAATGAATTTGCACATTTCTACAGGTTGTTCGATTACATATTGCTACCCTTTTGTTCCTTCTAGCTTCTTACAAAAGAATATGCATAGTTAGTATCAATACAATGATGAATTGACAGCACAATAAGTTGGTTCAAGAGTGCTTGAACGACCGCCCCCCTGGTTGTGTTCGTCGATTGTCACCTCATATTGGAGGCGGCACTGGAAGCGGCTGCCACGGCACTTACAAACTTTCGCCTATCTTGTCTTCGGTTAACACGCAATATCGGGGACTTCGGTTTTGTGATTTCCCTCAAAGACCTATTATGCATCATCACGTTGTTGGCAATCAGTACACAAGCCAAACTCAACTCAGAGGGCAAGATTATTGTTTTCAGAATCAGAACGTAAATATAAGGCACTTTTCAAAACATTCGCTTGGTATTCAAACCTTGTTTTTCGGCAAACTTATAGAATTAAACGGTGCCTGTGTTTTCAAAAATTGTTTTCTGATAAGTGTTATCAAAAGAACTTGATTCTAAGACAGTAACCAAGTAGTGTTTCCGTACTTCTGTGGTAAGAAAGGATGAGCAAAGTCTGGCACCGGTCTTGCATGAGGCACCAATGTCCTTCTCAATTGCTTCAAGGCCTTCTCTTCCTCCATCTACAAGACCACCAATAAGTAGATTATAGATTAGAAATACTCCTCCCATCATCTCATTTTCTATCACTTTAAATAACTTTAAGCACACGGTTGTTATATACCATCTTTGCAGACTCGGCCTCCTCTCTGTATCTCTTATATGTCATCTCCTTCTCCTTAATCTGTCAAACATGCCAGTAGAAAGAAGTCATCAAATGGGCATTGAGAAACGCCTAATGTATAGCATTTCTTTGCATGAGTTCTATGCATTTGGAAACAATTATAGACAAAGAAACAATAGCAAGAAAAACATTTCATGAAAGAATAGCTATGGGGAAAGGTTTTGGAAGTAAAAATTCCCAAAAGTCAAAAGAGTTGTATCTTATGCTGTTCTTTCATTCCATTATTATCTTTCCAGCTCTAAGCTTTTGGAAAGAAGTAGAAACAAAAGTAAGAAAAACAGTTCAGGGGAAATGAATTATGGGGAAACGTTTGGGAGTAAAAAAGTCACAAGAGTTGTATCTTATGCGATTCATTCTAGTAGAAGCATGCTATATACCTTTTTATCGAACTCTGCTCTATCCACGGCTCGATGTTCTATGTGCAGATTGAATTCTTGAACCTCTGTCAGTGGTTTGCGTACTTTTTCAGGAACTGGAATTGGGTCCCTACAGATTGGTGGCCATAATAAATAGTCAGTTACTTGGTTAGAAGGGTGAAAAAAAACTCACGCATTCAGCACATTGAGAGTCTTACTCTTTCAATATTGGCTGTGCCTTAAAAATCCTCATTTGAGCTTCTTCCTCCTCCATTCTCCGCCTCTCTTCCATTTCCTTCTGCATTTCCTCTTCATGCCTCGTCAAACTTTCCAATTGGAAAGGTTCTGGTTTTGTGCAATGCTTCGGCTCCGGTTTAGGCGGAATCTGTATGCAGTTAGGCATTTTTAATAAAGCCCACTTTTTGAGGCCTGATAACAAATAGAACTAAGGGCTAATAAGTTTCTGTACCACAGGATAATCAGTGGTATAAGGGTATGGGTTAGCCTTTGGAATCCTGGCTCTCTCCTCTTCAATCAGTTTCTGCACGACCTCCGTCACAAATTTCCTCTCTTTCACCACTCCTCTTTCCTGATGATGTCATATTTTGAATAAAGAGCATGTTTGGTGTAAACAAACAAATCGACAGCAATTTTTTTTGGAAGGATGTTCATACCTCTGTGTGGAGATGGAATGGGTTCGGTGTAGTGTTCCTTGGAATTCGTTTCTCATGGTGAGCTTCCGAGCACAATGAAAGCTAAAAAAGAACATTTATATAATGAGAAAAAATGTCAACATATTTTATAGCTCAACTGGAATTGGAATTCAACAGAAAAGTTCGATAATAACCTTATCAAACATGTCAGCAATGTTTGCGGGTGGGGGAATCCTTTCATCTGTTGCAAAGTGAAACTCTTGAGGAACAGTGACGTGCCGCTTTGTGTTGCAAAACATACCTAGATCTCCTTTACTTTCAAATATCTGCAAGATTCAAAGCATTTGGACATATTAAACTGTAGAAATGAAGTAACAAGTTTTTTTTCTTTTGCTGAGTAATATAATTATAGAAGTGATATGATGATTGCAGTGCAGGTATACCTTCTTATTCAAAGGCCTTGCTTTGAACTTTGGAACATTTTCAAGTACTTCCTTTTCCAATTCTTCCGATGTTTTAATCCTCGGAGGCCGTGCCCTCAGAGATGTTTGAAGAAGGGGTGATTTGGGTGCCGTAAGATGATGAGGTTTCCACTGATGATTCTGTAATAGACAATGTCAACAACTTATGGCGACTACACACGACAGAAATTTTCTAGTAATAGGTTTCCTACTCCAGTTACTTGAAAAAGAATGGCAGTTTCATAAAAACTATTTCTACATCAGAGAGGATCGTAACAAAATTTGAAAAAGGAGAGGATATACCTGAGGAGCAGATTCTATTGAGGCTATAGTTGATGTTTCTGCATTGTGATTGGCCCTTTCCATAGTCTCCAAATGAAATTCCTGCATCATAATTCCCAATTGAGATCTTGTGTGATTTCACTATATTCTTGCTTCTACCAATTTCATGCACAGCATACCTGAAATTCTGGTTGATGGGGTGTAGATCTTGGAAGTGGTGGTAAGCTTGGAGCTTCAAAAATCTGCAAGGAGCAAGGAATCAGATCACAATGCAATATGTGGAAGAAGGGAATCCATAATAACAACCAAACTTAAGAATAAGTACCTTCTTGTTTAGAGTCCGAGCCTTAAACTTTGGAATTTTAGCCATCATCTCTTCCTCAAGTTCAGCAGAACTCTTGACCCTCACTGACCGAACCCTCTGAGCCGTTTCAAATTCAGGTTCCTTTGGCCTGGTCAGTGTAAGTTTGGTCTTCTTCTGTGCCAATGCATTATCCTGAAATTGAAAGGAAATTATGGGATAAGAATAATAAAAAAAATTGGAGTAGTTTTGTAGCAGAAGTTTTCATAAGGAGAAGCGTGTAGTCGTTTACATGAGGTAGTGAGACATCTCTCGTATTGGATTGGAACTTTTTCATCATCTCTGCCATTGAAATGAATGGGGCGGCTGGTTCCCGAACATAAACCTGTTAGCATAAAAAAAAAAGATCAAATAAGTCTAACGGTAAATTCCATAAAGCATATGAAGAAGCTCAATAGCATGTTGTCAAAACCAGCAAACCTTTCTGTCCTCTTTACGAGTTCTGGCAGTTGAAGGGCACAAGTTAGAACTGCTACTGATAAGTCCGGGTCTTGATTTATGGGGCAATATTTGAGGCTTGATGTTAAGAATCTACAATTTGAACATGAAGAAGTACACATTCAGGTGAAATAGTCCAGAAAAGCAAGATAAGTATGAAAATGAAAAAGAGTAACATTTCACCTGTCTGGATCTCCCTCCTTCCAACTTTTGCCTTTTAATGGCTTGGTTTTCTTGACCAAAATTAGGAGTTGAAGCATTTTGTTTCAAATTTGTTTCCCTATATGTTCCATCCAACCACCCCCAATCAGACAACATCATAAAAAACTCCAAGCAGAATAACAGAAGATTTTGACATGCAAAAAAGTACGCAAAAAAGAGAAGCGTATTCTACCTTCTCACACTAGCTGGTTTAGTGCTTTTAGCTTGTGATAACTGTGACCGATTTTGTGACTTCAGCGCTGATGGGTTCCTGAGCATACCACTGGCAATCTTTTTTGCTGTTTGCTCTTTCTTAGAATCGGCCTGTAACAGGTGGTTATTACCCTTTCCAGAAACCATTGTTGATGCTTTTGGGGTGCAAATAATTTCTGGTGTCACTGGCAGCTTATGCTCATCTTTCTGGGGTCCAAGTTTGACAGTGCAAGAATCCTCTCCAGTTTTCATGCTGAAAAAAATGAAACCATTCAAAGAAGTGATAAAATTGCACAATCTCCGTGCCTATTTCATGAGCCTTAGATGGGATGTTAACAAACCTTCCAGTTTCTATGGTGGATACAACATCTTTAACTTCGCAAATATTCTCAGCTGCTGCAACCTGAAAGGTTTGTGAAAGTAAGACATAGAGGCCAGATCCCATAGGCAAGAAAGATTCTTCTGTTTTCAATTTATGAACTGCTAAAAAAGGAGTTGACATAACTACCATACCATATTGATATGTCTTTCACTGGCATCTACTTTGGTCTCATTTGGGACTACTTGTTCCCTCATTTCGGTGGGCCTGACCTGAGACTGAGTCCTGATTGAGAAGGGATAATCAATCATAGCATTTCAGCACCATGTATAAAAATTGTGTCCCTTCCAAGTTCCAAGGAAGGAAAACAAGAACACCAAAAAACGAAGCAATATTAGGTGGGAAAGTTCCAAAAGAGATGATGATCCAAATGACCTTATTTGATCATTCTCTGGTGCCAAAGTTATTTGCTCCGTGATTTTTAATGCATTAGTTTCTGTTGAAGTTGATGCCTGCGACCAGTCAAAGGCACCTTAAGTTCCAAATGCTAACAGTAATGATAATGCATTTATTCAATAAGCAAAGGAGAAAAAGGGTTATATTACCTTCTGCAACTGCTCGGCTTCACTGAAATCACAAAGGCTTTCAACCTGAACTGATCGTCCTATCTTTATTCTTTGCATAAAAGCTGCAGAATTTTAGCCCCCAAAAATCAGAATTAGCCCTTTTCCTGAACCTAGATGCAAGGATGAAAATTGTCTATCTACCACAGGTACTAAAATTCGCCATTTGATAAAGCATGATGCTCAGTGTCATACCGAAATCTAATAATAGAAACAAATAAGCAGATAACCAAATGAGCTAGCGAACCAAACAAGACCTGAGCTAATCGATTTCATACTGAAATCTAATAATAATAATCGACTAGGATGGGAAGAGAACTAGTAGTTTTTAAATGTTCCAGAAATCCTATTTTGTTTTGTTATCGCTTATCCCTCATATAATGCAGTATTGTTTTGTCTTACCAGATTAAGAGAATGATTTTTATACCAAAGCTCATAAAATAAGATAGAAAAAGGCTTAAAAATGCAGAACAGCATACCATACATAATCGATGAGTGTAACTGAAAGATTAATATGTGGTCGTAAGATTACAAGATTTTTAAAGATTTAAAAATGAACAGAGTCTGTGAATCGGTAGGATAGCACCACTTGAAACCCTAAGTTAGTTTAGTCACTTATAACGGAAACTATAGATACAAAACACCAAAGAACAACTACTACAAGATTATCATTCGATAGGAGAGAAAGGCATGAACTAAACATGGAATGATGTTCACTAAATTCTTGACTGCATAGCTCTTGACAAAGTTGAATCGGCAAAAAGTTACTTGACAGCCCTTAATTTTGTTTACTCTTGTTTACACACCATTATACAGAACTGAATGCCTAACAATCAAATCAATCATACACTTTATGTTGCCAAATAAACTAACCCCACGCATTTGAAACCCTAACCACCAAGAAATCAAATTCAAGGCAATCTCTCAAAATTGCAATTTTTTTAACAATAATTTAAACCCTAAACTCCGAAACGGCCCTAATCAAGTGAAACAATTCTCAAGAGAGGAAAATTAGGATCAAGAAAACGTACGAGAAGGGGCGTAGGCGAGGGCGGTATCGAACCATAGCTCTGCCGCGCGCGTCTCCTCCTCGGACTCTCCCTCGATGAAGTCGTAGAACTGAGGCGCCGAGAACTCGTAGGCCTCGTCAATCACGCCACTGGAATCGTCCACCATAGCCATTGAATCTTTTCCACTCTGTTTCCGTTTCGTTGTAGACAGAGAAAGTTGAGCGGAGTTCTAGAGAGAGAGAGAGAGAGAGAGAGAGAGAGAGAGAGGACTGTGGGTTGTGGTGTTTGGTTCTTACAAGAAAGTGTTTTTCTATTGGGATTGAGAGAAAGATCTGAGGGAGTGTAGGAAAGGAGTAGCAAAGCAGTATTAACGTTCCGATTTCTAACGGTCGGATTTTTGAAAGAGGGGCGCCGTGGGGACTGTTGATATTGCGGGGCGTAATTGTAACGGCTATAATGACGACGATTCGTTCTATGCCGGTGCAGCGACGTCGTTTCCAGATTAAAGCTCTTTGGCCGTTCCTACCTGATACGACGCCGTCGGAAGACTCCATAAGTAAAATTGATAAAAAAACAAAACAAAACAAAAAGTCTACCCACACAACTTTAAAATATAACTCCGGACAACCCTTCGATGCATGTGCTACTTTAAAAATTGTTTTTCACTAATTATACACAAAAAGATGCTGAAAGGCAAAATTTGGAATACATGTGCATCGAACGGCTACGGACGCAGTTGTGTCCAAAATTGTGCTTTGAAGTTGTGTTGGTAGTTTTGCTGGAAAGAAATCCTTAACAAAAAGGCAGGGAAAAGGTCTTCTTAGGGGGCTCTAATGGATTACGGAGGTGTAGAGTCGTTTCAAAAGACTCTATAGAGATATTATATATCATCATAATTTGAACAACTCATTTTATAAGGTTCGTTTTACAAGACAAATCTATCTTGATTATGTGGTTTTCAATATTCGTCCACTTAATTTTTTTTTCTACGAGTGCAGTTTTAGCGAAGCATACAAACTGAATGGAGGCCACCAAGGCGCATTACACCTGTGGCGTATTATTAAGCCATATCCAATTCTTTGAAATTTTGCTTATAATTAGATTTCATATCAGACTCGAGTTCATCACCGGGGGCATGCAAAGATTGGTGAAGAAAGAGTGAAAATCAATCATTATAATTCGATGAAACTTTCTAGTGTAGTTTAACCAAAGGTAATTGGAAATTAGAAGCAAACACTCTAACGTTTATGAACTTATTATCCTTGTTCCCATAATTTTGTGATCACTTGAAAACCTTGTCTGTGTTGAGTTTTTGTTCAACTTTGTTGAATTTTGTTTTGTGTAGGCTCAATTAGAACATGGAAAACCGTAGACAATTCGCGGTTTGAATAGAAAACACATCCACCATGAGTTTATGAAGTGACGATAGGATTTTACAAGTACAAATCACGATAGTATATAATGACATAGTGAAATACTTCCAGTTTAGGAGTAACGGTGACATTATTCGTGAAATAAGCGTTTTCGTTCTTCTTGTGTATACATCCTTATTAGACAAATCCCCTTATTTGTTTGCTCGACGTCGCCAGTGCAGAATTCGCAGCCATCCTTACGATTAATGACCGCTAGGGCAGCCTGAGTGAAGAGGAAAACCACGATGAACTCCGCACATGCTCGAAAGTGCTTCATCGTGTGGTTCGAGTATGGTACCGACCACCTCCACCAAGTCAGCAACACACTTACAAATCCTCTGTGGACCATCCTTACGTCCTGCTATTGTGTTGAGCTTTCCAAGCTGACCACAACAGGCTGGGGCCGGATTGGGTTCGAACCCCTCGAGGAAGTTCATGCATGGGAGGAAGTACCATGCCACGTCGGCGCCGTCGGGGTCGGTCCAGGGCTGAGGGTCGCCGCGGTAAGGATTAATATAAGCCAGGACTAAGCCTGACATTAGAAGGAGTACTGTAAGGGACAAAAGAGAGTTAGTCATTGGAGATCTTTCAATGGAGGGAAATGGTGGTGGTTGATGCAAGGGGGCTCCGTGACAAAATATTTGAGGTTTTAAGCAACAGTTCGCTGAATTTCCTGGGGATGTAACAGTGGGTGGTTAGATGAGTTGCATTGCAAAGCTCGTGATCTTTGAAGTACTGAAAGACTGGTTTGAGAAAAATTTCCACCAAGAAAAGAATTAGGCTTCTCTTTGGCGGTCTTTGGACGGCAGAGAGCAATATGTGATCTCATCCGTCCAAAAGTATTTTTAATGGTAAGATTTCGTTGGAAGTTTCTAGTCAAGATGGGAGTCATGGACTGCGGAGGCTTCTCTGCCTGCACAGAAGCCGGATCCCCAAGAAAAAAAGTAAAAGAAATTGCTGAAAAAACAGTAAATAGGATTTGGAAATTGTTGAATGCTAGAGAAATAAATCGTCCACAGAGTTTTTTTCCGGAAAAAAAAAAATGATTCCCCACACTTCAAGAAAAGGAGATATTCATATATAGTTATAAACAAACAATGAAAGGAAGCATAAGATCAAAAACTTGGATCACCACCTCTCTCATCGTGAGGCTTATTTTCCACTTTTTTTTTTTTATTACAAGGTTACACGAAATTGGAAAAGAACACATAATTCTTTTCCATTTTTCTTATTACAGGGTTACACGAAATTGGAAAGAACACATTATTCTGCCAACATAAATAAAACATGAGATCAACGTGCGCGTGTTGATCATCACACTAACCATTCCTTCGAAATCCTCAGCAGAAACTGAAGAGATGAAGCAGGATTTCTCATTTACTAGAAAGAGGAAACCATCTTATTGCTTTTTGGCATGCCTTAGGTAAAAAACCTTTATCCTCCCAAGACCTTCTTCAAGAGATGATGGCTCAATGGCGAATGTTATGCGAAGCCAGTTCTTTAGTCCAACGGCAACCCCTGCAAAAAGAGGATGTTACAAATGAGGATATCGTATATGGTGGAAATTGCTTCTCACATGGGGATCATTGTCAGGTAACGAAGAGGAGAACTGTAAATTTCAATGCATTGAAAAAAATGGTTTGATTGTTTTGTTTTACCTGGTAGAACCACCACAGACTCCTCCTTCGCCAGCTTCACACAAAAGTCAATATCATCCTTAATGTCTTCAAGTAGTGATAGGTTTAGTTTAACCTAAAATAAAAACCCGAAGAAGTCGTAAGAGGTACTTTAGATCTGCTTAGTTTGAAGCACAATACAATTGCAAGTTATGCAGATCCTTACCATTACAAACATGGATCCTTCAGGTTTGTTTGGGCAAGTAATGCAAGGGATCTCCGTAATTGTATCATAGCAAACATCTGCAGCTTCTCTAAGTATGTTAACAATCTTGGAAAAGAAAACATCTCCCGTTTTCTCAAGAATTTGAGGAACTGCCGCCTGATGGTACAAAAACCATTAAACAATATTCACAAAAGCCAGAAGAAGAGCAAGATCATGAAGGTAGCATGACTAGATTCCATGTGCAATAATCAATGGAATTCCATAAACACAAAATACTACTCCCTCAATCCCATAATTAGAGTGTTTTTCGAAAGTCAAGCCATTTCTCTGATAAAAAATAAAGTACTTATGCTCATATTTTCTTTAATTTTTTTGCTCCAAATTAAAAGATCTCAAAAACTTGCATGACTTCCGAAAACAGAGAAAAATTAACGGACGGGGGCATGGGCGGACATAGGGATGTTCAAGCGGGCCCCAGACCCCTACACACCTCCCAATTATCCCACTAATTATACTATATTTTTAGATTAATTTGGAAAATTTTTGTAAGATCAGCCCCTGCAAGTCTCTTGAGTGAAGAAAAAGTTGATAAAGTTTCTATGTATGTGTAAACCCCCCCTATAATTTCAAGTTATCGACCATCTTTTGGTCGTGGTTATATATAATTAAGTGCGATTATGTATATATGTACACAATCTCGTCTTTTCTCAGAACTAGTAAGAGCATATTTATGTTATAGACTAATTTTTTTGTTATTAATGTAAAAATGCAAATGATTCGGGCTCCCGCTGAGTACAAATCTTGCATCTGCCACTGGACGGGGGCAGTATTCATTTTCTACAGGTCACAATAATACCAATACTAACTGTCTAGATTAGTTTTATGCATACCGTAATTATAGAAACTAGTGTAATTCGCAGAAATGTCCTAGTATTCCAACCAATATGTTCGCTGTAGACAGTTAGAATTGGATGCTAGATTAGAAGAGAATCACAGCCACTGATGTACTGAGTTGATATGAGCTATCAAAAGCTCCAGTGCTCAACATTGCAACAAGAATGGTTTTTTTTTTTTCTTTCTTCGGTTGATATAATCTAGTCGAATCATTTGTCATCAAACCTTTAGTTGCTGTGTAAGTTCACCAGCTAGTGGATAATTCCCTATTTGATTCTTTGCCCTTTTCTACTGAATGCTCCATCACAGAAAGGCCAATTTAGATTGTACACTGTAAAGTATCGTGATCTTATTTTTCTCCTTAACATGTTACTCAGGAAAGGCATGATGAAGTACAAACCTGAATAAAGGTTGCCGGGTCAGAGGAAATATTGAGAAAACCCTTGATGCAATCAACAATCTGTAAACCAGAAAACAACGACATTAGTTTCTTGTAAATCACCGAATATAATTCACATTTCCAAATGGCTATGAGATCTAAATTAACAGAACAATCAGAAGCAACAACAAATTTCATGTGGATGTGGCTTTACATGTAGACAGGAGCACCATACAACCAGAAACTTTGTAAGAGAAAGTGATGTTCATCTATTAACACTCCAACCACAAGAATTGTGCTCCCTGCTTTGAATGCAGCAAAAAAAAATCCATTATCCAATTTTATCAAGCGATTTTGCCATCTCAAGGGTCCCTTGAAGGAGGAAACATTCCCTTAAATTTGAAACAGGATTATTACAGATTCAGTTTTCTGAAGACACCGAAGCAATTTGTAAATTAACATTTACATTGTTATTCATTCATGTCTATTTGTCTTATTTTCTAAGCATCTGCTTTCTGAAACTGTAGACTAGTTCTGGTGAGAAAGATACATCCACATACTAGATTTTTTCTTTATCCTCATTACCATACTAACTTGTAATTTAAATACAATTCGGTTTTGTAAGTTTTACTTTCTTTCACGGGACATCTAAACACCCTTTAAGTTGTGTAGGTTATAATAGAAAAGGAATCAAAACAGTAACGTGAAGGAAAATTAGCAGCAGCACAAAGCACGTAAGGTCCAGCTGCAGATAGATATCATATTTGTATTCTTATATCCCTTCTTGTTATCTTATTGCTTGAATGGAACTATGGAAAATAGGAAGGAAATATATTGATACACTCGAACAATAGAAAGACAGGATTAGTTGGTCAGGTCAACATGTGTTCATCTTGTTATTGCTCTGATAAGAGATGAAAATAAACTCCTTTGGTTCTTCTTTGGTTTATGGTCATTAGAAGACTCAAAAGCACGAATTTATCCACCTTTATCACACAGTTAGTTCTTGAAAATCAAAGCTAAGATTCTGATAGCTAACACAGGTACCTGTACTCAAGAGGAATAACACAAACTTTCTATGACATCAACAGTGTAGTTGGCAATGCCTCTTATCAGGAAGCATCGCATCTTTTAAGTTCAACACCAGAATTTCAGCATAATAGAAAAAAGAAGAAGGATTCCTTTCTCTTTTTTTTTCCTTTTCTGTTTAATTGGGAAGGATTGCTCTCATGAGTAAGGATTCCTCTCAGATTATGTATTCAAGGAAAATAAAAATTATTTCAGCGAAAAGAAATTAGGCATAACGCCTTTTTATTCTAGGGTGAAGAAAATTAATGACATAATTAAGTACAAACAAACATGGCATGGTTTCCCAGGGGAGGCTACTGAGAGAGAGAGAGAGAGAGAGAGAGAGAGAGAGAGAGAGTACCCCATGTTTTTCGAGAATGCCATTGGGATCGTTTGTGACAAGCCAACCAAGTCGCCAACCAGGAACAATCCACCTTTTTGAGATAGACCCAACGGTAACAACAGGAACAATAGATCCAAACACTCCCATAGGAACAAATGGGTTACTCCCGAAAGTAAGATGATCATAGACTTCATCAGCAATCACTAATATCCCAAGCTTTTTTGCAGTCTCAGCGATCTAAGAATTATGCAACCAATCACCAACATGGTATGCAAAATCATCAAATAATAACCAGATTATGCATTTATATTTCCACAAAACTTAAACACACACCTTCTTTAAATGTTGGTATGTAAAGACATTCCCACAAGGGTTGCCTGGGTTGATAACGACCATGCCGACAGTATTCTCATCTGCCAGAGATACAACTGCATCAATATCTACCTCCCAACCCTTCTCTGGAAGAAGATCAAAGTGGCGGACTTCAAGACGGCTATATGCTGCACGGGCTTCATAGAATGGGAAGCCTGGTCTTGGCAGTAGAATGTTGGCCTTAGGTCGAGCAAGAGCTGTTAAGATAACTTCAATTGCTTGTGTGCATCCAATTGTCAGATAAATATCACCTGGTGATAATTTGTATGGAAGATCTTTCGAGAGGTAATCTGCTATGGCCCTATATAATATGAAGGTGTAAGAATGACGGTAATTGGATGAACTTTATCTTCTACAGAGTAAGAACGTGTATTATCCTTTTCTTTTCCTACAGAGCACACAGAAGGATATAGGTAAAAATGGAATGGATGAACATGTCTAGATGTTCAAGTAGTGAGGAGGGAAAAGAAATTCAATCAGTTTGCGTAAAACCTTGAGGCCTTGTGATAGGTGGTGGGATTGGACTAATAATCCTGTGGGCCATCTAATATTGGGTTTGGTGTGTTGCCAAAATGGATAGGACGAACAATCCCATGGGAGTAGGAATCCTCTCACTAGGCAGGATTGGCCATCCCATGGGGACATGGTATTGGCAATCCCATCCCATGGGACTAAGGCTAAAAAGAATACATTACCCATGAATATTAGCAACATGACACGTACAATTGCCTCTAATTTAGTTTGGAACAATTCTCCCGGACTTAGGCTGACTTTTCAGGTAGCCTAAAAAATGATAGTCTGTGATAGATACCGTACATGGGATATAATATCTACACCTCATGTTTCAATAAAGTTTTTTTGCCCCATGTTTTAATCCCCTTCGGAGGGGAAGAGCTTAACATAGTTTACCAATAAAACTGTTTCTTTAAAAAAAAAAAAACAGAATTACGTGGGAGGAGAAAGGATACACCTTAGAAGATATTTGTGAGATAAATAACTCATAAACACTCTCAACATCTCTCGCTGCAGGCCTTCGTACTGTGTTTAAAACCACATATGTCGCATTTCCACCCATGTCCACATATCAAGATAATGCAACCGTGCCCAAAAAGTTAATTGTAACTTTGTGGATGCTGAAGCTGTAAACAGTAGAAGGGAAAAAAAAGATGCAATGCCACCTTTCTGTTTACAAAGCATTCTAACATTGAAAGAGAAAACACCTTTAGCCCGTGCAAACAAAATTGTGAAATTGTGTCACAAAAGTGATTTCCATGATCGCCTAACAAAAAAAATAAGTTTTCACAACTACTCTCACTGCGGTGTGAATTAATTGTTGGGAAAAAAAGTTTAATTAGAAACTGTATACAGAGTGAATGGGAAGCAATTGACATCGATTGAACAAACAACAACAAAATAAGCCAGGCATTTCCGCCCTCTAATATAGTACTGTATTAGATTTTCATTAATAAGTCTATGATAACCGTACCATTTCCCCTGCTCCATGTGGGGTCCATTCCGGGCCCCACAAAATGCAAAAAAAAATACCCATAAATTTTAAAATATTTTTTATGGAGTCTTATAAAAAATCAGCTCAATCGTATATCAGTATAAAAAATCAGCTCAATCGTATATCAGTATGTTTTATGAATTTGTAGAGTCGAAACTGAGCAGTTGAACAAATAAGTATATGTTATTATATTAATGAATGAGTATCTGATAGTATCAGCTAAAACATCATTATTTGGTGATGTCAAAAGCAATTTTGCCTTTTCCAGTCCAAGAGTATATTATCATGACATCTAGTCATCTACGATCATTCATGACGCCACCCCTCACTTCTTACCTTCAAAGGTTGGTTTTTCTACAGATGTGACAAAATTAATTTCCAAATTGAAAGCACCAAGCCACCAACAAAAAATAAAACCGGTCAGTTGGCCGGCCTAACTTTTCGGGAGTCTAAAACGAAAATATGATGCGGGAGTCTAAAACGAAAATATAATGCGGGGCAAATTTTTACGACCAAAATATAAAGTTGAATCAAGCACTCTACTTTTTTATAATCACGCCTCACATCCTCTTAGTGGTTTTTTCAAAATTGTACTATGCTTATTTACAAAAACAAAAATGCTACAACCACACTCAAATCACACGTGCAAAAATTCCAAACAATAACAGTACTATAATGTTGCCGATCGGGAAAAAAAAAGAAGACAACATAAGATTTAAAAGCATCACTTTAATATCACTAGTTTAAAAAAATAACCAAACGAAGTCACTTGTCACTTTAATCTCAAAGTAGTAGTAATGCATGTTCATATATATAAAAATATATTTCGAATGTCGAAGCAGACGTACCTTCTGGCCGGAAGAACACCGACGGTGGGGGCATACCCGTTGAATTTGGCGGAGCGGAGGGCGTCGGCGACGGCGTCGTCGGCAATCTGGGTGGTCCGAAAGCAGGGGAAAGCAGAGGGGTCGCCGTGGCCGAGAGGGATGACTGGCCTGGGGTCCGATTCATTGATGTTCCCCATGACCTCGTTGAGTACGCCTCTGATTGTGATTGCCGACGCCGTGCTCAGCACCTCGTTCCCCCTGAATCCCCATCTCTCCGCCGTCCCGTTTTCCATCTCTCTCTCTCTCTCTCCTCTTCTCTCAGATTCAGTTCAAGAGTGAGTGTGTGTGACTTGTCAATGAGAGAGAGGGTGGAGATAAATATCTAGCCAAAGTGCATGGTGGTGTGGAACCACGTACATAGAGACAAAAGGAGTTGGTTATGTTGTGTTTGGCAATCAGGAAACCTATAAAGAAAGAAAAGAAAAGAAAGTGGAGGAGAGCAATTTGAAGACAAACTCTGAAATTATGTTGCGATTTCGCAAGAGAAAATCTTCTTCAATAGTTGTTTACGGCGTTAATCACATGGTCTGGATGTTAATGAAAATTTTTCACGAAAAAGTTAAATTTTTTTCTAAAAAAGTTTCATTAAAATCCGGACCGTCAAGAACACTTTTAGACGGTCGTTATTGATTGCCGTTGTAAAGAAGCTTTTTTTTTTTGGAAACAACAAAAATAAATTGGGAAATTTTTAGGCCAGTCCTAAAAATTAGGTACAGACTTAATTTAGTCCTGCACAATTATTTATATTTTTTATTCCAACCATGCCCCTTCACGCGCATTAGCGCACGAAACTAGACAGTATTTAGTATAGAAAAATTATCCAATGTTCCATGAGCATTGGTGAACCATTAAAATATTGTTTAAATTTTAAAAAGTAATATCTTTTGTGGTAGATATTTATTTTAAAAAAAATTATATTTTTGGAACCTACTCGACAATATTTACTAAACAAGATCCATATTAACTATGAAATTATGTAAGATTAAAAAAATACCCTTTGGTATGAGAATTATTTTTATGAGAATTGTCTCTATGAGAACTGTCTATGAAAACTATTTCTATGAGAACTGTCTTTATGAAAATGTTTCAGACAAAAATACCTTTGGCTATGTGAACAGTCTATGAGAACTGTTAATTCTCATAGTCAGTTCTATGAGAACTATGTGAAATGGCTATGTGAATTGAAAAATACATAGTTCAAATAGCCCCAGCATATACTAAAATACACAGTTCTCATAGAAAATACATAGTTTTCATATATAATACTCAATTCTCATAGAAAATACATAATTCTTATAAAAAATACACAGTTCCCTTAGAAAAATATACAATTCTTATATACAGTTCTCATATAAAAATACACTGTTCCCGTAGAAAATACACAGTTCTCATAGACAGTTCTCATGTATAATACACAGTTCTCATATAAAATACACAATTTTCATAAACAGTTTTCATAGAAAATACACAATTCTCATAGAAAATACACAATTGTTATAGAAAATACATAGTTCTTATAGACAGTTCTCATAGAAAAATACACAAAACTCATAGAAAATACACAGTTCTTATAAGAAAAAACACAGTTCACATAGCTTAACCACACACTAAAATAAACATATCTCATAAAAATTAATAAACAGTTCACATAGCTTAACCATACACTAAAATAAACAGTTCGTAATGCAGTTCTCATAGCCAACCGCAAAATTCACATAGTCTCATGACACACTAAAATAAATAATTCGCATATGCAGTTCTCATAGTCCACCGCACTGTTCACATAGCTTCACGACACACTAAAATAAACAATTCGCATATGTAGTTCACATAGCTTTACGACACACTAAAATAAATAATTCGCATATGCAGTTCTCATAGCCCACTGCACAATTCACATAGCCTCACCACATACTAAAATAAATTGTCTATGATAATTGTTTCTATGAGAACTATAGAATTATCTCTATGAGAACTGTTTTTTTTTCTTTTTTGAAAAATCTATGAAAACTGGGTTATGTAAACTGAAAAATATATAATTCACATAGTTTCACTACACACTAAAATACACATTTTATATAGCCTCAATACACATGGTTCACATAGTCGATTACACAGTTTACATAATCGAAAATACACAGTTCACATGGTTTTACCACACACTAAAATATATAGTTCACATAGCCCCTACACATAATTCACATAGCCTCAAAATACACAGTTCACATAATCGAAAATACATAATTCATATAGTCTTACCACACACTAAAATATACAGTTCACATAGCCTCTACGCATAATTCACATAGCCCCAAAACATACAGTTCACGTAGACTCAACACACACGGTTCACATAACCCACCATACAATTCACATAGCCCAAATACACTAAAATACACAATTCACATAAAAAATAATTACAAAATTTTAAAATTATGTAATGATTACGACAGATTTTGAACACAAAACCCACTCCATATAACCACACAAATTACTTCCTACACATATACACATCTATATACATATCTACTGTACGAAGAGAAGCTTCAACGGGCAATGACTGCAGTCAATACTCCGTAGAGGAGCTTCGAAGTCATGAACTAAAAGCTGCAATCCAACAAGAATCAAATTCATATTTGAATTCAGATCTTCAACATGTTCTTACTTTAGAATCAAATTCAACTCTGTTCAATTACATGTATGAGAAATGATTGAAGGAGAATGGAAAAGATCAACCACACTAAAATTGAATCAATCTGTGATGGAAAGCTGTCGAACTCGTCCTTGAGTTTCTGTTGGGATTCTTGGTCGTCAGAGATGGAGAGGTTGGTGGCACCCCAGTCGGCAACTCGGCGCTGTAGAGGATGAGGGTGGTGCGGACTTGAAGGAGCATGACGACGTCGATAGGGCAGAGGTAGTGGTAGACGGCGAAGGCGGACTCGTTGGAAAGGTCGATGGCGATGTCGATCTGGCGCTAGGCATTGGCAGCGGGGGTTTTGCTCAGGGGGTGGGTGGCGAGAAATGACAGACATTTAGAGAGGAGGGTACATTTGGCTTTGGGGTAGAAATGTCAACACGTACCATTACCGAGCCTATATAGGTTCGAAAATAAAATTCAGGGTTGAGATCAAACCGACCCTAGAAAGGAGGACCGGCTTCTAATTTTCTAAAATAAATTTCATTAACTCATATAACACGAAGTACAGAGATAATATGAGCTTGGGTACAATGGCCTGACCATCCAAGACCCTCTTCTCTTAACCACAAGGAGAAAACTAATTTAGGCCCAACAAGCTGAGTCCAAACCAAGAGGAAAAACTCAAAAAACAACCCAACGATTGGTAAGGAACAAACCCAACAAAAAAAAAAAAGAAACCCTAATCCTAAACACCTGCACAAGCCCCCCAAACCCCAACACCGCCACCGCAACCCTTGACCACCATTAGCACCAACCCCAGCCAACACCAAAAACAGAGCCGCCGTCCAAACAAGCCCTAGACTAACCATAAACCACCACCATCAGCAACCACCAAAGCCAGAAAAATGGTGATGCACGCTCGCGCCACCCACCAATCAATCTAGAGGAGCGCCGGCCACTGATTAGAATCAGCACGGCCAAGGGAAAGTCGCAATAACAGCGGCTGCACAGAACCTTCGCCATTAAGCACAAGCCCGCTCCCCAGAAATGGCAACAGGCCGAAGAAACCACGCGCCCAAATTGCTGACCCTCTCGCAAACCGCAATTCCACCAAGCCGTTAAGCATCAACTGGATCAAACTAGGGAAAGAAACCGACAGGAGAGGATGGCAATGCAGGGAGGAAAACGGTGCCAGAAGGAGCACGAAGACGGAAATGGGTGAGGAGAGAGGAAGGAGGAGGAAGGAGGAGATGCTCGGAGGGATGAGGGAAGGAGACGCTAGCCTCCCAAGCGGCTGAAAACCTAAACTGTAAAGAAGTTGTTCACGGCTAAGCTGTGAATAAGTTTCTCTCATTTCATAGAGGTTTGGTTTCGGCGGCCAAGGTACATATGAGAAATATGAATTGATGAAAAAAATGTTAAAACCATTCCTTTCAGGAATTCAGATTGAAAATTCATCACTTTGTGCTAGGTGTGATGAAGAAGATCCAGGTCAAAGGAGAAGTTTTTCAGTGCCAGGTTGGCACCGGCCACGTGGTGCCGAGCACCATCTCGGCCGTCCAAACGTGTTTTGGAAGGCCCAGATCTGTTTGGATAAATTTTGAGTGTAAAATTACCAAAACATCCCCACAAGCCCAAACATCTGGGCCGTCCAAAACACGTTTGGACGGCTGAGATACGTGCTCGGCACTGAAAAATTTCTCAGGTTAAAGACATAACTAGTAGTGCTCAGGACCTCCCCGTGGTTCAAAATTTTCATAATTAACTATATCTTTCTTAATATCAAAACTGTACTCGATGGCTCCACTGAATAAAGAATGGCGGCCAGAAAACATTTCCTACTATGAATATTGACATATTGTCAAAATCGCAACAAAATAGATGATGAGTTTTCCACAGATGCTTTAGTTATATTCATTGAGAAAAAAATTGACGCAAAAATTAGTTCCAATGCAATCATATATGATTTTCGAGATATCAAGGACCGTTGCATTCCATTTCGATACATGCTTGACGTATAACACATTACATAAATTTAATTTTTTTGGCTTTTTATTTGTTTCTTTTATATCTATTAAGAGCACCTAGATATTGTGTTTTGTATCGAGTATTATTTATGTTGTGTTCTGTTTCATGTTTAAAAAGAGTTTTTGAACTTAAAAAGAGTTTTGTTGTGATCGGATGTGAGTTCTTTTTTACAAAGGTGGGCCATAGTGGGGCAGGCCTTTATTTTTTTAATCCCATCAGGCCATCACTGTTCTCATTTCTTTACCCGCTGGTTTCTTCCAACGTTCACCCATCTTCACTCACCTTTATTCTTCTTCATCTACCCTGCGTACCCTACGCTGCCGTCATCTCCTTCTGAAACACCGCTGGTACAGCCCTCCGCAAATCTCTTTCTCTCTCTGAATCTTTCAGCCCTGCCCTCAATCTCTCCGCGAATTTCACCTACAGATTTCTCTGAATCTGTCAGCCCTATTTCCTTCTCATCTCAGCCTTCCTACGTTGAAGATGTGAAAGGGTATTCATGAAGGAAACCTAACTTCAAGCCAGTATATATCGACTTTCGTCTCATACAATATGCACCGGTGGATGAGGCAAAGAAAACTATGGCCGTAAGTTAAGACACCCACAACGAAGAGAGCCCCTGAATTTGTAACGACTCGGATTTTTGACCCAATTTTTTTTTCTAAATATAATATTATTAGGATTATTTTCCTTAATGCAATTCTTTTTTTTTAATACAATTATGCATGCAATATATACATGCATTCTTTTTAAAATTTTCCTACGCACACATGCATGCATGTACACTCCTTCTAGGGATGGCATTCGGGGCATTCGGGGCGGAAATTGGGTTTTTCGTCCCCGATCCCCGAACCCGAAGTTCCGTCCATATCCGCCCCGATCCCCGAACGGGAAGGGAAGAATGAAACCAATTTTGAGCCATTCGGTTTTCGGGTAATCCCTGAACCGAACGGATACCCGATCGGTATTCTAATCCAAACAAAGAAACAAAAATTGAGTCAAAACCGATGAGTATCACTCAATTTCTGATCGAACCACAGACGAAAAATCAACTGGTAAATTGCAGATGAGTAATAAACTAGAAACAGATCTGATCGAATAAAACAAATAATGATTAGCAATCAATGGAAAAATACTCAGAGATGAGATCCGAAGAAGAGAGCCGGAGATGAGAGAGAGCACGTCATTGCCGGAGATGAGAGAGAGCACGTCGTCGCCGGAGATGAGATAGAGCATGTCGTTGCCGGAGATAAGAGAGATAGATGTCGAACGGAGAAGAGGAGGGGGTTGCGGCGTGCGTGTGAAGGGGAAACTGATTCGCCGGAGATGAGAGAGAGAGAGACTTACGGCAGAGGGGGAAACTGATTCGCCGGAGATGAGAGAGAGAGAGACTTACGGCAGAGAGAGTGAGATTGACGATGAACGGCGGAGGGTTGTGACGAACGGCAGATGGGTGAGGGGTTGCAGAGGAGATCAGGAGAGGAGGGGGTGGGTTTGAGAAGAGTTGGCTGCGTGGAGTGGAATTGATGGGAGTGAACCCTAAACAGCAGAAACATCACATATATATATCTTGGGTATTTTCGTAATTTACTTATTTCGGTTCAGTTCAGATACGGTTCGGTTCGGGGATCGGTTCGGGTAACAGACAAACCATACCCGAACCGAACCCGAACGGATATTTCTTACTCTCAACCATATCCGTACCCGCGGGGAAAATTTCGGTTATTTTTCGGGGAAAAACTTCGGTTACAGTTCGGGTACCCATCGGTTCGGTTCAAATTGCCATCCCTAACTCCTTCTCCTCCCTCACCTCAAACTCCTTCCGTCTCTCCGTCTCCTACTCAGTCTCTACTTCCTCCCTAATCCTAAAATCAAGCCCAATTAGTCCATTTCAAATTCCATGAACCCAACCCCATTAAATTCACTCTTATCATCTTCCACCCAAATTCTCCTATAAATACCCCATCCCATTGACCCACGAAAATACCATGATATTTCCCAAACTCCACCGACCAGAAAAGAAGAGAAAAACAGAAGAAACCCAAGCTCCAATCAATGGAGTTTTAGAGAGAGAAAGAAAAAAAGAGAAAAGTGGGTTTCATAGTTACGCCCAACCGAAACTCAATTCAACCATCTCGATCACCTCCTACAACCCAGAGCATCCCCAAACAAGCCTCAATCCGATCCCAAAGTCTTCCGATCAAAGAACCTGAAGTCTTCTTCCCCAAAATTCAAGATTCGTTTTTAAATCAATTTGATCCGATTCAAGGTATTATAATCCTATCCAACCTCTTCTCCAAGTATATTAAGTGTTTATATGCTTAACCCTATGTCCCGAACGAAAAAAATATAGTTCACTGCGCGTTTTCTGCCGTATTCACCAATTTGATATTATTTTTGAGCCCGGCATTTTATTTGTAATTATTTACGAAGAAGATGACCCTTATGATATTTTTTTTACAATCTTTCTGATATTAATATTATAAAAAATTACTGACGTGATATTATTTTCTTACAATGTAATATCAACTTAGTATAAAACGTATTAATTATATCAGTTTAATTTATCTGGTAGATTGAGTTGGTTTTAAATGTTTCGAAACAACTTTGCAACCTTTCAACCCTCATTTTTGATGCCCGAACTATTTTTTTTAGACTTTTCACACCTCAAAGATCATAACTTGTTAAGATCATATTTTTTTTATTTAATTATCTATTTATTGAATTATTTATTAGTTA
Organism: Rhododendron vialii; assembly: GCF_030253575.1. Lineage (NCBI taxonomy): Eukaryota > Viridiplantae > Streptophyta > Magnoliopsida > Ericales > Ericaceae > Rhododendron > Rhododendron vialii. The sequence continues at coordinate 30,027,274 of NC_080562.1, read as the reverse complement.
TCTTTCAAAGTTTATAAACAAAAAATCTTTGCGACCTTCCAAACAACGTTTTAACACCCAAACTATTTTTCATAGACTCCTTGCATCTCAAAGATGATATCTTGTTAATTTAATATATTTTTTAATTTAATTTACTATTTATTGTTATTTTTATAGTGTTTCCAATCAAAATTACTTTACGACCTTATAAACCATATTATTAATGCCCGAGTAATTTTATTTAGACTCCTTACATTCCAAAGATGAAACTTTGTTAATCTCAACATATTTTAATTAGTAACTATTTATTATCTATTTACTTCACTTTCGGCCACTTTATTTAACGTCTTTATTTAAATTAATTCCGCGACTCTCCGAACCCAACTTTTGACACTCTACTGGTTGCATAGGACCTTTAGGACTCTTATTAAGGTCATGTTAATTATTCTAATATTTTACATAATTAATGCATTTAATGAGTTTTTAATTAATCTAATTACTTGAAAATAATTAATAGGAGCTTAGAATTTTTTTTTAATTCTTTTAAAAAATTCTTACTTATTATCATCTGGTCATGCGGTATTAGGGGCAACGGCTCATTCATAAAAAATTGCATGATTGCATTGCTTACTAATTGTTTTAATTATTATTCGTTTTAATTGCATATTGCCCGATACTTGATTTGAAATGCTAGATTGGACCCTAGAGACATGGGGTGGTATGCGAATAGAATTCACCTGGACGATGCTAGGTAATGGAAGAATTGGAAAGTTTTATTTTTAGATTGCCTGTAGGCGTGATTTTGAGATGTGATGAGATTGAAACTGGCGTGTGTCCAGTGATGAATTGATAAACTGGCATGTGTCCAGTGATGATGGTGAAGTGGTATATAAGATAGGCAAACCCTAGTTGTGATTCAGGCATGATAAGCTTTTCTCTTGTTGTAGTTATTGGGGTGTACACTCGGTATATAACTTAGGTGTACCTGCGACAGCAAAGGGAAGTGACCTCATGGGACCAAGCATGGCTAGTGGTTGGGGGAGGAAAGATCTCGCGGAGAGATCTTAGATTTCACATTAGGATAATGAATAGTAATAAATTGGTGTTTGTAAATCTTTATTCTGCTCTTTCGCATTATTATTATCTTGTTGCTTGTGAGCTGTAAAGTAAGGGGGGTAGTTGGGTTGGATTATTCTACTGAATGATTTATCACTCACGGATACGTCTGTATCCTGGCAAATCGTTTGCTTCGGCGATCAATTTGTCAGTGGGCGCAGGATTCAATGGAGAGGATTCGAAGATGGTGCAGTTCGACACGGAAAGAATATTAGGAAACGAAGATCGAGTATGATTCGGATTTGTATCAAGCCTAGAGTTAGCTCTGAAATTAATGTATTTTGAATCAGTAAATTTATCTTGTAACTGTAATAGCTAAACTTTATTTTGAAAAATTATATTTATTTAGCAAATTTTTTTAAGATTTTATTTTATATTGTTTCCGAAAAAATGGGGCATTACAGAATCAATAAAGTGTGGGAAGTGGGATCTAAAACCAACCAAAATTCGAACAAATAGAGGTATTATTCTGTAACTTACTCCAATTTGTTTGTATGAAAAGTTAATTTCATAGTCCTATATATAGATATGTGGTATGTATTTGTTTTGAAACGTATACTGTTGCAATCGAGCATGTAATCTGCTATTTGGGTGTCTCTGATTAAAAAAAAAGTTGTTATATTTGGGAAGAACATGAATAGTGAAGTCAGTGTTAGGTTTGAATTAGGTCTAAATAAAGGCCTGATAGTTTTTTTGAGGCTAAAAAAGAGAAAAAATTTGGGGCTTAACGTCATCACACTGTCATCCGGAATGAAGGGATAACAACTACCAATAATACAGCTAGCTTTGTAGACAAACAGAATTCTTGTAAATCCATTAGTCTATTTGCTCATCAAATAACTTGAACTGTAGGGAGACTTTTTCTGCAAATGTAGTCCGACATGATAATCGATTGGGCTTCCTGATGAAACCCATTGGATAGATGATGTGTACTATTAAAAATAATGGTTTCAATAAAATTGGCAACTAACCCGCTGGTGAACGATTTTGAAATTGGAAGCTCCATTATTGCAAAAAACTCGTGAAAAAAAGCACCACAAGAACGAAGTGGCAGTGGTACGGGTGTTCTACCTTCAAACTGGAAGGATGACATGAGGCCACATCATTCAACATATAAATTTGATACGGATTTCCTCTTTTATTACCTTACTCAGTTTGAAATACAAAGGTTGATAGTTGAGGGTAGATAGAGACAAGTGACATGGTTAAGCAAAATGTATGCTTGAGGAATCATGCAAGGCTGTTTAGGAATGTTCTGCTTTGAAGTGGTCGGTCTTGCGATCAAGATACTGTTAGGACTCAGATAAGCTTGGAGAAATGCATTATTGTGAAGTTATTTTGTTAGGACATTGCAGTTGTTCTGCAGTTACTCATTTCTTATTCTTTTTTGGAATAGCTATTTCAGCCCAAGACCAACAAAGAAACAACCGACAACTCATACGAAAAAGAGGAAATGACACGCTTCTCCCACGTCCTCAGCAAACTCTGTTGTAGGTGAAAACAACGTTCAAGCGGTATGTCTACTAACTTCTTGCATTGGCTAATAGACTTGGCAATAGACAAATTACTTTTTTAGGACATTGCAGTTGTGTTTTCACTAAAATTTGACCTTGCATGATACTTGATTTGTCTTTTATTGGAAGTTTGAAAGAGCATTTTAAAATTTGTTGACAAAGTTATTTTCTTTAAGATGGTCCATAAACCATCGAAGTGCATTTCTGGAACATTTGTGGAGATTATACATGATAGCATGGAGCACAAAAAAAACTGGCAGCCTATTTTTAGTCCTCATGTATACATACAAGTTGTACTTTATATGGAAACTTGCTATTTGTGGCCCTTTTTCGTGATGTGTAACCCATGTTTATTATTGTTTCCCACACGGTAGCTGAAAATGGACCATCCACAAATCGTGTTCAAGAAATGGACTTATGCAATTACACAAATATTCATTGAAGTCATGCTTCAAGAGGCTAAAAAAGAAGAATCAATTAACTCAAAAAAGACGAGGACTTTTAATCCCCACCAATGGGTGACCATTTATGAGGAGTTTGGGAAAAGGACAAACACAGTGGGTTACTCAATTCAAAAGCTGAAAGAAAATTTTTCCCGTTTGAAACACGAGCTCTCAGTCTTCAAAGACCTAAAAGATCATAGTGGGTTCGGTTGGGACCCCGTAAAACAAACCGTCACTGCACCTGAACCTATGTGGTAGGAATATATATAGGTATACTCACACTAGTGAACCAGTAACTTTACAACTTTTGTAGGCACCCTTGGCCCTTATAGTATTTTCATTTCGTACTCTTTATTTCCTTGTAGGGACATAAGGATGCCAAACAATTCAAATCCAAAGGCCTTGACCATTATGATGTTTTGGTAGAGCTTTGTGAAGGCACGTTGGCCACAGGTGCATTTTCTGAGTATTCTAGTACCCTAAAGGGCCCCACGACAGAGGCAGAGCTCGAAATGATGAAGTAAGGCAAACCCATTTGAATGGCAAATCAAATGTCGATGGATTCGCGAGGGAAGAGAAAGTCCGATGGAAGTAGTAGTAAGTCAATCAAGATTGATGAGAAGAGTCGAGCATATGCTACTTTTGGATATGCACAACAAAAAAGAGGAGAGTACTTCGAAAAATTGACAGCAGATTAATTGTCTATTGCCGATTGTATTAAGGCCCTGGATGAAATTGCGTCTTTTTTCAATGAGGATCAATATTACAAGGCCTATGACATACTTGCTTTCGGTCCCTCTGTTGGGAGGCAAGGGTTCATGGGGCTATTAACTAACAGGAGGATTGGTTGGGTGGAATGAATAGAGCGTCAATCGTGATTAACATCTTGTTTAGGAACGGAAAGTTTAACTTCGAAACAAAGACTAGTAGTAATTGTTTGTATTATTCTGGATGATATTTAGTAGTAACATCTTGGTGTATTATTCTGGATGATATGTGTTAGTGCTATGGAAACTTTGATGTTCCTCATTTTAGTATTATGTCCTACTTATGTTAGTGCCAGGACTAGTAGTAATTGCTCACGACTCATATTGCGTTGAATTGTTAACTAACTGATGTTCCTCATTTTAGTATTCCGTTTTATGATTTCTGTTGAACTTATGTTAGTGCTATGGAGAATTGCTAAGTACTCATATTGTTTGGAAGTTTTTACAAAAATAGATTAGCAAAGGTAAAAAAGTCACAATGTGACAATTGGAATTCCACTACATAAACTTGACGATGACGAAGACGATTTGGCGGACCTCGAAGCACTCAAACTGTTGGAAGAGGACGAAAAAATGCCACAACGAACTGCTAAAATGTTTGGTCAAGACTATGTCACATTCTTGTTGCATGGACATCCTCGTACGGTAAAGGATATTTCGATAAACATACTTTTAGAGCCTTGGTGAGAAAACTAATTCTTAAAGGCCAGCTTGACTGGGATCATAAGAAGTTGTCTATCGAAGAGTCGTTGGCTATTTTCTTATATATTTGTGGACACAGCGGAAGACATAGACTTGCTGCTAACAAGTTCCAGCAGTCTACGTCTACTATAAGTGACCACTTCAACTAGATGCGTCGCGCTATTTGCAGACTCGTGCCATACATAATTAAACCACCAAATCTTGAAGCAACTCCTTCGAAAAATTCTCCATGGCGAAAGATACTGTCCATGGGACCATGGTTCACAGTAAGTTCGAATCTGTCTTTGTCTGTCTCTGTCTACAATACTTTCCCATGTCTGTGTCTAGTTTCTATAATGTTTGGGTAAGCAGGCAGCTGTGATTTATAGTTTCAGTTTACTTAGGCTGGAATCTTTCTTTCTTTGATTGCATCCAAACATTGAAATGCCAAAACTACTTATGATAGGATTGTGTTGGCGCGATAGATGGAACCCACATAGAAGCTTCGGTACCCATCGAAATGCAAATTGCATTTCGTGGAAGAAAAACCACGAAAACGCAAAATGTAATGGCTGTGTGTTCCTTTGACATGAAGTTCATATTCGTGTACCCAGGTTGGGAAGGTAGCGCACACGACAGGCGTGTGTTCTTAGCAGCAGCCACGAATCTGGCCTATATGTTCCCATACCCACCAGTCAATAAGTAAAGATAAAATAAGATTATTCTTATCTTGTTTCCTTTTTTCCCAAAGTTTTGAACTACACTTACACACTTTATTTATGGTTTAGATAAGTACTATGTCGTCGATTCTGGATACACCAATATGGTAGGGTATCTGGCTCCATACAAAGGACAAAGATATCACAGAGACCATTGGAATGGGGCTAACACAATATTCGCCACACCACAGGAGCTATTCAACTATAAGCACTCGTCGTTGAGGAATGTAATCGAAAGATGCTTTGGGGTGTTGAAAGCGAGGTTTCCAATATGGAAGTCAATGCCAAACTATAGCCTAGCTCGTCAGCCGTCGATAGTTACGGCGTGTTGTGTTGTCCACAATATGATCGTAATCCACAAAGGGAGAGATGAATATTTCGACGGCTATATGGAAGCGGACGAATGGGAGGGAGATAGTGATGATGGTGGTGGTGGTGCCGGCCAAGTAGAGCTTGTCAACACGTCTCTTCACAGTGTGCAAACGATGGGAAAGAGGCGGGACGACATGGCTATTGCTATGTGGGATGCATATTGAATTTCATTCATAAGCCTTGTGTGTTTAATCGCATTTGTAATGTTGTACTATAAAATTGTACGGATTGTAATTTTATTCGTAGGTAGGCCGTGGCTAACTAGTTATGTTGTACTGATCCTTTTTCCACATCTTGGGAATGTCATATTTCGCGGTACTGAGAATCGCAATTAGTAGTATGAGATTATGGTGTTACTCATGGTGGGATTCTGTATGTTTGGAGTTCACTATGCTGGATCTGTGATGTTATGATAATTGTTAACTTTAATTTTGTTTTATGAATTAAGACTCAAATTATCCACCAAGATGTCAGAGAAGTAAATAAACTGATAAGTAAGGAGTACCAAACTGGCCTTTGAGTATTATTGATATTCAGTTTCATATGTTCTGATTGCCTTTATGTTATAGGAAGTTAATTTTTTTATTCATCCTTCTTGTTTCTTATGAGGAGATTAGATTCATAGGTGCATTTTTATGCTATTGTATTGCTGCTTCTATCTGCTACTGCTAACTGCTGTTGTAGAAGTAGTAGTAAGAGTTAAGGTGTTGGCTGCTGATGATACTATATCAATGTTGTTCTGGCCAGTATATAATTGCTTACTGTTCTGTCCAGTTTCAGATAGAATGCCATTCTATTGTCTGCTGTTTGGTAACTGCTGCAAATTCATTCTCGGCTTGTCCATTTGATTGCTACTGCTGTTGTAGTGCTCAGGACAACATGGTCCTATTCTATGTAGCACCGACATTCCACCAGGGGTGACGTACCAGTGTCAGACAACGACATGCACTGGACACGCGGCTGACACGTGTTGGACACTTCTCTGAAAATGTCCTGTTATTTTGGACAATACTTTGGAGTCCGACACTTGACAGACACTTTCGGACACTTTTGGGACACTTTTTGTTGCAACGTATAGATAATAGATGTAATGACTTGGAAAACAATGTACTGCATAGGTGAAAACAAGGCTATCTGGATAGAATATTATGAACTTTTAACTTATTTGAATTTTTTTTATTCTTGATGTTTTATATATATATATATGTGTGTGTGTGTGTGTCCCCAAACGTGTCGTGTCCCCCATTTTCTGAAAATTTACGTGTTGGGGTGTCAGTTTCGTGTCGTGTCCGTGCTACCTTGGTCCTATTTATAGTTCAATTGTGTTGGCTAGTATATAGTTTAGTTAGGGACTTGAGCACTGTTCTTCCCACAGTGCCTGCTACTGAGCTGCTAATGTCTTGAAGAATCTGGATTCATATTTGGTGGTGTGTCCAGTTTGAGAAGTGAAGATGGTATCCTTGAAGAATCTGGATTCATATCACTTGCTTCTTGTGAAGATGATAACATGCTTTTCCTTGCTTCTTTTACAGTTTTGTTGTTAGACGATTGCTATGGCTTCTGATTTCCAGTTATACAGTTGTTGTTTGAATGGTCCATGTTATAGCATGTAATACATTCGTGGCAAATACTTAACATTTCCTGGAATCGCACATAAGCAAACCATTGAACCAAATAATCAGTCTGCTTGCATACATTTCCCAATTTTTTTGGATTTAAGTGAACCAAATAATCAGTCTGCTTGCATCCAAGCATAGCCATAGGGAAGAGCAAACAACTATACTGCATGAAAGTAAAAACTCAAAACGAAACGTGCCGATGCCAATTTTCTGTATCGCTCCAATTTTATCAGACACATCATCAGCTAGCTTACCAAATCCTCCATGGAAGAGTCATCCTTCTACAAAGCTTACAAAATTTTACTTGCTGGCAAAACATTTCACAAAATCTCAAACCCATATTTCTCTTAAAATTAATTACCACTGGAAAGAAACATAAATGTTGAGGAAATACACAGCAGCACCATGTACAAAAATGAAAAACACAACTTTATTCATTCTCACAAGTTATTCTTAAACGCCCTAGATACATACTACAATGCACATAGCAGCCTCAGTGAATTGTGTCAGACTCTTCTCGTTGACTATTGGTTAATCTCAGACCTGAATCGATCTCCCTCCCCATCCGATCTTTGTCTTCTTCGCCTTCACATTTCTAGTTCAAAAGATGACCCGTCATCGAAAGACTCGGGTATGTCCATCTCGAGGTTGGAAAAGGAACTCTTGTTCCCGCGCATAGAGGTAGAATCAAGCGGAGCACAAGTTTTGGAACTCCAAAGCTGAAGAAAATGCATATTCATTCTCCTCAACTGAAGATTTCTTCTACCTGCATAATCTGACAGTGCATGCCACAGCTTGTGCCCAATATTTGAGCCTCGCTTTGACGTCTTCAGGATGATCACCTAAGATGATAGATGACACGTTAGAACTAAAATATAAAGAGTCAAAATAGCAGAAGACATGTAACTAACTATCATAAGGTAACATAGCTGAATTCTATCTATGATGCCAACAATATGACTAAGAATTCCGCGAATGGTGGGAAGTATATTGACTAATCACTGATTATTTGGTTCACTTATGGAATCCAAAAAAATGGTGAATACGAACGCAGGTCACATTGTGAGGTATCATTTAAAACGTAAACGCATAGCATGGAATTTTATAACTTCATTCATTACATGTGGTGCACATAAGTAATAAATATATCAAAGTAATAATAGATATATCACGGATGGATCGCACATGGCGCAAGTGTATCCTTCAGTAACAATTAAGTTTCAATTGTCCATAATGGGTTGCTATTGTTACCATATCTGTGGCAGGCCAAATATTGGACAAACTCATTCAAAATCTACAGTCCGTATTTCCCTTCGAAAAAATACATTTAATAGTCCGTCAGGCCTAAAATCCAACCCATGTAAGATAAAACTTGGAGAATTTGGGGGTAAGGGAAAGAGGAAAGCCACTGGTGTGTTTTGTGCCTCTATCACCCGTACCCACCTTCAGCTCCAAACCCCAACATAACTACTGGATTGACAAAACATCAAGAAATAGCCTCACAAAGTACTCAACACAAGCAGCCATGGTTTTAAAACCCAACAAAACGTACTATGAATGTATGCACACACACACACACACACACATATATATATATATATATATATATATATATATATATATATATATATATATATATATATATATATATATATATATATATACAGACAGAGAGAAAGAGAGAGAGAGAGAGACAGAGAGAGAGGAGAGTAGGCTAAAGAATGTATGCACAAGAGCTACTCAATGTTTAGGTTTGAACAAACCAAAAAATCCCCAATTTCACAAACCAGAAGCCACTGCACTTCTCTATCTATCCGAAAACAACATAAATATTGATAAAAGTAGATTTTGAGTTTCCTCTCTTTAGGACAGGTTACCAATTATCTGGTAATTTTATGAGTTTCCTATTATGAATTGAATTTATCAAAAACAGATCACGGCATCAATTTTCAACTGAATCCTAATAATTGAAGGGGGTTTTCAAAGCCATGAGCCAAATCAAGACTCATAGAGAGAGAGAGAGAGAGAGAGAGAGAGAGAGAGAGAGAGAGAGAGAGAGAGACCTTGGTGGTCGTAAATGGCGTAGGTGGTGTCGGTGAGTTTTTGGTGGTCAATTTTCACTACTTATGGTGGTCGTCGGAAGTAGAGGGTGAGGCAGTGGTCGCGCGGAAGTAGGCCTCGCCGATGGTGTCGTTGCCGTGGAGGGGGCCGTTCTTCTCCGTCTCCGTCTCCGTCTCCCCCCTCTCTCTCTCTCTCTCTCTCTCTCTCTCTCCCTCTCTAGGTGTGTCTTTGACGATCTGTTTCGGTTTTCATGTTTTGTTTTTGTTTTTTGTTTTTTTTTGTTTTTTGTATTTTTTGGGGGGATGTCCATTATAGAAGTGTGGGGTCCAAGGGTGGACCGATTTTGAAAAACTTTTTTCAATTTTTTTTTGAAAATATGGAACTGAACACAGCATTAGTTATCTAAATATTTTGTATACCTGAACCCTTAAATTTCATAATCATGTCCGATCCCCTCGTTTATAAAATATTGGTTCCGCATTAGCTTGGAGCAACACGTGGCCGTGCTTCAAGAGCAACTAAAATTTTTCCTTTAGAAATGGTTACAACTAAAGGCTAGTTTGATAACATAAATTCAGCACTTAAAACTGAATCAATTAAGTAATAAGTGTTTCAGTAGGTTTGATAACGACATTATACATTGCTTAACAATTAAGTGCTACTTAAAATGTAGGCTAAAAAGTTGAAAAAAATTAAGTAGCTTTGAGCTACTTAATTCCGGCTGAATTCATGTGTACTTGCATTTAATCACCATACCACCACCACAACCACTCCCATCACCACTCCTACAACCACTCCACCGCCACTTCGCCACCATCACCATCACCACTACCACCACGACCATCACTTTGCCACCATCACCACCCATCACCACCACTCCACCACTTCTCTACCACCACCATCACTACATCATCACCACTCCCCTATCATTCCATCACCACCACCACCATTACCACACTGCCACCACCACCACACCGTCGTTGCCGCCGCCACCACAAATACCACCATTGCACAACTATCATTCTACCGACATCACTCACTGTCACCATTACACCATCACTCCACTGCCACCACCACCACCATTACATCACTATCACTCCACCACCACTATTATACTATTATCGCCAGCACTCCAACACCACCACCGCCACCGCCGCCACATCACCACCAACACACCACCACCACAATCACCATTCCACCATTATTATAAGTGCATTGTGACCATTAGTAAATTAAGAGAGAATTGAAACTAAAATTAATTTATTATTTTTTTAATTCAGTACTTAATATGTTTATCAAACAGCCTTTCAGCTTAAAAAAATTTAGCATTCAGCTTTTAGGACTTAATTTTTCAACATTCAGTTTCAATTTTATTAAACAGGTCCTAAGTCAGACAATGATTGTGAGCGAGAACAAAGAGCGTGAAAGCTCAATATCATGCACTATATATGTTCAAACATATTGGAAAAAGAGAAATTGGCCGAAAGAATAGAAAAAGTATTCTAAATCTAATAAAAATGTGATGGTTCGTTGGGGCCAACCAATCGAAGCTTTTACCAAATCTCTTTGCGCACCACCCCCCCCCCCCCCCCCCCCCCCCCCCCCCCCCGCAATAATTCAAACACCCAACCCACGGCATTTTCTTTTTTTACTTAATAACTTTTATATCTTTTTTTATTTTTATTTATTTAATATTATTTAAGTGTTCCAATTTTCAATCCGGTTGAATCGATGCAAAGATCTTGTTTTTTTTATCATTTTGCCTTCAATGATCATAATGAATTTTTGGCTTGAAGGCCTTTCAACAAGTACCCTAAGACTTATTATTTAGTTTCAGGTCTCTCTTAGGGTGCTCATTGAAAGGCCTTAGAGCCGAAAATTAATTATGACCATTTAGGATGAAATGATAAGAAAAATAAGATCTTCGCACCGGTTCAAACGAATTAAAAATCGGAACACTTATTTTTTTACTCTTTATATGTATTTTTAAATTATTTAATATTATACCCTAGCAATAATAACTTTTATATCTTTTTTCATTTTTATTTATTTAATATTATTTAAGTGTTCCAATTTTCAATCCGGTTGAATCGATGCAAAGATCTTGTTTTTTTTATCATTTTGTCTTCAATGATCATAATGAATTTTTGGCTCGAAGGCCTTTCAACAAGTACCCTAAGGCTTATTATTTAGTTTCAGGCCTCTCTTAGGGTGCTTATTGAAAGGCCTTAGAGTCAAAAATTAATTACGCCCATTTAGGATGAAATGATAAGAAAAATAAGATCTTCGCACCGGTTCAAACGAATTAAAAATCGGAACACTTATTTTTTTACTCTTTATATGTATTTTTAAATTATTTAATATTATATACGTGAGTAAATTTCTTTATGTTATTGAAATTTTACTCTTATTTTTTTATCTATTAAAATTTTATAATTCTTTTATGTTGTTGAATTTATTAATTTTGTATTTATTTATATCTTTTATCTAATTTATTTCTAATCACTTATTCAGATTTCCTTTATCTTCTTATCTTCAACTATAACCACTCATTTAGATTTTCTTTTTATCTTCAATTACAATCACACATTCAGATTTTTTTGTTATCTTCTTATCTTTAACTATAACTATTCATCCATCACCCCTTATCCTTATATATCCAGTATTATCCTTCCAAAATCACCATCTTCTTCCCATCACCTCCATCTCCCTGCTTATCCCTCCAATATCACTATCTTTTCAGCATCTATTTCTCTCTCCATTCCTCTGTCACGGCTCCTCCTTCCTTTTCCACACCGTTTGTAAAACATAGAAGAAGATTATGGATAACTACAACTTGTCATTTTCAGATAGTTGGTCCGTTGAGAATGATGTTCTTAGTGGGGAGGGCGTCTCCCATAATTTTCGTGACTATACACCCGAATTCACAACTCACCAGGTTAGTTATTACTGTTGTTCTTATGCATATTAGTTATTTAATTTAAAAAGTACAGAAATTATGCATATTAGATTGGATCATGTTGCACTTACATATTCTTTTTTTCTTGCTTATAGATTTTTCAAAGTAGAGACGACATGGTAGCTTGGGTGCGAAGAGTCGGTAAAGACAATGGTATTGTTATTGTTATTAAGAAATCTGCTAGTTTAATTGGTGGCAAGCTGTCAAAGTGCATTCTTAGTTGTGAAAGAAGTGGGAAGTATAGATCGGCATGGAATGCAGTTGAAGGGCAATCCTCGCAAAAGAATACTGGGACAAAAAAATGCGAGTGCCCATTTGAGCTGCGAGGTATACCAATACCTCCAGCGGGTATCATGTGGGGTGTAAGGGTTGAATGTGGTATCCATAACCATGAAACAGCTGAATATTTTGATGGGCATGGGTACCCGTCAAGGTTAACACTAGAGGAGAAAGAAATTGTGCGCGACATGGCGGACAACACAGCACCTCGTGAAATTCTTAGTGTTTTAAAGAAAAAAAATCCGTTAAACACTACATGTGCCCAAAGCATATACAACCTCAAATATACGGATAACATAGCAGAACTAGACGGTTTAAATCCTACCCAGTTTGTCTTGAATCAACTAATACATAAAAGATACCTCCATGAATATCGTACAAATCCATACACCAACGAAATCACTGATATTGTTTGGGTTCATCCTCAAAGCCTAGACTTATTTGTGAACTTTCCGTCCGTATTGGTTATTGATGCCACATACAAGACCAACGAGTACCGGTTACCACTATTGGAGGTTGTAGGTATCACATCCACAATGTGCACTTACTCTCTCATGTTTGCACATCTTACAAATGAGAGGATAGAGAACTTGACTTGGGCCCTGAGTACCTTAAAGAAATGGATGCTTGGAAGGGGGGCATTGTTGCCATCGGTGTTTGTTACAGATCGAAATTTGGCGCTTCTTAGCACCATTGAAGCATGTTTTCCCTCGGCACGTCACATTCTTTGCATTTGGCACATCAACCAATGCATAATAAAGCACTGCAGAGGGGTCCTTGGTCCGTCGTTTAACGACTTTAACATGTCATGGCACTCGCTTATTAATTTTACGACCGAAGCATCTTTCAATCAGAAGTGGAATGCCATGTGCGATGACTATAAACAACACCCGCAGCTCTTACAATACCTTTTCAATACATGGTTAATGCCGTACAGAGATAGGTTTGTGGCAGCATGGATAAATACGTGTATGCACCTCGGAAGGAATTCAAGTCAGAGGTATAGTTACTTTATGCATTGTTACCTTTACTATTTCAATTACGTACATTATTGTACTACTGTAAAGAATATTTCTGTAACTTTCGTATTTAAACACAGTTCATTATTATATTACAGGGCAGAGTCCGCACATGCGAGGCTGAAGCTATATTTGGGGGGTACTATGTCATCCTTACAACAAGCTTTTAAGAAAATAGACAAGATGTTGAAAAATCAGTTCGGGGACATTCGGAGGTCATTTCAGAGATCTATCAACATCCCCCGCCATTGGCAAATACATACCGAACTTTTTCAACAAGTAAGAACTCGCATTTCATTAGAGGCAATGGAGCTCATCAATGTTCAACTACAATGCGCTGAAGATGCATCCTACCTCCAGTTCCAGTTGTGCGATTGTACAATAAAAATTACGCACGGATTGCCATGCAGACATGATCTTGCATATTACCATTGGTACTCCATGCCAATTCCGATTCAGAGTATTCACGATCATTGGACTAAGTTGTCCATGCGTGCGCCCATTGTGAATGACGACGGAGAACGACCGGACAGAACATATGAAGTTGTAGACAGATTACGTGGGATGGATCAATCTACCCGAGAGCACATGATAGACAGGATTATTGATATGACGGATCCATCTCAGAGCACAGTTCGAGGCCCATCTTATAACACGGCTCATAGAGGTCGACCTACTGGTAGAGAGGAGCAAAGTGGACGACGCATTCCTTCCTTTACAGAAATATCGACTTCATCATCTAGGATCGAATCTGGGAGACGTGGGAGGGGCGAGGGAGTTCGCAAAACTCAAGCGAACCGTGATGAATTTTCAGTTCCATCCATCCGTATCGACTACATTCAGCATTTACCTCGAGCTTATCAGCATTACATTTCTCACATTAATGACGTCCGAGGTGACGGTCATTGTGGATTTAGGGCGATAGCCGCTCACATAGGGTATGGTGAAGATCGTTGGGCTCAAGTTCGAAGAGATCTCATTAATGAGATTGAACAAAATATGGATCTATGTAATGCGCTATATCCAGAAATAGGTTGGGCAAACTACCTAATACGGTCTTTAAATTACTTTGAAGATTCGGCACCAGATGAGTATTGGATGGATGCTATGAGTATGGGAGTTGTCATCGCTTCGGCGTACAACCTTGTTCTGCATACATTTGATGCGCTTCCTTCAGGTTGTTTTACTCACTTCCCATTGAGATCCCCTCCAGTTCCAGCCCAAGAGCGCATTGAAATAGCTATTGCCCGTGTTGGGAACAATCATTTTGTGCAACTTTTCTTGCAGCCTCATTACCCTGTACCACCCTATCCAATATGGTGGTGGAACAATTCATCAGACGAAGCTAAAAGATAGGCTGCTCGTTATGCAACACGAATTAGTTTGTGGAAAGAAATAATGGAGACAAAACCAAGAGGGACAGGAGCAGAATTTGATGGAAACATTGATTAGAAATTGAATTTTCATGTATTTTCACTCTTCAATGAAATTAGTAAAAGTTATGTTTGGTTTGATTAATTAACATTAGTACAAGTTATGTTAGTATAAGTTATATTTTAATTATTCATTTATTAATTAAAATTATAGTAAGAAGTCTTTTAAAAGTAAAATAAAAAACTACTAAAAGTAAAACAAAAAAAAGATAGTAAAAGTTTTAAAAAAAACAGTAATTAAAGTTTTTTATAAGTAAACAAAAAAATTAGGAAAAATTAAAAAAAATTAAAACAGTAATTAAAGTCTTTTAATAGTATAAAAAAATTAGTAAAAGTAAAAAAAAATAAAACAATAATTATTTACTTTTAAAAGTAAAACAAAAAAAAATCAGTTAAAGTAAAAATAAAATAAAAAAACAGAAAATAAAGGGGCAAAAGTGAAAAGAGAGTGGGGCCGGGGGGGAGGGGGCGCGAGAAGAGGCCCTCAGCTTTTATTGGGCCGTAGAAGCAAGCATGTAATTCTTCCACCGCCAAGAGCGAGCGAGAGGTATCCTGACGCGTTGCCCTCTACTCTAGTGCCCATGACACCCGGGCCTTCGGCTGGGACCCATGGACCAACTCCCTGCTTGGAGAGGGCGGGCCAGTAAATAGCACCATTAGGCCCTGCTCACGTCCCATTACGGGAATGCCCCCACTTGGATAACAGGCTTGCACTGCTAAACCCTGCGATTAGTTGTTAATTGCTTGGAGTTAATGTAGTGATTAGCAGCTTTCTTCTTTGGCGATGTGGGACTTATCTCCATGCTTAAGCTGTAATCCAGATTTCCTGTTTTTTTTGACTTTTTGTGAGTACTAACTAATTGCCAATCTCCAGTGTTTTTGGTCAATTCAATTGCCAAAAAAATTGGTTTTGTCAAATCTTTGGCAAAATAAATTGTGCTAATTAAGAAACGAGATTGGCGCCTATGGCAAACGTCCTCCAAAAAAAAGAAGCACAAGCATACAACAATTGGGAAAATATTTACTAATTCTACTCCATTGGAGATGCTCTAAGAAAGAATGAAGTTAGGGTTGTTAGGATAGGAGAAGCGAAGAAATTTCAACTTTTTCTAGAATGTTATTCCTTTTTATTTTGATATTCTTCGAGAAACCCAATCTTGAAGATATATCATAGAGACTTAATAACATATTGTACAATGTATCTTTCGATACAAAATGCTAATTGGCACATTACTCATACGACCAAGCCAGAAGTTTGATGTCCTCGTAAGTTTTTTCTTCAGGCTTGGAAATTTCTCATTGTAGATATCAGATTTGTGATTATCGATCCGTATTTTTTAAGCATGTCTTTAATGGCAGTTTTTCAAGTCTAGAAACTCTATTTCGAACAAGGGACACTTTCTCATTTTTTGAACAAAGTATACCTCTCATAGGACCAAGCCAGAAGTTTGATGACCAAAAACGAGAATATTACAAGTCTACGTTGGGATATGCAAAATGCCCTTAGTGATTTGTAAGTCTTAATTTTTTTTAATTATAAATTCATCTCAACGACCGGAACTCGAAAAATATGAAAAGAATATATACAAAAATTAAAAAAAAGTATTACATAAATAGCTTAAAATAAGCGTAAATATTTTCACTTGTATATTTGTAAACACCTAATCTTGAAATAATACAAACATTTTATGAAATCGTCAATTCTATACACCCTAAGTCCTATAAACTAATTTATGTTCCTTTGCGAGATTTAATGTCCAAAATTTAATTAATATTCCATTCTGCCCTCGTTTTAGGACCCAAACAAAACTCTAGTGATAAAACAATGCTTTGAGCAATTATAGAAAATAAAAATTTTACAATAAATTATTGTGTCTCAGCAAAAGTTGAATTTTCAAATAAGAACTTAACTTTTTAGCAACAGCTAGAGTGAGTAGTTTTTAAGGTTTGCCAAACTTATAACAGCATGTGAAATGGATCATAACAAAAAGTGATAGTTCTAACGACGGGTCCTGATCTGTAGTGGTCCTATACCACTCAAATCGCATTGAGCAGGGAGGCAAGCACGTCTCAAGGCTCTGATCGTTCTGCTGCAGCCAAATCCACCCTCTAGGGCAACGAAGCCGGCCGGGCACCTTTCGTGTGGGCTGTGCACGCAAGGGCATTGAGCGGGTAATCAATTCACGACCTCATGTTCTGTTCTCGGGTCAGAACCCACGTATAGATATGTTCCAACACTTTAATGCCCCCACTTGGGTCACAAGGCTTGCGTGGCTAAGCCCGGCAAACAGTAATCCACTTCAGGAGGTAAATGAAGGAATTAAAAGTTGTTTCACTTTACCGATGTGGGTCTTCTTCCCTCTATCTATTCTTACGTGATTGCTATTCTCTCCGACGGACTGCAAGAAAAACTCATCACCAAATTCCGTAACTGTCCCCATTAGTTGCAAATTAAACTGAAAGGGAAACATATATAGAAATTCAAAGCTCGTTAAGATTTAAAATAGTCTCGCAAGCAGTGTTTTCAAATTGAGTTACGACGTATCTCGTATCGGGGTTTTTCCATTACATGAATCATATCAAAATACACATCGCGTATCGTAAAATAAGAGACATACATACACATCATACAATAATATAATTCAAATATTGCCCATAAAAGATTCTCATCAAAATGGATGAAACTGATTAATAAGCAAACAATTGAATATTTATCTATCTATTACATAAAAGCATGGCGTTTAGTATAAGTTTCTAACAGACGGAACAAGGTACAACTTGTCGCTTTTGGATTATGATGTATACAAAATTAAAACTGCTCAAGATCTACTCGTGTTTGGCTTGATTAAATTCCATTTGAGATCGACTCATCTCATAGACAAGCTAAACTCGACATTTTTGAACCTCCTTAAATTTTCATTTTAAAGTTGATCAACCACCTACATGGTTCGTTCGGCTTGATGTCTGATTAAATTTTCATATTAAAGTTGATTAGTCTTGACCTCCTTTACCTTGATATCTGATTTTCTCTTTTCATACTTTCTTTTTAGTTCTTTCGAGACCTACAATTTTACAATATTGTTCCATATATTGAAAAAAAATAAAAACTGGCCGAGAGAATAGGAAAAAGTTTCTAAAAATAATAAAAAGGAGACGGTTGCATCGTTGTTAATATAGTGATTAGCCTTTTTCCTCCTTGGCGATGAGGGACTTATCCCCATAATTAAGTTGTAATCCGCGGTTTCGCAACGTGCTGTTTTTTTGAGAAATTGGCCAATCTAGCTCCAATGTTTTTGTTCAAATCAATTGCCAAAGCTATAGATGTTCTCCGATGGTTTGGTAATTACTAATTAGTAGCCAAAAACATGGTTTCGTCAATTCTTTGACAAAATAAGTTGTGCAAAACTAGATTGACAAGTTGGGGTTCTACGTAAGTTGAGTGGAATTTGGTTGCTGCCTCCGTTATACTTGCACGAACATAGACAGGGTTAGATTTTCATAAGCACCTAGTCCTTACATAGCTCTGCTCCTGATGAGCAATGAACGAGGGAGGGGGGGGGAGACTAAACATCTAGCCAAAGTGCATGGTGAGAGGACTTGGGTTTAGTACCACGTGCATAGAGACAAAGGGGGTTGGTTTTGTTTTGTTTGGCAATCAAGAAACCTTAAAGAAAGTGGAGGAAAACAATTCGAAGACAAACTCTCGATTTTACGTTGCAATTTCGCAAAAGTTTGGTTTCGGCGGCCAAGGTAACGTATGAGAAATTCAGATTGAAAATTCATCACTTTGGTTTTGCTAGCAGTGTGATGAAGAAGATCCATGGAGCCAAAGATGTTAACTATTAGTGGTGTCCTTATGGGGGAAAAATTTTCAGTGTCGGGTGGGTATCACGTGATACCCGCTCGTTGCAACGGATTTAGAGAGAGAAAAAGTGTTGGGGTGAGAGGAGAGAGAGGGTTTCAATTCGAGCCGTACAAAAGTGTATTGGACGGTCCGAATGTGCCGAACGGATTTCATGTGGAATATAACCACCTGACACCGGAAAATTTCTCCCTTATGGGACTAGCCCCTCATGGTTCAAAATTTCCATAATTACCTTCTTTTTCAATATCAGAACTATACACAGTGGCATTCATTGAATAAAGAATGGAAGCCCAAAGAGCATTTTTAGGTGTGTGAATATTGTCAAAATCGCTCGTGTTTGATTTATTAAAGACCATTTGAAATCAATTTATCTCATAAACAAGTTAGTCTTGAAACATATTTTTGAACCTCCTTAAATTTTCAAAATAAACTTGAACAACCACCTGCTTGGTTTGTTCGGCTCGTTTATTATCCCTAGTCTTGACCTCCTTTACCTCGATGTCTGATTTTCTCATTTTATACTCTCTCTTTTTTCTTTTGAAAGCTTCACCTACAATTTCACAATATTGTTCTTCCGACGTAAATAGGTTTTTCTTTAATTTCCCATACAAAAAACTCTGAAAGAAAATATACTTTAGGTGATGCTGAACATTGTGTGTGCATAATGGAAAATTGAAGGAAAATAAAAATTGGAAGAGAGAATAGGAAAAAAGTTTCTAGAAATAATTAAAAGGTGACGGTCCGATAGAGTTCAACCAATTAGAGCATTTATTGGGCCGTAGTTGCGCTGGCCCACAATCCTTCCACCACCAAGAGCGAGAGGTATTCGCTGCTCTGTGAAACCAGCCTGACGCGTTGCCCTCTACTCTAAGGCCCACGAAATCCAGGCCTTCGCCCTGGCTTACATGGCCCAACTCCCTGCTTGGAGAGGGCGGGCTAGCAATTAGCAACATCGGGCCCGGCTCTTTGGAGCCGAACTCGCGTCCCATCACCGTAATGCCCCCACTTGGGTCACAGGCTTGCGTTGCTAAGCCCGGCGATTAGTTGTTAATTGCTTGGAGTTAATCTAGTGATTAGCAGCTTTCCTCTTTGGCGATGTGGGACTTATCTCCATGCTTAAGCTGTAATCCAGATTTTGCTGTTTTTGACTTTTTGTGAGTGTACTAATTAATTGCCAATCTCTAATGTTTTTTGGTCAAATCAATTGCCAAAAAACTGTTTTGTCAAATCTTTGGCAAAATAAATTGTGCTAATTAAGAAACGAGGTTGGCACCTACGCCGACAAACGTCCTCCCAGAAAAAAGAAGCAAAAGCATACAGCAATTGGAAAAATAATTACTAATTTGAAGAAAAACTACTCCATTGGAGATGCTCTAAAAAAGAATGAAGATAGGGCCGTTAGAGTGTCTACTTTGGCCGACGTGCTTAGTGGATTTTGTCCACGGGATTTGAGTTGTATCCTCTTGCTGTGTTGCTGCTGTCGTTTAGGAATCCACGGCTTATTTAAGTTTATGCATTGATTAGAATCTGTGATCCCTTGGGTGCCTATTTTTGGTCGTTGGCTAGTTTTAATGGCATTCACAAAGTGTCAATTTGACTTGTGCAGTGAGTGTTGTGCCTTGATGGAAGAAATTAGGTAGCCCTTTGCTGTAATTTGTGTATCTGTTGGTTGGGATGCACATATTTTTTGATTTCTGTAACTTTGGTTGGATTCCTTGTAAGTGCCGCTTGGCCTTTAAGGATATACTATGTGATGGTCTATTCTCAAAAAAACAAAAAAAAAAAAAGGAAATGCAAATAAATTTCAACTTTTTCCAGTTTGTTATTCCTCTTTATTTTGATTTTCTTCGAGAAACCCAATCTCCAAGACATATCATAGAGACTTAAAAACATAGTGTACAAACATATCTTCAGTACATAGCTAATTGGTACATTACTCATAGGATGAAGCCAGAAGTTTGATGCCCTTATAAGTTTTTCCATTAGGCTTCGGAATTTTTCATTGCGGAGATTAGATTTGTGATTATCCATATTTTTTTTTCCGTCTCAACTACTGGAACTCGAAAGATATGAAAAGAATGTTAATCAAATTAAAAAAAGGGCGTTAACATAAATAGCTCAAAATAAGCTTAGGGTTGGTTTGGATTAAAAAGTAAGGAGTATTTTATTTTATTTTTTTGTCTTTATTCAATAAGTTAGTTTTGCGTCAAACTTTTGTGACTTATTGATTCGTCTCGACGATAGAAATCGAAAAAGTACGACGCAAAACTAACAAATGCAAATTTTTTTGAATAAAGACAAAAAAATAAATCACTCATTACTTTTTAATCCAAACCTACCCTTCAATATTTTCACTTGTATATTTGTAAACCAAACCTAATATTGAAAATTGAAATAATACAATCATTTTAAGAAAACATATGTCAGTTTTATACGCCCTAAGTCTTATAAACTAATTTATGTTCCTTTGCGGAATTCAATGTCCAAAATTTAATAAATTTTCCATTCTGCCCTCGTTTTAGGGTTCAACCAATCAGAGCGTTTATTGGGCCATATTGAACCTCCTTAAATTTTCATATTAAAGTTGATCAACCACCTGCTTGGTTCGTTCGGCTTGTATTTACCTTGATGTCTGATTTTCTCTTTTCATACTCTTTTTAGTTCTTTCGAAACCTATAACTTAACAATATTGCTCTTATGACGCAAACGTAATTTCTTTAATTTCCCATATATTGTGCCTAATGTTCCAAACACACATTGGAAAAAATTAAAATTGGCCGAGAGAATAGGGACAAAGTAAACTAAAAATAACAAAAAGGTGATGGTCCGATAGGGTTCAACCAATCAGAGCGTTTATTGGGCCATAGTTGCACCGGCCCGTTAACCTTCCACCGCCAAGAGCGAGAGGTGTTCGCTGCTCTGTGAAACCAGCCTAACGCGCTGCCCTCTACTCTAAGGCCCACGAAACCCGGGCCTTCGCCTAGGCTCCGTGACCCAACTCCCTGCTTGGATAGGGCAGGCCGGTATTTAGCAACATCAGGCCCTGCTCTTTGGGCCGAGCCCACGTCCCATCACCGTAATGCCCCCACTTGGGTCACAGGCTTGCGTTGTTAAGCCCGGCGATTAGTTGTTAATTGCTTGGAGTTAATATAGTGATTAGTGTTTTCCCTTCTTGGCAATGTGGGAGTTATCCCCATGCTTAAGTTGTAATCCCGGGTTTCGCAACATGCTTTTTTTATTTATTGAGTAATTGCGAATCTTGCTCCGATGTTTTTTGTTCTATTCAATGACAAAAGCTATAGATGTTCTCAGATGGTTTGGTAATTAGTAGCCGAAGACATGGTTTCGTCTATTCTTTGGCAAAATAAGTCGTGCAAAATCTAGATTGACAAGTTGGGGTTCTACGCAAGTGGAGTGGAGTGCAGTTGGTGCCTCCGTTATACTATCATCCACATGGGCAGAGTTCGATTCCCGTAAGCACTCATCCTCTTTCCAAGTTCTCTAATAGAGTATATTAGGATTAACGAATGACAAAAAAAATAAAAAAGAGGTGGAAGGGGGTGGGTTTTCCACCTTTGAATTGGGTGGCTATGCGCCCTGTCTTTTCTTGTACTCATTTATTTTTCAAGCTGATGCTTTCTGTGTAGCCCTATGGGTAGTTTTTGAGGATAAAAAAAAAAAAAAAAAAAACATTCAAGCTGACCAAAAAGAGAATGAAATTAAACTAAGGTTAACCTTATGAGTCAAGTAAATCTCACATCAGGAAATAATAGTAAGGTGAAATGATATGTAATTGAATCCGACCAGCTATTATATAACTTGAGGTTAAATTTATGAGCTACAGAGTCAAGTGTTTTAGGTTATGGATTAAGCAGGTCAGCTGACACTAGTCATTACTTAAAATTGAGTTTATTTTTTGAAAAATTGCTTTACTTGACGAGCTCTACGAAATGAATGTTTCTGATCATCGAAACGAGATTGGAGCGGACCCCGCTTAAGAAGGACAGCAGGTTGCTCTGCTTGACGAGTTCTACGAAATGAACATTTCTGACCATCGAGATAAGATTAGAGCGAGCCCCGCTTAGCCTGGACAGCAGGTGCTGTCCCCCGTCGAACTGGGCCCTCTTAGCAGCCACGACGAAGCTGTCCTTCGCGTGGGCTGCACGGCTTGCGTTGAGCGGGGCAATCGAACCGGCAACCACTTGCCCTCTTCCCTGGGCAACTCGCGTTCCATCACCTTAATGCACCCACAAGGGTCACAGGATTGCGTGGTCCACAGTGTTTTACTGTATTTCAAGCGGTCATTTCCGATGTGGGTCTTCCTTCTCTCTCTCTCTCTCTCTCTCTTTTTGATCATGGTCTTCCTTCTGGGGTAAGATCCGGTTAAATTTCTTCCGACCAGTTTTATTCTGAACGAAATTGTAGACGTGACCGGATCCGCCCCCCTTCCTTCTCTCTATTACCTCAAATTTTTTCACAGCCAAGATTTTGTAGCAAATCTCAGACCGTAGGAAAAATCGAGCAACGTTGCGTACATTCGACTGATCACTCCTCCAACCACTCATTCTCACATGTGTCCGATCCACACATTTAATTATAAAATGAACCCCACACATATATGAGAAAGAAGTGACTTGTGGATGCGTACCTAGACTTACTGGGAAAAATCTCTCACGAAATCCTGAAATAAATAGTACCAATAATGGTCAACGAATGCTTTTGAAATTATTACAACAAAAAACAATAGCAAAGTGAGAGCGATTACAGTTAAAGTTAACCCATTCAATTAAGGACTAACAAGGAGTACTTAACAACTTAATCCCTTAATAAGTTGCAAAAAGAAAAACAAATAAACATGTTACATATAAGCCAACCTATAATAATGTTTATTAGCCTTATATGTATATATATATATATCTACGTTGATATGTTATCAGTGGTCAAGCTTCCATCGGTGGGGGAAAATTAAGATCAAGATCTAAAACACCTCCGCGATTGCCCTCGCGCGGGTTACAGTCGACAACAGAGGACGAGTCCGACTCACTCTGCGCTCCCCCTCCGACTCCGCCCTCCAACTCGGCGGCGACACGGTGGTGGTGGTACGATATTCCCCTGCCCACCATCCCCGACCGCATCAGCGCGTCAAAGTACAACGCGTGATGCGCCTGGGGCACGACCGCCATCCCAACCCCCGCCGCCGCCGCCGGGTTGTAAAAAACCGGATACCCAGCGACAGATACGCCACCACTTGAACCCCCACCTCCTCCGCCGCAACCGAAGCGGCGCGTGAGGTCGAGCTCGACCGGCGCGTGGGATGCCCCGCCGTGGCTGGACGACTCCACGGTGCTGCTCTGGCTGGGGCTGTGGTTGTCGGGGGCAAGGGGTTCCGAGGGGTACGGGAAATTAGTCTTGGCCTTGGGTCCGCGGAACTCGACGGCGGCGGCGTCGTAAGCCCTGGCGGCCGCCTCCGCGGTGTCGAAGGTGCCCAGCCACACGCGGCTCTTCTTCGTGGGGTCCCGGATCTCCGCCGCGTACCGGCCCCACGGCCTCCTCCTCACCCCCCTGTAATGCGCAATGTCCTCCTTGTTGACGCCGTTGGGCTTCCCGTTGCCTCCCTTAACGCCGCCGGTCTTCCCCTTCGCAGCCATTTTAAAAATACGAGAGAGTTTTATCGAGATATGGATATGCGTGTGAGATGGTGTTGTGGATTTGGTGTGGGGAGAGGCAAGTCTATTTATAAAGGGGAGAGGTGGGGGATTTTAGAAACAAGCAACGTAACAACGCAATTTTAAAATATAATTTTAGACATAACTGTGTTCAGAATAAATGTAATGAACACAACTTTAAAACATAATTTCGCAATTAATTGTGTTCCAAATTAAATATATCAAACGATTCTAAATACGATTGTATAGAGTTCCATTTTAAAATTGTATTCTTACTCTGAGTAATTTTTTATTTTTAAAAGGAGAGAGAGAGGAGTGGGGCCCCGGGGGGTGTGGGGGCGCAGTCAACGAGGGGATTGACTGGTGAGAGGGGAAGCGCCGCCCGGGGCCACGGGGGTAGAGAGAGAGAGAGAGAGAGAGAGGAGAGAGACAGGAGCAGGTGGCACTTGTTTTGTTTAATAATGGAGGGGGTACGTGGCACACGGGAGGTTCGAGACAAGCGGCCCAATATAGTTGTGCCGGCTTTCCCTCAAGACGGCCGTTGTTCAAGCTAATTTTCCCACGCTCTTCTTCGGAGCGTATTCATCACTCTCTTATGGAGCACTAGATAACATATGGACTAAAGCTCCGTTTCGGAACGTAAATTAAGTATTTATTTTTAAAAATGTAATTTCAAACTTAAAAATAATGTGTTTATATAAATAAATTTTCTGCTAATATGGATCTTATTTAATAAATCTCATCAAGATTTTTAATACGGTGCAAAAAAAATTAAAAAATTATTTTTCATTTATATTATTTTTGAGTTTGAAAATATGAAATAAACTGCTTATTTTTTAAAAAGATTTCTGGAACGGAGCCTAAGTACCATCCCCTCTATTTTGTCTAATTACTAGTATTTAATTATTCAATTAATTGTTTGTTTTGAGAAGCCTGAGAATGGAGTCTGAAGAAATTTCTTCTTTTATTCTATTAGTACTTCGCAAAGTAAAGAATATGTAACTATTCAAAAATGCATTTCAATTCAAATAGCAAAACTGATATTGGAGTAGTATTAACTTGTTTTCTAATTAAAGTAAAATGGTTAAGGCTATGGTTGAATTGTCTTACATTTTTACTTATGAACAATCTTAAAATGATTATCATAGAGTAAAAATTTCTTACGTAAGTTGTAATTAATTTCTTCTTAAAAAAAAATATAAACCGCATTTTGATGATGTGTCCAATATCAATATATTAGTTTAGGAGAGCGATTATCGCAATTTTTTTTTTTATAAACCGCATTTTGATGATGTGTTCAATATCAATATATAAGTTTAGGAAAGTGATTATCACACTCTTTTTTCTTCTTTTTTTTTATAACCGCACTCCCTCTTTTGTCGTTTTAGCTATGTAAAATTACAATATTGTCTTTAAATATGCCACAAAGTGAGATCTTTAAAGGGCAATGTTGTGACTTCACATGAATAAAAACAAAAAAAAATCAAGTTCACTTATCAAAAAAGGAGTGTGAAAATCACTCCAGTAAATTTAATGTTAATACGCTAAACACTCCCGTTGAGTTTTTCAAAAAAAAAAAAATATGACTTTGGAATTGAACTTGCTAGAGTATATTTTAAAACTCGAGTCCAATCCAACGAAAACTTATTTCCGAAAGAAGAAAGAAAAAAATTTCAAAAACAAATGAGAATTTATATGATAGGATTGGAGTGTGAAGAAGACGCGTAGGTTTGGACTTTGGAGGAAGGGGCATTTAGGGAAAGTGAGGATGGACGACCAATTCAAAACCACCACAAAGGTGCACCGACTACCTAATTTTTCCTATCCTATCCTATCCTTCCTCCTGCTACTACCTATTGCTTCGCCCGCTCTCTCTCTCTCTCTCTCTTTCTCTCTCTAGGCTTAGGCCACTTTTTTGAAGAAAGCGGGACTTCGTGGTTCCTCACAATTTCGGGCCGACAGCTGCTTGACGACCCACCACTCCGAATGGGACACACGTCCTTCTTTTGCGCAGTTACGCGTCTTTTAGGACACTCCCGTACCAGTAGTCACTTGAGTCATCATCTTATTACGCCGTAGATGTCCAGTACGCAGGCCCAATCTTGTATACCCTTCTGTGCTGTGGATCCGATTCAAGATTGGAAAAATCTAGGATCACATTTTCCGAACCAACGCTGCTGCCCACACATTTTAAATAGGTACATATATTCTACATAGATTTTTCGTAGGGTCTATTTTGGATCCCATATAAATGATTCGAGTCGTTCATTTGCGCTAGCAAAAAAATTAGTTTAATCTGATACTTATAGATACTCGATTCAATCATCTAACTTTTTATTTTGATTTCCGGATAATATATGAATAGTTAGATAATTGGATTGAGTATCTATAAATATCGGATTGAGCTAATTTTTTGCGATGACCCTTCAAAAATATTTAATGAACGACTTGGATCATTTGTGTGGGATCCGAGGTGGGCCTCACAAAAAACTGTGTAGAATACGTACCTTATTTATCTGTGTGCTTAGATTTTCTGTGGTTTTTTTTTTTTTTTTTGAAGATAGACATTCTCATGTTCATATGGAACAAAAAATTGTCCAAAGGCTACAAACGCCCAAATTGTGAAACCATCTGTTGGATAAAAAGATCTTAACATTTGGGTTATTCATATGGGTTGGGTAGACACTCACCAAGTACATTAGAAAAAGTTCCACACATGGAGAAGGGTACGGAGTTGAAGACGAGGAGGTGGTGGATAAGGGGAGGAGGGTTTCAAGAGGGGAAAATGAAGGAGGAAGGGTCTAGATCTAGAGCAACAGTGAAAGAAGAGGAGAAGGTGGGTCGCGAGTAGGGCTGCAAACGAACCGAGTCGTTCGCGAGCGGTTCATAGCTCGGCTCCTTAGTGGCTCGTTCAAGCTCGGCTAGGAAGTTAAACGAACGAGCTCGAGCCGATTTTTTCAGCTCGTTTTGTAAACGAGCTGAGCTTGAGCTAAGATAAGCTCGGCTCGCGAGCCGGGGTATATATACTTAAGTTTAGAATTTTTATTGTTATTTCATAATTTGTTTTTTCCGTTTTCACTTTCTAGTCAACCAAGAAAAACGAGAGCACACGCACATCAATACACCCCCGCTCCATAGGAAAATGAAAGATATATACCTTTACAATCAAAATATTTTTGGTTGTAGTAGGCCTATGTGAGGATATATATACATTTTTCGTTGGTTCGTTAATACTCGTGAACAAGCTCGAGCTCGAGTCAAGCCAAGGCCTGCTCGGCTTGAGCTTGATTCGTTAAGTTTTCACTGAGCTCGAGCTCGTGTTCTTTAAAAACTTAATAAATAAGCTTAAACACCGTAAAGCTCGGCTCGCCTCGTTTGCAGCTCTAATCGCAAGTGATGGGGACTATGGATGGAGGATCTAGATCGGGGGAGGAATGTGACAGGGGAGAGAGTAAAGAGGAGAAGATGTACGTGGTGGAGGAGAGTGGCTGGCTGGAGGAGGGAAGGGGAGGTGGAAAAGTTTATAGAAAGAGAGTAGAGAGAAAACAGAGCGCTTTTTCAAAGGGTAGTGCAATGGATTAAGTA
Source organism: Rhododendron vialii (assembly GCF_030253575.1). Taxonomy (NCBI): domain Eukaryota; kingdom Viridiplantae; phylum Streptophyta; class Magnoliopsida; order Ericales; family Ericaceae; genus Rhododendron; species Rhododendron vialii. Next base: position 29,999,197 of record NC_080562.1, on the reverse strand, counting down.
CAGTTGTGTCCGAAATCATTCAATAGTGGATCAACATGCGTCGAATTGATTCTATCAGAATTGTTGACACGGGACAATCATATGACCGAATTCTTACCAGTGATTCGAGTTTTTTCATGCAATAGTACTTGTTGAGTAGAACGCTCACGTCGAATTGATTCTATCAGAATTGTTGACACGGAACAATCATATGACCGAATTCTTACCAGTGATACGAGTTTTTTCATGCAATAGTACTTGTTGAGTAGAACGTCCACACCAAAATTCAAGTTTATTGGGTACATGCAATAGCTTAATTGAAGCACTTTTTTCGGGAGAGAAAAGTGAAGGGCCTAATCAAAGACGCTAGGACGGACGTAGAATTTCAACGTTTTATTTATTGTAAATTATAACATACAAACGGTGAAATGAATTTTTGCTAATGTGAATTGTGCAAATACTACCACAAAGATTACTACTCCTATATACTTTATGTGTGCGATCAACCTATTTATATAATATATAACTAAGATGTCGCCATCTATAATTGTGCATCCGTCTATCATTTTAAACGGTCTTGCTATTGTCAGCCCAGTAGGCTGACGATAAGTGCACTAAAAAACAAAAAAAACACGTAATTCTGTGTACTTTTTGCACTCTTTAATACACATTCACACACTAATTATTGTCAGCCCATTGGGCTGATTTTAGAATTTTCCCATTTTAAAAAGTAAAATGGTACTCCTAAAAAACTATTGACAAAACTAATCTTGATTTTCCAAAACTCTTGGTTGGGTGAGTGTTTGATTATTCGAAACAATGTTGAGCGGGCAAACTTATATAAAATAACATTTTTTTAGATAAGAACTATTACTCCTATAATTCTAGTAAAAATTTGAAGCGTAGGTAAGGCGAACGTATGGGCTCATCCGCCTTTCAGTCCATCATTGGGCCTAATTATCTTTTTGCAAGAGATGATGAAAAATTAGAAGTTAACGTGTATCTAATCAATAATTTTTTTTTTTTTGGATGTACTATTTGACGAGCCCTATAACGACTCAAATCATCAAGCGGGATTCGTGCCCATATTTTCACATTAAGATACTATATATTGTAGGAGTATATGTCTAGTCTTTATTTTGTATGTTTCTTATCTATTAATTAATTCTATTATGGTTTTCTTCATGATCATGTCTAGTCATTACTTTGTGTGTTTCTTTTTTTTTTTTCTTTTATATTCTTTTATGGGTTTCTACTTTCTTTATGATCCAGGTCGATCATGTGGTGGGCAGTAATTTTATATGAACATATTTAATAATTTATATATAAGTAATATATATGAATATGTTATAGGAGCATTTGTCTAGTCATTAGTTTGTATGTTTCTGATTAATTTATTCTATTATATATGGCTTCTCTGAGAGGCCGTTGTCGTCTATTTCAATATTAGTAAGTGAAAATGCAAAATTGGAGGGCTAAGATTGTCTTTGGTTACTGTTGGGATGAAAAAAAAAAAATCTCTTTTGACATCACTAATTAATATCGTTAAATTGATGGCACATATCCGTTTTATTAATCTTAGAGGGTGGGCACACCACACCAGGCAATTATTTGTGTTGTTTGTGTCATTGCTTTCCATTTGCTTTGTTCCATATGCTGCGGTGCAAAGTGGTCGATTAAACTGTTCATCTCGACAATCGACAGTCGGAATCTTAACCGAGTAATCAACGGTTCAAATTTATATGCGATTTTTATGTGCTCATATTCGAATGACCAATCCGGCTGCTTTGCACCCGCTCTATAGGGAACTGCTCAGCAGCATCCCCGGATCATGTGTCGTTCTTACATTTTCATTTTAAATAGGGCAACAGCAGACCACCTTTCGAAAGATCTTCCGTACAAATTATCACCGGATGATATTTATCTGACTCTTGGAGGCACACAACCAAAGTTGTGAAATCCGTTCCCGGCCGGTACGTACCGTATCGGAGCTCAAAAGGAACGCAAAGACTTGAGATCCGTACTGCTTGAAATATCGGACTGTTCCGCCAAATACCGGATGTACCAGACAATATCGGTGTGTTTCGGACATTTTCCGGTGTTCCGGCGGTACAAATTTACACTGTGTTTTTTTTCACGTGAGTGCCTAACGAGTGCTTCAGTGCTTGTGTGGCTAACCTGAGAAACAACACAGTGAGGCAGGGAGTATTGGAGTAAGATGTGACGGAGAGAAATGATCCAGTGAGTCTACGAGTAATATATCAACTGTGTTGAGGACCTTTTTTTATTTTTGAACCAGCTGTTTTGAGAACTTTGTTTGCATATGAATTAGTCAATAAATGAGTAGTTCAATGAATGAAATCTGTTGGTTTATTGTTTGGAAGTCTTGCTTAAATTTTATTTATGTTTATACTTCAAACTTTGCAATTAGGTAACATATATTGAATATAAATAAAAAAAATTGCGGCAAATTCGGAACGGTACCGAGATACAGACCGATGCCGGTACGTACCATTCCAATAGTGAAAACGGTACGCTGGCCGGTACGGGATTGACAACTTTGCACACAACTACACAAGCAATTGAAGTTATCTTAATGGCTCTCGCTCGACCCAAGGCCAACATTCTGTTTCCAAGACCAGGCTTCCCATTCTACGAAGCCCCTGCTGCATATAGCCATCTTGAAGTCCGCCACTTTGATCTTCTCCCGAAGAAGGGTTGGGACGTAGACCTTGATGCAATTGTGTCTCTCACGGATGAGAATACCGTCGCTATGGTCGTTATTAACCCTGGCAACCCTTGCGGGAATGTCTTCACGTACCAACATTTGAAGAAGGTGTGTGTTTTTGAGTTTTGTGGAGTCAGAAGTGCATAATCTGCCAATTTGATGGTTTAGCATACCATGTTGGTGATTTTGTCGTTTGAAATTGCAAAAAAGCTTGGGATATTGAATATAGTCGGACACTTATGTAATTATGCTAAATGCATTAGAGTATTAACATAGTACTTTTTAAAATTTGAGTGGGGGCACTTGATCCCACGTGCCCCTGCGTATCTATCGATCACTAGTGATTGGTCGTTTGACTTCTTAGATCGCTGAGACGGCAAAAAAGCTTGGGATATTAGTTATTGCTGATGAAGTGTATGATCATCTTACTTTTGGGAATAACCCATGTTTGGATCTATTTTGCCTGTCGTTACGGTTGGATCTTGGAGGATTCTCCAATCCTTTGAGAATTGGAGTTGCACATCTCCCAACTTTTTTGACATTAAATTTCCTTAGCAAGGAACACGATCGCAACTTCCCTTTTTTCACCATCATTCCCATAAACTCCACAAGAGAATACCACAAACATAATCTCGTCATTTTTTAGAAGACAATGCGGCTTCAACTAGGACAACAATTTTGGCTACCAAAAGCATTAGTTTGAGAAGAAAGAATCAGAAATAAAAACCACGCAAATCCTTTTAAGTGTATGTAAGCATTTTGCATTGAATTTAGGCCTCATTCCGCTAAGGTTCTTATCATTTAAGTACTTATTTTCCGCTTTACGAGACAGATAAGTGCTTATTTTTTTTGAATTAAAGGTAATGTATTGTGAGAGAATGACCTGTCTTGTAAAGTGGAAAATAACTACTTAAAAAATAAGAACCTAAACGGAACGGGGCATATGCAATGCAAAATGTTTTTAACTAGCGTGCATAATTACTCACATCCTCAAAAAACCAATCTTGAGTAAAGACCATACATTTATAGGCAACTAGCGTGCAGAATTATCTGCGTGACTGCGTCCTATGAGATCATCTTTCTATTTGTAAACTATCAAGCTCCCACAACTTTAGGCAAGACCTCCGGGATAATCATTAAACTCTCCAAGAAGCTACTTATTCTAGAATTACTCACATCCTCAAAAAACCACTTCTCCCTCTTCCTTAGGATGTACGAATAAAGTGGGGCACTACATTACCATGCTTCCCACCGGTACTACTCAAAGTTTCCAACAATTTCGCTCATTACCCAATAAACGCTGTTATCTGCCACAGAGAATCTCAAAGAGGTGGGCTGCTCTTGGTTGGCGACTTGGTTGGCTTGTCACGAATGATCCCAATGGGATTCTCAAAAAACATGGGGTACTCTTCTCAAAAAACATGGGTCTCTCTCTCTCTCTCTCTCTCTCTCTCTCTCTCTCTCTCTCTCTCTCTATATATATATATATATATATATATATATATATATATATATATATATGCATGTTTGTTGTGCAATAGTCATTACTTTGAGTCTCCCCTAGAAAGCCATAGGACAAGAAAATTTTCATTGTCATAAAGATAAAAAGATGAAATCCACGCAATTGGAAAAGAAAAGCACATAGAGAACTTCAAAATTTTGAACAAGACTCTTCTAGTACTGCTGCTTGCGAAATCTCAAACTACCCCTCTGCCCCTTGATTTCAACAAAAGAAAAAAGAAAAAAAAAAGAAAGGAATCCTTTGTTTATAAATGGGAAAATTTCTTTTATATCCCTTCGACTTTCAGCAAAAATTCATTTTGGTCCTTCACCTTTTAATTTGGACAAATAAATACTTCTATTTTTGATTTCTTTCCAATGTCATCCCATACTTGGATGGCGTTAGTTTTTTGGATGGAAAATTGTCATGTGCCCAGCACGTGACCGTTTTCAAGGGTAAATTTGTCATTCCACACCTCCCTCAAAACCCAAGTCTCTCTACTCCCTCCCTGGTATCCCTCTCCTCCGTCCATATTTGGGCCACCCACCTCTTCTGCCAAAAGCTCCAACCTTTCAACCGATTTTGCATTACCACCAATACCCATACCAGTATTGTACTCCACACCACCAAATTCCATCGTCCAGTTTTGTTTGTTCCTGTGAAGAGTTGTTTGACATCATTGTTTTATTTATGTTGGTTTCGCTGAAGGAGGATCCGCGCCCACTGCTGCAACCACCCTCTCCAATCACCGGTGGCCAAAAATCTATACCTACGCATGAAATCACTCACTTCCCATCGTCCACGACTAAAAACTTATACCCACTACCGACCCAGTCGAGCAAATAGTTCTACCAAGGCAAACTTGATCTTTAACTTTTTTTAATCCTATTTCTAATAAATTAACCACAAAGACTAGAGAAGAAACTGTGTATATGACCCAATGTTACCAAACTCAATTCTAAACTGAAGTGGATGAGTCAGATGGTGTAAAAGAAATTAGATTTTGAAAAAGCAAAACATTGACATTGGTTCTAATTGCACGACAAGAAAAAATGATGAGAACTCTTAAATCCCAAATCCCTAATTTTGTAAGAATTGCCCCCAATTATTGATCGATACCCAAATTGCAAGGGTTTGACAAATTGATAGGCCAAAAAATAGAGGGAGAAGATGGAGTTGGGTGGTATAAATCAGAGATGGAGAAGGGCTGTTGTGAGGTGGTGGACCAGTAGAATGCTGCTCGAACTCTGTAGGAGGAGGGACAAGTCGGCCTTTGGTGGAGCTAGGGAAAAGTTAGAGGCAAGGAGATTTGTCAAACCCAGGTGGAGTAGAGCTTGCTGGCGTTGGAAGAGACGGCTGGAGTCGAAGCTTCCCTTCCTTGGTGACGTTTCTAGTGGCGGAGACGGCGGCGGTCGCCAATCACCCTCCTCCTCTCTCTTTCTCTCATGGCCTCTCTCTCTCTCTCTGTTCTCCTTCCAAATATGTTTTCAATTTTTTCAGCAGTGTTTTTTTTCTTTTACCTTGAAGGGAAGAGGGAATGGGCAAATATACCCCTCCCATTAGCTCACGTGCCAGAAAAAAGGGGAATTTTCCGTCCAAAAAATAACGCCATCCAAGTATGGGATGACATTGGAATGAAATCGAAAATGAAAGTATTTATTTGTTCAAATTAAAAAGTGAAGGACTAAATTGAATTTTCGCTTAAAGTTGAAGGGATATAACAGAAATTTTCTCTTTAGAAAAAAAGGCACACTGACATGAACTTATAAAGATTGGTCTTTTTATTTATAATATATATGTCTCTGTCATCTCCAAAAAACACAATCCGGAGATGCAAAAATTGCAAGTTGAAGGGAATGATTCCAAGCTCCTTCAGGGACCCTTAAGATGAAAAAATTGCTTCAAGAAAACTGGATTATGGATCTTTGTTTTTTTGGCATTTAAAGCAGGGAACACATGCAATTGTCGTGGTAGGGGTGTTGCTTTTGAATGATTGGGAAATATGTTGAGCATCATACGTTCTTGCAAAATTATAATCACAGCTTTCTAGTTGTGCGGTTCTTCTAGCTACATTAGGCCACATGAATATATTATTGATTCCGACTAATCTTTCAATTTAGATTTCATATAGCCATTTGAACATTATTGGTGATTCACAAGAAACTAATGTCGTGGTTTTCTCGTTTACAGATTGTTGATTTCATTAAGGGTTTTCTCAATATTTCCTCTTGACCCAGTAACCTTTATTCAGGTTTGTATTTCATCGCGTTTTCTCTAAGTAACATGTGTATGCTAAATAGGAAAGTTTAATCACAAGTAACAAATACTCTTCGATCTAAATTGGCCTCTGATGTGGTGGTGCATTCGCCAGATAATTAGGGAGAAGAATCAAGCAGGGAATTTTCCACTGACTAAATATTACTACTACTATGAAGAAGAAGTTTCTAGTTACAATATTCTTATGCACTAGAGCTTTTGATATATAGCTCATATCAACTCAGTACTGAAGCAATGCTTGTGATTCTCCTCTAATGTAGTATGCAATGTTGAATTGTCTGTACGTAGCGAATATATTGGTTAGTTTACCAGACATTTCTGCCAGTAGTTTCACGTTTTATTCAGATGACTAGTAAAGGAAATTACGCTCGATGAATGCAATGTGAAATTGATTCTGGATATGTGGTATCAGTAGTATTGCGAGTCTGTCACGGTTATACCAGGTAAGAGCAAACAATCTAACCATATTTCTTTAGCCTCTTGACTCAAAGATTTCTTGTTAATTTTTGAATGCATTGAAATCACTAACTTCTCCTTTGAAACATCCTTTTTCTTTGCAGGGGTGGTGGTTGGACTAAAGAATTGGCTTCGCATAGCATTCGCTGTTAAGCCATCATCTCTTGAAGAAGGTCTTGGGAGGATAAAAGATTTCAGCCGAAGGCATGCAAAAAAGCAATAAGGTGATAGCCCCTCTTCAGTAATTGAGGAATTCTGCTTTATCTCTCCAGTTTACAGGTGAGGAATTCACAGGAATGGTGTGTGTGATGATCAACGCGTGCCGTTGTCTTGCATTTCATTTTAAGTTGTCATAATTATGTGTTTGTTCCAATTTCTTTCTTGTAACCTTGTAATGGATTTTAAGTTGGTAAAATAACGTTGTGAGGAAGAACGTTGTCTCATGTTCGTGTTTACTTTTGTGTGCTAAAAATATTTGCAGCATACCAAAACATTATGTTGAATTTGTATCTTATGATCCGGGGTTGGTAATATGCAACAGACCATTGCTCATTACGTTCGATCAAGCTAATTTTTTTTAATGTAAATGACAAACTCAACGAGTTCTACAAAATGAACGATCCGGATCATTGTTATAGGCCGGGATGGGCCGAAACTGGACTCCAAATTGGACAGGAGCCTCCCCATTTTTTAGTTTTGTTCAATGCTGGATGGATCCTGTGTGACTGTGTCCAAGTTACAGAGGAGCAGGAGGAGAAATTTTTAGGTGCAGGGTGGATATATCTATGTGGTACTCGTTTGGCATATCCGAGTCGTTCAATACACTTTTAGACGGCTCGGATTGAAACTCTCTCTCTCCTGTCACCCTCCCGGCACTGAAATTTTTTTTCCAGGAGGTGGACCCATTTTATCCTCTTCTCCCTCTATGATTTGGATTCATTTGAAGGAAAACCCCACAGAAAACTATTTAAGCTTGAAAATAAAGAAAGAACTGAAAATAGAAGAGGAAGAACAACCGACGGAATGGCGATTCAAGGGAAAAGAGGAGCTGGGCAAAGCATTGGCGTTCACCATTAAAGGCGTCGTCTTCACCCTGATGAAGAATCTCAACGAATCTGATAACAGGCCGGTTATTCCCCTCGCCCGCGGCGACCCCTCGGCGTCTCCGTGCTTTCGGACCACTCCCGTAGCCGAAGACGCCGTCGTTGAAGCCGTCAGATCTGCTCGATTCAATTCCTACGCCCCAAATGGCGGTATTCTTCCAGCCAGGAGGTAAAATTTTGCATACGCATCAAAATTTATTTTCTCTGTTGTGTACAAGTGGATTCGTGGTTTGCAGTATAGTATGGTTATGTTGTTCTTTCTTTTCTTTTTTTTGGGATGTCTGAGCCAGTTTACGCGCACATTTCCTCCCTTGTTCAGACGGATCCACGCAGGGACCAGGAAATTCGCAAGAAATTACTTTCTTGCACCCCAAGAATCGAGCGTGATCAAATTGTGTTGAGAGCAAATCCACCAACCAACTGGACTGACTCTTGGGGCTAGTTATTCAGGCTCTAGTTGTGCTTGCGACCTTAAAGTGTGTGGCAATAAGAATGCCCCAAGCGTAGGGCTAGGTCGGTTGTAGCATAATAAACTCGGAAGTCCGAGGTCGAATCCACAGGGAGCCAATGGAGCTAGGCCGGAAGGTTTGCTTTACGAAAGGGTTTTTAGCGTTAGGACCGCCAACCTTTAGATTTGGCGTTGAGACGGCCAACTTTTGAGTGATGGATCGGAATTTCTCTCTACCTCCTAATTTTAATGAAAAATGAAGTTTGACTAGAAATTAAAGCGGCAAGGTCTAAGGGTTCATTCCGCCCATAACTTAGGCCGTTTAATTCTTCTCTTTGATAACTCAAGTGTGAGTCGAAGTCATTCGATCTCACTCGGAAGATTTAACTATGAAAATCAAGTTTAACTCATACAACGGGGTTTGGAAATGGATGAAAACTCGTTTAGGCATTTTATCGAACACAAAGAGAGCCATGGTTCCAAGCATTGGGTATGCCAAGAGACTTGTCTACACCCAATCAAAGAAGTTAACATCTCTAGGTTTAGACCAAAGATTAGAGCTTAACAAGTTCTTTGAGGCATTTTGGCAAACACAAAGAGTGACATAGCTTCAAGCATTATATGTGGCAAGAGATCAAGTCCTTGCCTACACATAATCAAAGAGGTTAACAACCCTAGGTTTTGTTACATTAAAATGAACTTAATCCATTCATAAACCACATTAAGCACAAGAAATGAGAGAAGCCATTAAACTACCTAAATCATGGGGTAGAAATTACCCCATGACCAAGCCTTGAACACTACTCACCCTTAGTGGGTGTAAACATGAAGGGAAATGAGGAGAGATACGAAAACATTCACAAAAACGAAAATAAAAACTAGATTAAGAAAGATCTTGAGTTAACTTACAACTTTAATGAAGAACACAAGCCTCCAAACCCTAGAAATCAACCTCCTTTGAAGAGAGAGTGAGAGCTAAGGAGAGGAGGGAGGTAGAGAGAGAAGTGAAATTGAAGGATAACCTACTAAAATGAGGTTAGAAAGTACTTATAGGCCCTCAAAGTCGGGTTACAAAGGTCCAAAATACCCCCAAGTCAAAGTGCAGTCGGGTACAAAAACACAGATTTTTCCCAGGTTGTACCGGTACCATGAAACCCCGGTATCGGTACAGGTCTTGTTTCTTAGCATTTTGGACCAAATCTGTCCGAGGTGTACAGGTACCACAGATTCGCAGTACCGGTACATCGCTGGCAGAAAACTTCCAAATTGTTTTCTTCCTCTAACGACCACTTTGACATCCCGAACACTCTTCGACACTTCTTTAAAAGCTCCTTGGGACTTGGTGGCGGGGTGCCACATGGTCTTGGTTCTTTGGATGATCCCGGGTTGTTTTCCTTGGCGTTCAAAATGCCTTATTTTCCACTTTTAACCTGTAAGGGCCAAAAACACCAACTCCGCGCAATATCATCTAATTAAAGCAAGTTACGCACGCGAGAGTGACAAAATAGGGATCTATAAGCCCATTTATTTACACTATCGAGGGCTTATCAAGTTGACGACAAATGTATAATACTAGTTGAGAGCATCTCCGGCCCTTCACCCATACTTGTACTCGAAATTGACTCAAATTTGAGTAAAAGTTTGGGCAAAAGATTTGAAGCACCCCAATGGACAAACCTATATACCAACGTTAGTTTGAATAAAGAGAGAGTCTTTTTCTCGGAGGTTGTTCACGGAGCGGCGCAATGCCGCAATCTCAGTCATCTATTTGCGCAATTAATGGCTGAGATTTGTTTTCAATTATGACCGGTTAACTCTTCTCCGGAAAAGTTTCATTAACATCTGGATCGTTCAAAAACACTTTGGACGGTTGGGCTCTGTAACTTCTTCTTTACAGAACAACCGTAAAGAAGATTTTCTCTTGAATAAAAGCTTCCTTCATGGCGTAGTTGTACACTTGGGAGGGAAAAATTAGTTGTGTAAAATATGAGTACAAAATTTGAGACTCCCTTGATTTGTGTATAACTCAATTTGCTATAGGTTTCAGTTAAGGAGTGGACTTGGTTTAATGAAGTTTCAACTCAAATTTGGATTTCAGTGAGGAAAAAAAAAAAAAAAGACAGTAAGGGATGCTCTTACTAATTCTAAGATATTATGAAAGCAATAATATCCTGAGATCTTGGATTGAAAAACTTAGAAGGTAACTACAACCTTGACATTATTATCCACATAAACGTTAGATCCCTATTATCCATTAATAAAGATAACTAAAAGAACACCCACTATACAAGCTCAACTCTCCTCAACCTCTTTATTCTGCTCTCTGTGTTACGGAAACGCTTCTAAAAGAATTCAATATATGAGTCTCCGATACTTTGGGCTGGGCTATAGGCCTAGCCTAAGCCCCCTGCCTGAGTATAAGGCCATTATACAGTTACTTTATAACTGAGCGTCCATTAAAATACAAGACACCTCACAACACAGAGTCACAGATTGTTGTTTGGATAGCTCAAAGAGGAGAGCAATGGTGATAGTTATCGATTTTTTCCTTGACATTCATATTCATTTGTTTCCTTCACAATTCCTCTCTTCTATCTATTTTTTGAAACTGGAGGAGAGCCTTGTGAAGCCCATGTCGTTCTACTCAACATTGATGGCCATGCTGGCTAATGTGTTACAAGATGCTAATTAGTCTTTTCTCTTCTTTTGCGATTCTATTAGACGACTCTAAGTTCGACCAGCTATCCCTCAAAATAGTTATTTACTTAGCAACTATGCTAGATACGGAATGAATAAATTCATCTTCCTTTCTCCAGCATAAAATCTTTTGACATGGAATGCTAGTTAACTATAACTATGAAGTACACTGACACAGGGTAAGGCTCTTGCTGACGCTGTGCCCCTGCACTCCTCTTAATCGCATTCTTAAGTTTAGGCACCCCGCCCCCCTTCTGTTGAGATGCCATCATTTAGTTCTCTCGATTTACCTGTTATATGTGAACTTAAATTAATGCTTAGTGTCAATTGCAGAATCTCTCTCTCGTGATCTTCCATACTACTTAGCACCATATGATGTTTATCTCACTGTTGGTGCTAAGCAAGCAATCAAAATCTTATTGCCAGTCTTTGCACGCCATGGTGCCAATATATTACTTCCTAAACCAGGGTATCCGTTGTATCAATCTCATGCTACACTGAGCCATCTTGAAGTCCGCCACTTTGTTCCTCTTCCAGAGAAGGGTTGGGAGGTTGATCTTGACGGTTTACAATCTCTTGTAAATGAAAAAAAACCGTTGCTATGGTTATAGTCAATCTGGGCAATCCTTGTGGGAATGTTTTTGCATATGAGCATTTACAAAAGGTGAATTATATCTTGTTTATTTCCTGGCATCAAGAATGTAACTAGTGTTTGTTTTGGTTTTGAAGTTAGTCATCATTGGTGTGAGTATTTTTTTAGATTGCGGAGACTGCAAGGAAACTTGGGATACTAGTGATTGCGGATGAAGTTTATGGCCATCTAGCTTTTGGGAACACCTAGTTTGTGCCTATGGGAGTGTTTGCATCAATTGTCCCTGTTATTACAATTGGCTCTATATCAAAGAGATGGACTGTTCCTAGCTGGCGACTAGGTTGGATAGTGACAAGTGATCCCAATGGCATCCTTCATAAATATGGGGTTTCATGTTTCCCCTCTCTCCACAATTTTGTTTTGTTTATCCTTATGTTACAACAATTAGTTTCTACATAGTTTGGACAGAAAATCCTTAGTTTGTCCAATTCCGTTTTTGTGGGGAAGTTGAACAAATCCACTGCTTCCCATAGTCCTCCTTGCATCCAACTTAACACTTAAAAGGGCCGGTCAAAAAAAAAAAAGAGAACTAACACTTAAAGGTCCAAGCTGACAGTTTAACTTGGTACTATCGTAACGAAAATTAAAACTGATAATCTCAGTAGTTTCAAATCCTTCCCTGCACAGCTGTAACTGAAACAGGTATGCAGACTACAGAGAGTGATAATATATAGACTCATTTACTTGCTACATTAGAAAAACGAGGAAAAGGGGGGGGGGGGGGGGCGGGGAAATCTCATTAATAATGAGACTGCAATGAACTGGATTTATTTAACGAGGCATATTGTCTATCCCTAATTACTGCCATTGACAAGATATTACATTTCATCTTTTTGTAGTTTTTTTTTTTTGGGTGGGGGGAGGGGTTGGGGGCAAAAGCTTAGACGAAGATTGTGCGATATGTGTAAAATCTTCAAAATAGGGATACCACATAGTGATTACTTTAATAGTAATGTTTACTGGATGCTATGAATTTTCTGCGAGTCTGTCTCAAAAGAATTATTACACTGCTTTTATTTGAAGTTCTAATGTTTAACTTGTTGTCTCAGATTGTTGATTCTCTTAAGGGTTTTCTTGCTGTTACCTCTGGCCCTGCAACCTTCATTCAGGTATATGCATTTTGAGATGCTGCTTATTTAATGTAATCGTAAACAGTGCTATACTTCTTGTAGCACTTGTCTTTTCGTATCTGTACAAAGATTATTTTGACCTGGGATCGATTCCGATTGAAGCCTTGCGAAATCAAATAGTCCAATCTTACATTTGGCAATCAGGAGATAGACAGGACATTTGAGTTATAGCTATGATGATAACACAAATATACTAGCATACCTAGTCTAGATTGTAATCTGAAAAAGAACTGCTGTAGAGTTATATAGTCACACTGCTGAAATAAGGTAGTTGGTGCGTTATTATGAACTTAACTTAAATTTATAGATCTGAAAATTTTGTCCTTATTTGAATTTTTTTCCGCATTTGTTAGTTTTGCGCCAAACTTTTGTGGGTTATTGATTCGTCTCAACGAGAGAAATCGGAAAAGTAATATTTTTTTTTACTTTTACCAAAATATTTTGAGAAATAACCAACTTTTTAGCAAAAAGTCACTTTGAGATACTTGTCCATGCAATGGTTAGCATATGAACAATTGGAAACTTTTCCTTTTATTTAAAACTGAAGGGGTTGAAGACCATCTAAAGTGCAGGGTCTGATTGACTGCAGGTCAAGTTAGATTTGTCATTGTTGGAAGGAATTAATGATGATATGGAGTTCTACGTCAAGCTTGCTAAAGAGGAATCTGTGATTGTTTTGCCAGGTAAGGATAGAAATGGACCATCAATCAAATTTCTTATATCATTAAGTTTGGCTTTTTGACGAACCCTGATATAGTTTCACGTGTATTTTGGCAATTTTGTTTACTGTTGAGATCTTTTGTCTTTTCATTTTTACCGTTAGAGTTTTGGAAGAATCTTTTCCAGGTCTATTTTTGTTTCTAAAATCTGAGATCTGCTTTTTGTCAATTCGAACATGATTTTGAAAATACCGGTCACCCACTGACTGGGTATCTTTTGTTGGAAATGCCCATGACATAACCACAACTTGATCAGAAATTGCCTGAATCGTTTCATAGATGGATTTTACCTAAGCCTTTACCTAATCTGGTGTAATACTCATTTGGAGGTTTTGCTCAGGTAAAATAGCTTTTTAGGTAAAAACCTCAATTGATAAAATTGCTCTAAGACCTCGTTCCGCTCTCTCTAAAAACCTAAGGGTTTCGTAGAAAAAAACTAATTAAAAAAGGGTTTCGTAGTGAACAGTCCTTCGGTACTTGTAGAGAAGAACCGTAGATGGAGGAATTTTACCGACTTGTTTACAGAAGCTGGTGCAAGAGATTTTTTCTCATTTTGAGCAGCAAAAATAGCTAAAAAGACTATTTTAGTTTATCTGATAAACTTGTTCTAAGCTGCCATTTAGGGTATATAGTCAAGATTAGTCATCATACGTGTCTGGTTGTCATTAATTTGTTTCATCATTTACTTGATTTGCAATTGACCTTTTGCAACATCTTTTGTGCAGGCCCTGCAGGGGTAGTTGTTGGACTGAGGCCTCGTTTAAGAAACTTTTTTAAAAAAGTAGTTTATTTCATCTTTTTAAATTTAAAAATAATATAAATAAAAAATAAATTTTTAATTTTTTTATCGTATAAAGATCTTTCAAATAAGATTCATATTGTATATTTTTAAATTTTAATAAGCCCTTTTTGAATTTGAAATTACCTTCTTAAAAAATAAAATTTTTTTTTCCGTTGCAGAACGGGACCCGAAGAACTGGCTCCGGATTACATTCGCTATTGAGCCATCATCTCTCGAAGATGGCCTCGGTAGGATAAAAGCCTTCTGCCTGATGCACGCAAAGAAGCACTAGGACTATCAATTGACGACACCGCAATCCCACGCTGGATTGACAACTGCTATTGTGCATGGGTTGCAGCTCATGAATTGAATTGTACTATTAATAAAAGTTTTGGTAAAAGAAAATTCTAACACTACATTCATTCACACATTTATATTCATAATAAGAATGGGGCCATACACACTGAATGTGTAGTGTGTGTAGGCTCCATTCTTGTTGTGAGCGTAGGTGTGTGAATGAATGTGATGGTAGAATGATTGTTTGGTAAAACTTGTTGAGGCCCTATAGTTGGACCTTACTGTACACCAATGAATAGCAATATAGCTAGTCAAGAGCCCAAAATCCTATTTTACCGAGTCATTTTTAGTGCAATTTTGTTCACATTATCCTCTTTCTTATTGGTTGAAATGATATAGATCCCATCACAAAGTGATGTCATGTTTACCATGCAATACACTTTTTGGTAAGTATGACATCACTTTGTACTGAGATTCACACCATTTCAACCAATAGGAATGATGGTAATGTTTACCCTCTTAAGTGAAGGGTGAACAAAATTCAACTCGTCATTTTTGTTTCAGAACTCCAAGAGGACAGTCATTTTCAGTATTCTCCCAATTGTGTTCTCTCTTTCAATCTCGATGTCTTTTTACATTTTTTCTTGTTTCTGTATCAATAAACCCACTCCTTTTGTACCATTCTGTTTGGTTTATGAGCACGGAACTCTGATTTTCAGCGATGTTGTGAAGAAGGCAAGGAACAGAGATGTGCGTCGAGATGGATCCTGAAAGAAGAAGATTCAATTGTTTATTTATTTATTTTTTATATTATGTTTGTTTGTGCGTAGTTGTATCAATTGTTATTCCTCGGGAGCTATACATTTGTGTATTGATAAGATATTTTACGGTGTCAATTATAGTACTAGATCCTTTGATACGAATGTTCTTGTAACCGAAAATAAAAATAGAAGAAAGGGAGAGGAGTCCCACTTCATTGGCTCTGATTGAGTTGAACCGGATCTCTGTCTTTTACAAACGAGCAGTGCTATGTGCACAGCAGCTTATACACAGCAGCTGTGCACAGATGCCATTTTCTCCCGGCTCGGGTCGCACAAAGATGATCGAAGCCGCTCATTTTGTTCTAAATATGTCGTTTAAGGTCTCTGTAAAAAATGAGCTTCGTTCGATATCGTTAGAGGAGTTAACAAAACACCCAAAATCACTACAGAATTTAGGCTCATTTTTTACAGAGACCTTAAACGACATATTTAGAACAAAATGAGCGGCTTCGATCATCTTTGTGCGACCCGAGCCGGGAGAAAATGGCATCTGTGCACAGCTGCTGTGTATAAGCTGCTGTGCACATAGCTTTTCTGTTTACAAACGAAGACTTTTAACATTAAACTCCCCTTCATTGGTACACAGATGTTATATTTGTATATGCAACCAATGATAGCATCCATTAAACCACCGGTCAAAGATTAAAAACACATCGTAATTGTTGATTGACGAGATTAACGGTCCGTGTTTCGCACTACATGTGCACTACACCGGGGTGCTTTATAGCACCTCCTGTTCCCTAAACCACTACCCCATACGTAGGGCTGTTCGCAGTTCGGATCGGTTACGGTTTTGTCCACGGATTTTGTTACGTAAGTAAGCAAAAATTAAACACTAGCATATAATCATATATTTCGCTGACTAAAGCATTATTACAGTTCAATGCTGCATTCCAATTCTAGAACAGAGCATACACCAAATGAAAGCAAACACCAAATGAAAAACAATACATGCAGTTCTAGTCTTCGAGACGTTCATTTAAACCAAAGAACAATAAAAACATCAAAGTGGAACAAAAAAAAAAAGCACCATATATATATACTGGATTGGTATACAAATTTTATTAATTTATTTATAGGTGAAATTTTTTTTTTTTTTGAGGAAGGGTAAGAGGATAATTTCATACTTGGGCCCGCTGTCGTTGTGCTGCATTCGCGGCGAGGCTCTTGGGCCTGCGTCAGTTGGGCTGGCTCCCACATTGAGAGTTTGGGTTTGTGTGGGTGAAAATTATTTATGTATAGACATATATATTAATATATACATATATATATTTATAATAAATTCTTATGGTCCTGTTTGGCTAATCCACGGTTTCGTAATAAAAATCCGTGGACCGAACTGCGAGTCACGGTTTTTTAATTTTTCAATCCGTGTTTGGATCATTAATCTACGGATAAAATCCAAAAGGTACGGATCAGATCGGTCGGTCCGTTTTCACAGTTCATAGGATTTTTTTGCACAGCCCTACCCTATAGAACATGACAACTATCCTATCGCACTAACCATGATCTCCTACCACTGATTTTCTAGAAAATATGTACGTAACATCCTTTTTCTTCAAATTTCAGCATTGGTATGCATATTCATAATATACCATGAGCACTTTGAGGCGTCCTGTTAATTCACTTCTATCCATGTGGGAAGGAAAATGTCTATACTCTTCTTGCTCCAAAATTTGTTTAACACGTTATGGGAGAACCTCTCCATATGCAGAAGAAGAAGAAATTGAAAAGGTTGTCTTATTCTAAATTTCCAGTCATGACATCTCTTCTCTTCCATTTTATACTTCGGAATGCACCGTTATTTTTTCCTGAAAAATTACATTAATTATTGTCTAAAAAATTGTTTATTAATGACCGAAGAATATGAACTTTCTACTTATGATCATGAAAAAATACTTTATTTGAAGATGGTGAATTGATGATGGTGGAAATACATTCCGTGCTTTAATCCAAATCAAGCCAAAGGAACGTATTCAATAATCATGTGAGTTTTTTTGTTTTTGTGTTTTTTTCTTCTTTCGATGGCTAGGAATGTCTGGACTAGCCATCCACACGGGAATTTTGCTAATTTTGTAATATGCTCTAGACTCAATCACCGAAAAGTCTACGCCAATCACTCAATATTTACC
This sequence comes from Rhododendron vialii, assembly GCF_030253575.1. Taxonomy (NCBI): domain Eukaryota; kingdom Viridiplantae; phylum Streptophyta; class Magnoliopsida; order Ericales; family Ericaceae; genus Rhododendron; species Rhododendron vialii. The sequence continues at coordinate 29,981,476 of NC_080562.1, read as the reverse complement.
GCTTTCCCACCGTTCTCAATTTCACCACGGTTCGGATTTTAAAAAAAAATTCCACAAGAGTTTTTTCAAAATCCGAATTTTCATTGTCGAGATGGACGGTAATCTTGTTGATCAATCACTATAATGCTTGGTGATAAAAAATAAAAAAAAAATTCACGCTTGCCCAAAGAACCCACTCGTGCTTCTTTACCGTTGCAATTTCCGGACCCACCACTTCCGCCGTAAAAAGATTCAAAAGAAAAGCCTTCTCTCTCTCTCTCTCTCTCTCTCTCTCTCTCTCTCTCCAACGGCTCTTAACCATAAGGCATAAGCCCTCCTTCGACACCCTTCTCTGTTTTCCTCCGAAGAACAACTCGTTATTTCTCTCTAGAAAACAACTCCTCACAGCTCTAAACACATCAAAATCTCGTCCATGGATTCAACACCGCCCTCTCGCCGGTCTAGACCCCGGCTCATCATCACCTCGTCTTCCCGCCTCTCTCGCCTCACCCACTCCCAATCCTCGCCCTCTCCCACTCCCCGCCTCACCCTCGACCTAGCCACATCTCCCAAAATCACGGCCGCTCCGTCACCATCACCCTCCTCTCCCACCGCTCTCCCCATCCGCGAGCTCCTGCTCCTCTCCCCATCCCCTCTCCGGAAATCCAAGACCCGTCTCGCCGACCGGCTTGTCGAAGCGGCCGAAGAGCCTCCTGCTGTTGAGCCGGTCGGGTCGAGGAGGAAGTGCAAGAATCGGAACGGGTCGATGGGGGTTTTGGTTTGTGGGTCGCCTAGGAATGGGAGGAGGCCGCGCAGGCGGTTGGAGCCGGAGGTGGTAAGAGAGGAGAGGGATTTGGGTGTGGTGGAAGACGTGGGTAGGGGTAGAAAGAGGCGGAATAGCGGGCGGTCTAAGAAGGATAAGCTCGGTTCGGTGACTTCGATTCCACCCCCAAGTATGTCTCACTTGTTACTCCTCACGTTTTAGACACCAGATTCAAGGGACTAATTGGGAATTTTAATTTGGTGTCAATAAATTTTAAAAATTATGCACAAGAAATAATTTATTTTTGATTTGAAAAAATGCACGTCTTTTCATAATGGACTGCCATTTCGGAACGGATGGTATTAGTTATTCATTTATTTGACTGTGGAGGGTTTTTGGTTTCTTGGGATTTTGTTGTGATGTTTCTAATTGAGTTTGAATCGATTGATTTGGGATAATTTGTGTGGTGTTATTTTATTTTATTTTTAGGAACAAGTGATGGAGATCTGCGTAATCTGGATCGAATTGGACAGCTGGTGACTGATCTAATTATGTGGAATGATGTCTCAAAATCAAGCCTTTGGTTTGGTTTTGGTTCACTGTGTGTCCTGTCTTCTTGCTTTGCTAAGGGGGTTAGCTTTAGGTATGCAATTTAGTCTATCTCCGTGTGTGTTAAGCTTTTGTTTTTATAATCAAGTGTTTGAGCCAGCTTCCACGCCCCGACTATTATCCTATGGATCATAAACACACCATCCACTAGTGGGGCCACCACTTGACCGGAGCAAAGTCTCTGTGTGGACTGGCCCCAGGCTTGGGGGTATGTTTGTGTGTGTGATAAGCTTTGATCTGTGATGCCTAAAGTTTTCCAATGATGTGTTTGTAGCATCTTCACTTTGATCTCTCAATTGGGCCTCCTTTTTTTGGGACTGTCATTCTTCTCCAGTTCAATCTACCAAAGGTAAGCCGCCTTCATTTTCACAGTATATTTTCTTGTGCCAGTTACATCATTCTCCGATTTATAATTTGCTTGAATGGCCAATTTTCACAGGGTTAATGAGGAAAACAAGCGAGAATTTAAGGTGGAAGAAGATGACATATTGAGAGTGGCTAGAGTGATACTTCCACCACTAAACCTAGCAATTTCGAAAACACGAGACCTTTTCTCGGGCGAACCAACCATGACTCTTAAAGTATTTGGCATAAACTTACTTTCCTTTCAGTCTAGTCTTTAGAACTGCAGAAATGGGTACTCAAAATTCAACCTTTTCTGTGTTAATAGGTTGCTCCAATGCTGCTCATGGGATCTGAGTATGGCCATCTCATGACACTAAGAAGACTTTGTGCCATAGGTAAGATTTTTATTGAACACATGGTTTTTAAGCATTCCTTGAAACTCTAGATGTGAAAATCTTGAATCTAATTGAGCAAATCTGACAGGATTTTTCATTAGCTTTACCGGGCCAAAACTGTATTCCTTGTATTGTGTTCAGATCAACACTAAAGGTAAAAGAAAAAAACTTGCGCATGCAATTTGTGTATTTGGTTGAATGCAATCCATATTGAAGGCTTACTAAGGAAGAGGGTGTTTTGTAAAAAGCAGTTGAGTGCTTGAAAAGGCGGGTGTTGGAGGCATGGCGGGCTTGTTCTCATAAGAAGATTGTGGCAGCATCAATAGCTACGGCCTTTTGGAATCTGACCTCGATTAGAACACGTATATTTGCAGGTAAAGCAGATTTACTGCACAGTTTTAATTGGAAGATAGATGGCGTGCCTGCAATTTTTTGTTGAAAATGTTCGGTATTGTTTTCTTTTCGGATGAACTATAACGGTTACAACTTCGGGTACAGTCAGATAGTTTCTAACGACGCTTTGGTTTCATATAGCTTTCATATTTGTGGTGATACTGCGATACAACCGACAACATTTGAAAACAAAAGTGGAAGAAGAACAAGAAGAAGAAGTGGAAGAAGCAAAAGAAGGAAAGCAAGAGCAGAAGGCATTGGTTGTGGTAGAAAATGGGGTATGAACAAGTAATACTGACTAAACTACACCTCTTCCACCTATTTGACATGAAATAGTAGGAGGCTTAATTCTATTACCTGTATAAATAAACTCACTCTGATGTGTTCTTGATTTTGCTCAATGCATGCTCACGTTATAAGCAGAGTTTGCTTCGTTTAAGGCTCCGTTCCGTTAAGGTTTTTATTTTTTAAGTAGTTATTTTCCGCTTTAGAAGACAAGTCATTCTCTTGCATTACATCACCTTTAATTCAAAAAAGAAGCACTTATTTTTCCAAAGAAGTATTTAGGAGTATTTTTAAGTGGTGCAAACTATGGCATTGATCATCAGAAGCCTGATCTCACTATGTTTTAGATTACATTTACTTTAAACGAATGGGAAAAATCACAAATACCATCATTCTATGTTAAAAAAATTCTGTGAACTTCAAAATCCTCGATCATATTCCAGTAGAAAACCTCAAAATGGATAAAATCCGTTGCTTTGATTCAAGACTAGTTTTCCAATTACTAAGGTTCAATCTTGATCTTTATCTTTCCGCCTGTTTCAATGGAAGGATTCCTCTACCATTGATGATGCGTGAGAGGGACCGTTTCTTATTTTGTGAGGAAAAATGATTTCACAAAACGAAATTTCCGAAAAAAAAAAGAAACAGAAAAGAAACCTTACTGGAATAGATGATTGCGTCATTTACCAAATTATGACTTCGTGGATGGGATGATACCAAAAATCCGGCAGGTTTTATTCAACAATACAATCGAAATGTATGTACATCAAACGAATAAATCAGATTAAAGTCTGCATAAATGAAAACTACGAGACCAATCCGGCTGCGACAATAACAATCGAAATATACATGAAATGAATAAAATCTGATCCAAGACTGTGTAAAAATGTAGTCTATATAGTCTTCTCTTTTTTTTTTTTTGATCCGCGTAGTCTATAGTCTATCAATCCCCTTTAGAAGCAAGCGTCCAGCACACAGCAGCAGCAAAGGGCAGCACAACTGCACAACACAGCAGATCATAAACGTAATGGTATTAGTAATTGGATCAAATTCTTCCGTTCCGCTAAGTATCTTATTTTTTAAGTACTTATTTCTTGCTTGACGAGATAGTTTATTCTCTTACAATGATGACTTTTAATTCAAAAAATAACGAACGGAGCCCTATACAACCAAAAAATTTCAATTGGCGTTATGGTCACCACATCTAAAATAAATGTAAGCCATAAATTGATTTTTTTCAAATAACTTTGAGAGAGAGATTGATTTTTTTCAAATAACTTTGAGAGAGAGAGAGAGAGAGAGAGAGAGAGAGAGAGAGAGAGAGAGAGAGAGAGAGAGAGAGAGAGGGCTAACCATCCTTTCCAGAAGCCATCACCCCTGGCTTGAGTTTTCCCCGGAGGAGGGAAATTATTGGTTTGAGATTGAGTGTCTTTCATTGGATAACCCATCGGCGGCGGAACCACGTATGGACCAGAGTACGCAGCAGTGCTAGGTGGAAGAGGTGGAGGATATACCGCTGCAAAGTTAAATCAAGAAACCAAGAATTAATAAACCAGAAGTTTTTAATGGAGTTTAAAAGCAATGAAAAAACAAGAAACGATGTTTCACAAAAACAAAAGTAGGGACAATAATTAAAGAAGATGTAAAATTACCTTGGGACTGGTTTTGATTATTGTAGTGATTCATCTTGAAGACAAAAATCCAATATAGAGAGAGAGAGAGAGAGAGAGAGAGAGAGATGCAGGAGATGTTGAATTGTAGTATTAAGTTGGGAGATGTAGGGGGATGATAAGAAGAAGGGTTGATGGAGATGAAAGCTGACCTTGGGGGGTTATATACTCAGGAAGAGAGAAAATTCTACACGGCCCCTCCGTGTAGAAGAGGTTAAGGGTCAAAGTGATGAAGGATTGACACGTGGCCAATTTGGAAGGAATCGTTTCATCCTTGCTGATGAGCGTTTTCTTTTGGTACATTGTAGAATAGATACTTGATTATGAAAGTGCTAGAGACAAAAAATAAATTATGACTCTTTAGAATAAAACGATAAAATAAATAAAATCTTCGCACCGGGTTAAACGGATTGAAAGTTGGATATATTTTAATAAATAAACAGTCTAAAAAATTAAAGTGCTCCAATTTTCAATCTGTTTGAACCTGTGCGAAGATATTTTTTCTGATCATATTATTCTCTAGGGTCATAGTTAATTTTTGTCTTCAAAACTCTCATAATTAAGTATCTACTCTACAGGATCCCAAAGAAAGAACAAATATTTAATTATGAGATCTCTGGAAACAAAAAATAATTATGACCTTTTATGATAAAATAAAAAAAATCTTCGCATCAGTTCAAACGGTTTGAAAATTGGAGCACTTAATTTTTTCACCTTATTTTTAATATATAAACAGTCTAAAAAAATTAAGTGCTCCAATTTTCAATCCGTTTAAATCAGTGCGAAAATCTTATTTTTTTGGTCATTTAATTCTAAAGTGTCATAATTAATTTTTTTTGTCTATAGAGCTCTCATAATTAAGTATCTGTTCTTTCTTTGAGATCTTGTAGAACACATACTTAATTATGAGAGTCTTGAAAATCAAAATTAACTATGACCGTAGAGAATAATATGATAAAAAAAATAAGATATTCATACCAGTTCAAACAGATTGAAAATTGGAATACTTTAATTTTTTAGTCTGTTTATATATTAAAAAATATGGTAAAAAATTAAGTATTCTAACTTTTTATCCGTTTGAACCAATGCAAAAATTTTATTATTTTATTTTAAAGAGTCATAATTTATTTTTGTCTTTAACACTCACATAATTAAGTATCTATTCTACAAGGTACCAAAAGAGAACGTGCATCAATAAGGATGAAACAATTGCTTTCCAATTGCCACGTGTCATTTCTTCATCACTTTGCCACTCAACCCATTTTACACGGAGGCGCAGTGTAGAATTTTCTCTCATATATATAGGAATTAGATATTGAGGGCTTTTGGAAGTACTCCTATCGGGAGGGGGGGGGGGGGGGGGGGGCGTGGAGTAGTTGAACGGGGATTTGGTTGCTTAGTAGATGACCCAACCGAGGGCGGCGACACCGCGTGGTCGTGGGAAAACGAAATACACGCATTCCCAACGGCAAATATAAAAATGACCCTAGAGAGAGAAAGTCCGACGTCTCCCAAGAAATCTTTTCCTGTTTTTTTATTTTTTATTTTGGGGGGCGCCGCCTCCTCGCCTCCCTCCCCTCCTCTTCTCCTCTTACCCCTCACCTCTCTCATCTTTATGCTTCCGGATTCCGCAGGTTTCGGATGACGGTTTGTTGAACGGCGAGGTCTCTTTGGGGTCGGCGGCGCTGACAGAGGCTAGTTTTCTTCCTTCGTCTCAAATTTGAAGGCCTTGGACCTGAGGTGAGGTAATAAGGTGTGCGGTTGGGTTTAGGGGTTTTCTGTGTTTCGTTTCTTTTCTTTGTTTTGTTTTTGCCAACGGTTCCCGTTGGCTTTTTACCGGCTGTTTTGGGTTTCCTTCAAATCAGTCCGGTTTAGTACCAGTTTGATTGTTTTCCTAAATTTGGTATGAAAGAGGTGGTGGGCAAATAATTTCAGCGCCTATTGAGGATTAGTCAGATGATGGTGGGTTGATTGTGGTCTCGATCTTGCTCTTGGCCTCACGCCGGTGGCTGTTTTCGGGCTCCAGATTTCATAGGTGTTTTCTCGATTTTGAATTGGGAGTCCGGTCCGTTTGAGATTCTCTTCTATTTGGACCAAGATTGGTTCTCTCTTGGCGATTTCACCGGTCTTGCTTCTGCAGGAGGTGCCTATGTCGAAATCTTGATAGTTTTGGTTCATTCTTGTATCTTTTGATGAAATCTGTATTGCTTTCGAATTTTGTTATGAAATGAAATGACTGTGTTCAAAAAAAAAATCTGCAACTATAAAGAGGGCTACCTATTAATACGATCAAATCCAACAGGGTTTAATAGGATTACACTATCTAATGTTACATTACATGATCTTCCTACTAACCATAGGATTAATATTCAAACAAAATACTACTCCCATCCCAATTTAAATGTCCTCCACGGGGAATCGAGCTTTTTAAGAAATCAAATTTTTTGTTTTAAATTTCCAAAATTAACCTTAAAACGTACTGTGAAGTTAATTATATGTAGTTAAATTGCTTATACCTTTTCATATGAATCTCAAAAACTGCGTAACATAACATGGATCTTATTTGAAAAAGATCTCACTTGGTTTTATTACATAGAGTTTTCAGAATCACGAAAATCTATAAAATAAGGGAGAACGATTTTTGAATCTTATTTCTCCACAAATCCTAACCATTGATTTACTCCATAAATCCTACGGCTCTCTCTCTCACTCTCTCAAATAATAGTAATTGCACAATTGCCACTATTTAGATCTCATATTCAAAATTCATATATATATATATATATATATATATATATATATATATATATATATATATATATATATATATATATATATATATATATATCTCTCATATCTTCTTCTAGCTCTCCGCTCACAAAGCCGACGCCCCCCTGTGATTTTCTTTGAGACCGAACACCCTTTGAGAACGAACACTCCTTTAGATCAGTTTTGGTGACTCTTCCTCCTCCTCCTCCTCCCCCCCCCCCTCTCTCTCTCTCTCTCTCTCTCTCTCTCTCTCTCTCTCTCTCTCTCTCTCTCATTTCAATCACGAAGCAAGTCTATTTTAGGCTCTCTCTCTTGAATACACACACTCCCAATGGTAGCAAATTCGAAACTAGATTGACTCCATTTTTTTCTCAGCTTAAATGGCTATTTCGATTGCAAAACTCCCACGATTGTCCAATCTGTAACATGATTGTCTACCCTTGGGTCGAATTTTGAACGACCCATCGATGTTATATGAACAGGTTGATACTTTGTTCACGATTACAGTATTGATTTGCATGTGTGCTGATAGTTCAATCCGTGTCTTCGGGCACAAGCATGCACTAAAAGAACTCTGTTTGAACCTAATTTTAAAAAAAAATATTCCCGT